>NC_134689.1:96010174-96368507 GCF_050947455.1 Rhinoderma darwinii | reverse complement strand
CCACACGAAGACTCCTGGTATCCAGGGAATGTGTGTGATTCCAGTGTAGGATGCAGTCATGCTAATAAGATGGAAGGCAGGCATCCCACAAGAGTCTGTCTGTTCCTCTGTGTAAGTAGAAGAAACACATTCTTTACGGGTTTGGTGTGAACATGATAAATACATTTAGTATCAAAAACAAACATAGGTTACTGGCGTTCAACACTTGCAGCTAGGTAACAAAACGAATGTGGTCATGGCTTCACTTTTCACCACGTTGTTACACCTGTTAACATTTGTAAAGGGTAATAAATTAAAAATACTTTAATCTGACATCAGCACCGGATAGATGCCAGATTATCAAATATTCCGTATTCTCAGATGGTCATAGAAAAGTTTTTAAAAAGCATTTGCACGAGTAAAGAATATTTTTGTTAAGAAAGCTTCAGCAGCAGGTTCAGTCAGAATTCAATTCTATACCTGAAACAATTTTTGTATTCTAAATAGCCGGCCTAAAGGAATTTAAAAAAGATTTAAAAAAAAATAAAAAAATAAAAGATGGCTCTCAATCACAGAAACAAGCTATCCAAAAGATCCACTAGTTGGAAAAGGCCAATTAAAATGGTTGGCTAAAACGTACAATATTTAGGAGAAGAATTAAGGGGATGTTCTCTATTAGACCTAAAGGGTTATTCAAGTTTAAAAAATTGAGGTCCTATTCTAAGGATAGGGCATCAATTTTGGATTGGTGGGGGAATCAGACTCTCGGCAAACCCACCGATCAGCTGTTTCAAGGGTCTGCTGCCTTTTCATTCTTTACAAGGTTTTCTCGCTCGCACACACTTGAATGTGTCGTTACATTTGTAGCAGCTTTGAAAAGGTATTCTAAAAACAGGAATTAGGCCGAAGGAAAGGCCATCAATTTTAAAAACCTGGATAAGCTTTTAAGCAGCGAAATGCAAGGAAGCGCCTGCCCAGGTTTCAATGTAACCATAATAGCGGCTGTGCTTCAGCAAACGGAGAAGACGTCCCTTCTCTGGCGCAGATACTTGTTTACAGGGAACCTGTTATGTCAAACACGGAGTCCAATCTGCAAACAGCATGTTATAGAGCAGGATGAGCAGAGCAGATTAATCTACAATTTTGTGGGAAAAGATTCAGTATAACTTTTAATTTATTAAAATCCCTACTTATTTTGGGCTTAAGAGTGCAGTAGGTGGTCCTACTAAAATGATTAACAGCTTTCCCTGTATGAGTGTGTATACAGAAATAACGGTCATTGGGTGAGACTTCCCACTGGACTCTTAAGACCAAAAAAAAGCAAGGATTTCAAATAAATTACAAGTTATACTAAATCTTTTCCCACAAAACTATATTAATCTTCTTAGCTCCTTCTGCTTTATAACATGCTATCCGCAGATTGGACTTTATTTTTAAATGTTACAGGTTCCCTTTAAGTGGTTAGCTTCTGCTCTATCCCTGGCAGCCTCTTCCCTTATGTTTAACATATATTAGAGTGTATTCAAAAAAACGAAAAAAACAAAAAAAAAACGGATCCCAATGTAATATTGCCCCTCAATAAATCCCTTGTAAACCCACATTTTGAATATGGCATCCAGTTTGTAGCTACACATTGTAAACAAAATATAGGAGATCTGGGGAGGGCTCAAAGAGTATTAAATGGGACTGGAGGTGTCTCATGATGAAAGGCTACAAAAATTGGGCTTGTTCAGCTAGGAAAAAAAAATACTTAGAAGTGGTCAATACAGAGAACTGGCACATGTTTTATTCATTCCAACAACTGGACAAAATACATGGGGACATTATGTGTGGAGGAAAAGAATTTAGACATCAATATTGAACAAGGTGTTTTTTTACAGTTCGAGTAGTCAAACTATGGAACTCCCTACCCAAAGAGGTAGTAATGGCAGATACCATGCTTATCTAATGACAAACGGCATTGAGGGTTAGAATTAATCTTGCAATTAATCTCAAAGTAAGGCCAGGATCACACACACAGTTTTGGGCTCAGTTTGAGTAAAAGACAGAAGTGGATCCAAAAGGAAGAAAGGTATAAATGAAAGACTGATGCATCTCCTTTTTTTGTGCCCACTTCTGTGTTTGGCTCAAAAAACGGAGGCAAAAACTGCCACAAAACTGCATTAAAACAGTGTGTGAGATCCTTGCCCAACTATAGATTTCTCTGTTTACCCGTAAATCTTCAAACTCCTGTATAGATTCCCATCTAGAAAGGATTTCTAAGAATCATGACTATGCTCAGGAAGTAAGTACAATTAATAGGTTATTTGCCTACAGCAGCAGTCGCCTGCTCTGCTGAACTTGAATGGTGGTGTTTCCAAGAGCTGAACAAGCAAATCCTTCATAGGCATTCACTCAGTGGCCTCTCAACCTGACAGAGCATGCATGAAAGCTTGTTCTGTAAATTAGTAACCCTAGCATTATTTTTACATTAGTAATCTACAGTTCATAGTACAGACAAAAATGGGTTTTAAAGTAATGATACATGTCCTAAAAGCCACAACCAAGGTACCACTTGCTATGAGCATTCTAGAAAAACTGCAGATGTTCTTGTATGATTGATTTACTGTCTATTTTAAATCTTACGCAACTGGGACACATAGGCACATGGACACCAAGCATTTGTCTATTCAACGGGTAATGGAATTTCGGGCACACATGTCCATGTAACACGGAAAGATATTTCCATAAGAAAAAGTGTGGTCAGATCTCCAAGGTGTATGTGTCTATTTGGGGTGAAATGGGGGAAATCCATCTACAGTTCCAGCCTATCCTGAATAAATTATTACAATGTTGGTGAAAATTTGTAAAATTGAGACAAAACATCTGACAAACATAATACAGGTTCATATGGAATCTGTGAGAAACATGAATTGTGGCATTTTCCATCCTATGCCGTATTATGGAGGATTTCTCCCCTAGAAGCATTGATCAGTTCTCATTTCCAAATTCTGGAAAAAGCTGGTATTTCACTGGCTTCAACAGACAACAGTGCGTTGGAACAATATTTAGGCCTGACGACCATTGCCTCTTGCAGCATGGCTAGAGAAACAAAACGCTTTTACCATGGACTCCGCACAAAACGTCTCAAGGATTACAATACTGAGAGGCAAGTAGATCTCTGAGTCAGTGGTGGGAAATCACTCTGTAGGTGGGGTTGGCAAGAATAAGGTTTTTGTATAGGGCTCAGAATACCGTACCAAAAATTAGACAATGTCCCTATTCAAGACAAGTGTTATCTGCCCACTAACTCAAAAGATTTATCCATATGAATGGATGCCATACTTTTGTGCTGTGTACTAAGGGTTCAATCATTCAGTGGGCAATATGAACATGTTCAGTGAAAGAGCAGCAGCAAAAACAGCCTGCACTTTGTTGCCATATGGTAATATCCAGTGTATATTATTATTTTAACAAAAATTTTCCTATACAGTATTATTCATATTTTGGATGATATAATATACGTATGTAACGCACAAAACTGGTGGAAGGGGAACATTGAAGGGAATATTTCCACAGACACAGCACCATCACAAACTACAAAGAGTGAACCCCTTAATGACCAGGCCTGTTATCCGGGGACCAAAAATTGCATTGCATTAATATTTTTATGTAAAAAGAAGTCACTAATGTACTTTAATTAAAAATTCGTTACTAAACGGTGCCCTTCAAACCCGGTGAATTGTTCCCGAAGTCCTGTAGCTTTTCTAATATTGATGATGTGCCGACACAGCCCCACGTGACTGAGGGCTTGCTTCCTGTGCTGGTCGTGTCGGCGTGTTATCAATGGCATGACCGCAAGGGGCTGTCACATTGCCTATTGCTGGAGTCCCAGAGCAGAGCATCAACTAGATCTTTACTCGGAACTCCAGCACTGCTCCCGACATTTGGTCAGTGACTTCACGGGTTTCCCATCGCTGGAGTTCCCGAGCAGAGCATCAGCACAGCATCAGACTCCTGCACTGATGCCAACATTACTGTCCATATGTGGGGACCCCTGAAGTCACTGTCCATATATGGACAGTGACGTTGGCAGCAGTACTTATTTTTGCAAGAGAACTTGTTTACTACTTACTTATAATGTATTACGATCCTCCTGAAAGCCAATACATTACACTGTGTCACTATGACACAAACTGCTTTTAGGTAAACACATAGTGTGCCCTAATAGTAGGCTTTCTAGGTCCCCAGAGCTGACTGCAGAGGGTTTCCCCAGTCTCCAATCGAGTTTCCAGTGATGCAATAGAAGAGGAGTCCCCCTTTGATCATGCCATGGTCAGCGACGATCGAAGGGTTAAACAGTTGGGGTCTGAGTTTTCTCCAATCCCAACTGTATTTGCAAAGCTTCTCTAAGTTCAGGAGCGGTTACAGCTCCTGCTTAGAGAATGAGTGCTCAACGCCTTTTCTACAGCGATGCCAACAGACCTCACTGTAGACTAAGGACTTGGAAAACCTGCCATCAAAAGGTGTTGGTCGTTAAATGGTTAATCGGTTAGTGGCAACATATCGGTGCCTTGTTTGTGCAACCCGATTTGTAACTTATCAATGACAGACAAAACACTGTACTAGGTGAAGATGGACTACAAAGTGTAGTGCACACTAGGGATGTCACGATACCAGAATTTGGACGTCGATACCGATACTTCGTTTAGTATTGCGATTTTGATAACAATTCGATACTTTGCCAACAGTAATAATAAAAAAAAAAAAAAGTTCTTCCGTTTTCTGATGTGAGGCACGAGGTGTGATGAATTTTTAATGTGCCTCACATTAATAGTAATTAATCCCATCATGTTTCTCAGTCATCATGGGTTCATTTGTGAGGTACATGATGGGGTTAATTACTATTAATGTGAGGAACATGGAGGTTAAATTCATCACACCTCGTGCCCCACAATAAGTGATAGAAAGCAGTGTTTTTTTATTTATTTTTTACAGCGTACACATCATAAATGACACCAAAAAAATAGTTGTGAAGGTTATTATGGCCGCGCCAGTACCGAATATGTGTATATATTCTGTATCGAGACTTATTTTAATGTTTATTGTAAAAAAGGTGTATGTGTATTTTTTTAAATTTAACATTACTTTGTTTTTACTTTATTTTTAAACTTTAATGTACTGACATATCTATATGCCAGTACATTAGCCTGTGTACAGATAGTACACAGGCAGTTGTTAGAACATACCCAAGTATGCCCTAACAACAGGAAATATGGTATGACAGTCCTGGGGTCCTTTAATGGACCCTGGTCTGTCTGCCCATATATGGTATGTCCGTCAATCGCGTCACAGGGATTCCTGTGATACGATCCAAGGGGCACCCCCCTTCTCACTTCCTCTTGAATGCTGCGGTCAGCTTTGATCGCAGCATTCAGGGGAATAGCGGCGGAGAGGAGAGGTTTCTCTGATCTCCGCCGTTATAGAGAGGGGCTGCGGTTGTGTAATACAGCCATGGCCCCGCTCCCGACAGTAAGGGCGGGCGCAAAAGGTCCATAAAAGCTCCGTGTGTCATCAGCATATGATGCGTGGCCGCGTGATTCTCGCGCAGCCGCCATCATTATGACACTCCGTTTGTATGTTTTTACTGCTGTTGCGCGTGTCACTGCTTCCGTGTGCTGCGCGTGATTTTCACACACCCATTGACTTCAATGGGTGCGTGATGCGCGAAAAACGCACAAATATAGGACATGTCGTGAGTTTTACGCAGCGGACACAATGGGGCCGTTCAGACAGTCCTTATGTAAGTGTACTGTGACACTTTAAATGCACATATTTGTTTTATTATATTTTTTTTTATATATCCTTTGCTTCCCGGACCAGTTGGGATGATAGTCCGTTCTGCTCTGGGAAACTCATTATATACACACACATATATATTATATATATATATATATATTTTTTTTTTTATTTATATTCTTTTTCTTATATTATGTATTGGTCACATTACACTACATTATTGCCTATTTATTAATTGGTAATTTTTATTTTGTATTTAGATTTACATTGTGTGTGTGTGTGTGTGTTCATATCTATGCATTGGTCCTATATGATGGATTTATGTAGTGGACTGTGTGTGGGCCGTGGGGGTCCGGGTGGAGACATGCATATATGTGTGGTGATGTGCATGCACTATTATTCCGTTGTGACTTGGACTGATGGCTGTACGGAACTCTTGAGATCACTAAGACTTTAGAAACTTTTTTGAAATTTTGAATACTAGATCGGTAATCTTTGTACTAGGTTGAAACTAGTTTTGACACATATGGGTTATGTGCGAATGCGCTTGATTGACCGTTCAACATGTTGTGCCGGAAGCTGTCAGAGTTTGGGCAGAAGTGCATATGATGGAGACAGACTCCAACTGCTCTTGACGTGAAAGGCACAGGTGGGCCGGATCTATGAACCGCTACGCGCCATTGGTCACCGATATACAGGATTACTATTTAAACCTACTTCCAGTATACTACATCACCTCCCGATGAAGGGTGCGAAACGCGCGGAAGCGTTTTCTCGGAGACCATTGACAGCCACAGGTAATTGAGATCATCCCATGTCTCTGACCAGATATGTGCATAATGTTATTAACATATTACTGTAGAGACTGTGGAGTGTGTTAGGGGGAATTGGGTTTGAGGCATAATATATGCTTTCTCTGTATCTCTTATATAATATGCAACGGGCAGAAAAAATCATTATACCTTTATGGCTATGTTGGGCAAGTCACTGATGGTCTCAGACCTATCATTTTAAATATGTTTTCATTTTGTATGTATATTTGTTGGGGTTCTGGGGGATATCCATATTTATGTAATAATAAAGTAATTATTTTTGGACAAATAATGGTCTAGAATTATTTTGTTGCATGGTATGTGCGTTTGAGACATATATAGGTTTTCTGTTTGGATTATGTCTTGCGCTTATATTTATGCCCAAAAAATTGGTGTTAACAAATGAATGAAATGGCTGAAACTGTTCCGTCAAAAACGGACAAGAGTAAGAAATCCCTGTATCTGCTGCAGAAACAACCTCATTAAGAGGAACAGAAGTGATTTTCACTGCACTCCGATGGTCCAGCGCCTTTATGACGTAAGTACTGCTGGGCAGCGCCGACGTTATTAGCGCTGTATTGGACAGGAATACAGCTGTTCCATGGAGTCCGTATGGCATCGGTTTATCAGTTTTTCACGTCCCACCCCGCTTTCTTTTCAGCGTCTTCTAACCCGTCCGTAAAAAATGGAGCGCACTGAACGTCGTCCATGTGTTGTGCGATTTTTCACTAACCTCTTGACTTGAATGGGTGAGTATAGTATGAGAATCGGACCAAAAAGTAGTGTACGCTGCAATTTAAGGCTCTGTTCAAATCCGCATCGGGCTCCCGTTCTGACATTCCGTTGGAGCTTTCCGTCAGAACGGTACCCTGAACAGACACAAACCGACATAGACGGAAAACAGGTAAAACAGGTAAAGTTTTCCTGACAGAAGTATATGCACAGGAGAGTATGCAAACAGCTACAGGAAAAGAAAAAAAAAAAAGTCTAAAATTCATGAGAACAGGTTTATTTAAACCACCCAAATCCACGATGCAATTACAGGCATTAACGTCTACATTCATTATTAAATCACCTCAGGCATAGCAGAGACCTAAGTGATTTAGCCATATCCTACCACACTATTCCACTGTAAGGGTATGTTCACATGTGGCAGATTTTTTGCAGAAATCTCTATGAATGTCACATACATCTGAATGGAACTTGCAGAAATGCATGTTCATGCTGCAGAAACACTATTCAGATAAATGGAGTCGGCTCAGATATTTCTGCAACAAATTTAGCGTGTGGAAATATACCACACCAGATTTGTGTATTTTACACGCAGATTTTAATGCGGATTTCACCCTACGTATTGCAAAGGGTGAAATCTGCAGTAAGAATCCACAACATAAATTGGCACGCTGCAGATTTAAAATCTGCATTGCATGTCAATTTCCACTGATTGTCGATATTTGTGAAAATCTAATCTGCTTTGCTGCTACTGTAATACGCTCCAGATTTTCCAGATGGAAAATCTTCAGGGTATCGGCCCCATGAAAACATAACCTAATAGGCTACACAAAGAGGACTAGTATGTAAGCAGGGACATCATGAGTTAATCCACTGGAAATCTATGGAACGCTCATCACACATCACCTGCATGAGATTCACCCACCAGATAAATAATAGCATAGCTGCTGAATGCCGTTTGTATAGAACCGGAAGACCTAAAACACTGGTAAACACATTCAACTATGTGTCATAAAACCAAACAATAGACAATGGATATACAGTAGCCAAGTATGTAGTCTGGAAGAATACACAAGAGATAATGCATGTAAGGGCTCATTCAGACGAGAATAAAACTAGTCAGTGTTGTGTGTGTGAAAATAACGCACAGCACACAGACCCATCTACTTCAAAGGTGCCATTCACACGTGTGAGTTTTCACGCGTGTGTCCGTTGCGTCAAACTCACTTCAAGTCCTATATTGGTGCAATTTTCACGCACCTACGCTCCCACTGAAGTCAACGGGTGCGTGAAAACCACACACTGCACGCGGATGCACATCCGTGCGCAGTGCGTGATTTGCGCATCAATTCGTTCGAAAAAAAATAAATGTTATATATATATATGCTCTGCGTGTGTGAAGAAATGCATAACACTCGCAAAGTACACTGATGCAGAACGCAGCCCACACGGACCAGATTTACGCACGTTTTCACGTGCATGAATCCGATGCGCTCGTGTGAATGTAGCCTTAGGATAGAACAAAGTGTCTGTTTTCTTGTTTCTATTACATTTGGGCCCATGCACACGAGCGTGAATAACATGCATGTGCCGCGCATGGGAATCACACACAGCACACCCACCCATTGATACCAATGGGGCCGTTCACACATGCGTGAGTTTTCATGCAGCGAGAGTCTGCTGCGTGAAACTCACTGCATGTCCTATATTGGTGCGTTTTCACTCACCTACGCGCCCATTGAAGTAAATGGTGTGTGAAAACCACGCACAGAACACTGATGCACATCCGTGTGCGGTGCGTGATTTGCACATTAATTAGATTGAAAAATAAATAAAATGTGCTTTGTGAGTGCATGAAAAACATATGCCACTCGCAAAGCCCTCTGATGCATAACACACACACACACCAGATTGACGCGCGTTTTTCACGAGCGTGAATCTGATACGCTCGTGTGAATGTAGCCTTAGATGGTGAACTATATTACATAGCTTGGTGTCATCTGCAAAAATAGAAATAGTGCTATTAATCCTATCCTCTATATCATTAATAAATAAGTTGAATAATAGTGGCCCCAGCACTGAACCCTGGGGTACACCACTTATAACCGGGGACCATTCAGAGTAGGAATCATTGACCACAACTCTCTGGATACGGTCCTTGAGCCAATTCTCAATCCAATTACAAACTATATTTTCTAAACCTATAGTCCTTAATTTACCCATTAGACGTCTATGAGGGACAGTGTCAAATGCCTTTGCAAAGTCCAAAAACACTACATCCACAGCGGCCCCTCTGTCTAGGCTTCAGCTCACCTCTTCATAAAAACATATCAGGTTGGTTTGACAACTTCTGTGCTTAGTAAAACAATGCTGGCTGTCACTTATAATACTATTTATTCTCACATAATTCTGTATATAGTCCCTCAATAACCCCTCAAACATTTTCCCCACGATGGATGTTAAAGAGGCTCTGTCACCAGATTTTGCAACCCCTATCTGCTATTGCAGCAGATAGGCGCTGCAATGTAGATTACAGTAACGTTTTTATTTTAAAAAAACGAGCATTTTTGGCCAAGTTATGACCATTTTTGTAGTTATGCAAATGAGGCTTGCAAAAGTCCAAGTGGGTGTGTTTAAAAGTAAAAGTCCAAGTGGGTGTGTATTATGTGCGTACATCGGGGCGTTTTTAATACTTTCACTAGCTGGGCGCTCTGATGAGAAGTAACATCCTCTTCTCTTCAGAACACCCAGCTTGTGACAGTGCAGATCTGTGACGTCACTCACAGGTCCTGCATTGTGACGGCCACATCGGCACCAGAGGCTACAGTTGATTCTGCAGCAGCATCAGCGTTTGCAGGTAAGTCAATCTTACCTGCAAACGCTGATGCTGCTGCAGAATCAACTGTAGCCTCTGCTGCCGATGTGGCCGTCACGATGCAGGACCTGTGAGTGACGTCACAGATCTGCACTGTCACAAGCTGGGCGTTCTGAAGAGAAGAGGATGTTACTTCTCTTCACAGCGCCCAGCTAGTAAAAGTATTAAAAACGCCCCGATGTACGCACCTAATACACGCCCACTTGGACTTTTACTTTTAAACACACCCACTTGGACTTTTGCAAGCCTCATTTGCATAATTAAAAAAATGGTCATAACTTGGCCAAAAATGCTAGTTTTTTTAAAATAAAAACGTTACTGTAATCTACATTGCAGCGCCTATCTGCTGCAATAGCAGATAGGGGTTGCAAAATCTGGTGACAGAGCCTCTTTAAGCTTACTGGTCTATAATTACCCGGGGAAGACTTAGAGCCCTTTTTGTAAATAGGCACCACATTTGCCCTGCTCCAGTCCCTTGGCACTATACCAGTCACTAGAGAATCTCTAAATATTATTGAGAGGGACAGAAATAACGGAACTAAGCTCTTTAAGAACTCTAGGGTGTAATGCATCTGGTCCCAGGGCCTTGTGCACATTTATTTTATTTTATTTAGCTTGGACCATATCTACATTCATCCAATTCAGTATATCAACTTATATATTAACAGCACTGGCACAGGCTACATCAGCTGCTCTTTCTTCTATTGTATATACAAGGCTAAAGAACCCATTTAGTAACTCTGCCTTCTCTTGATCCCCTGTGACCAACTCCCCATTACCACTATCTAGGGGTCCTACATGTTCAGACCTTGGCTTTTTTGCATTTATATACTTGAAGAATTTTTGGGGATTTGTTTTACTATCCTTGGCCACCTGCCTTTCATTTTGTATTATTGCTAATTTTATTACATTTTTACAGATTTTTTTAAGCTCTTTGTAAAATATAAAGGCTACAGATGTACCCTCAGATTTGTATTTTTTTAAATGCCCTTTTTTTTGTCATGTATTGCCCCTTTCACAGAAGGTGTAAGCCATGTGGGATTTAATTTTAGTCGTTTATACTGGTTACCTATAGGAATACATTTTGCACTATAATTACCCAAAGTAGATTTGAAAATCTCCCATTTATCATTTGTCCCATTATTTGACATTAGTTCTTCCCAGTCCATATCCTGAATTGCAGCCCTCAACCTGGGGAAATTGGCTCTCTTAAAATTAAATGTTTTTGCCCTCCCAGCCTGTGTTTGTTTTTTACAGTATAGGTAAAATGTAACTATATTGTGATCACGGTTACCAAGGTTTTCACGAACATTGACATTCCCAACAAACTCTGCATTATTAGAAATGACCAGATCCAACAGAGCTTCACCTCTAGTCGGGTCTTCCACAAACTGGCCCATAAAATTTTCCTGCAACAGGTTGAGGAAATGTCTCCCCTTTGCAGTTGAAGCCGAACCATGACGCCAATTAATATCCCGGTAATTAAAATCTCCCATTATCACTACAGTACCCGCCTGTCCAGCCCGCTCCATCTGTTTATATAGCTGACATTCCATCTCCTCAGTTATATTGGGGGTTCTATAGATTACACCAAAAGTAAGTTTTTCACCGTTTACCTCCCTCCTCAATATCTTCACCCACTATTGTCTCTTTCACACACACCTTCATATCACTCACATACAGACCTACACCACCATCTTTCCTATTTGTCCTGTCTTTCCAAAACAGTTTAAAACCCTGTAGATTTACAGCCCAGTCATGTGAAGAGTCCAGCCATGTTTCAGCAACACCAAATATATCAGGTGTCTCAAGCACGCGGCCCGCATGCGGCCCCCTGGGGCTGTCATCTGCGGCCCGCGGGACACAGAGCCGCTAGTATAGTCTCTGGAATTCCCTGACATCGCTGTCCACATATGAACAGCAATGTCTGGGGCTTCCCCAGAGCCGGAGTCCCGGGCAGAGCGCTAGTACAGGCTCTGCTCCGGGACTCTGGAATTCCCTGACATCGCTGCCCATATATGGACAGTGTGTCAGGGTCTTCCCCAGAGCGCAGTCCCGGGCAGAGCGCTAGTACAGGCTCTGCTCCGGGACTCTGGGGAAGCCTCTGACATCGCTGTCCATACATCGACAATGATGTCAGGGGCTTCCCCAGAGCAGGAGGCGGCATCTACACGGGGCACTGCTGTGGCAGCATCTACACGGGGCACTGCTGTGGCAGCATCTACACGGGGCACTGCTGTGGCAGCATCTACACGGGGCACTGCTGTGGCAGCATCTACACGGGGCACTGCTGTGGCAGCATCCACCGAGGGCACTGCTGTGGCAGCATCCACCGAGGGCACTGCTGTGGCAGCATCCACCGAGGGCACTGCTGTGGCAGCATCCACCGAGGGCACTGCTGTGGCAGCATCCACCGAGGGCACTGCTGTGGCAGCATCCACCGAGGGCACTGCTGTGGCAGCATCCACCGAGGGCACTGCTGTGGCACTATTTAAAAAGGGGCTGCCCAATCTTGACATGTGCTAACTGAGCCGAAGGACTGCATTTAGTGACACAAACTGGAAAGCTGGATTGTTGAAATAAGCATGTGGAGAAATCTCTCAAATTTGAAACCTAGCGGTATTTTATTAATTATAGTAATATAGTGTTATAGTAGTTCAAATAACTGATTAACAATAATTTTGTATTGTATCAAATTTTAAATTCATGCGGCCCGACCACTTCACATTTTTTCTATATACGGCCCACTTACCCGGCCGAGTTTGAGACCCCTGAACTATATCTTCTTTCAGTACCAAGGCCTCCAGCTCCCTCATTTTGCTTGCTAGACTTCTGGCATTTGTGAACCTACACTTTAACTTGCCTCTCAGTTTTTCACTTTTATTATCAGAAATGTGATTTGACATTATTTGGGCATTTTTATTTACACTGCTGTTTTGTAACAAAAGGATCTCCTTATCCTGTTGTCTAGGCCTCTCCCCACAGTCTGTTTCTCCCCCCACCAATATAGTTTGACCCCTCTCCAACCTGACTACCCCTTTTTTTTCTACATTGACCTCCCTCCTCAGCCCTAGTTTAAATACTCCACCATCATGGAGTGGTTCTGTCAGGAAAAAAAATACAACTCAGCAAATCTTCATATAAAGTCAGAAACACACATACAGAAGTACAGTATGGGCCAATATCAAGCTATGGTTACTTTATTTCAGATCTCTACAGCACAGATAATGCAATAATACAGCAGTGTGCATGATACTTGCATTAGACTTATAGTTTTATCCGGACAGTAAAAATGTTTCTTCTAATTTATTTCTGTGACGCACGCTAAATGATATACACTTATGTAACTAAAGTCCAACAGCAAACCAACAACTCACTGAGTAAATATGCACAAGTTCTGGTCTACAGCTGGGCAAGCCTGGTGTGTCACATGTCAGACAATGACATTTGCTCGCATAGAAGTATTACTAATAACATCAGCATGTATTGCATTGAAAAAAGGAAGGCACAATAAGTCCTATTCTTTGAGAATAAAAATGTATAACAACATAATGTATGCAGGTATATTACAGGCCATCCCTGTGGTCCTTTTTAGGACGGACTATATAGAACTGTTAATCTAAATCACAAAGGCTCAAAGTCACTTAACAAAAGGGAGCCCACTTATAGATAACACAATCACTCAGTGTTTTAGGGGTTAAACGCCCAAGATCTGAAATCTTTCTCAGACACCAGAGATTTTTTTTCCCCAAAATAGAACCACTGCGGTCAATGGACCATTTGGGTATGTGCAAACGGTAGCAGGCTTTTACATTTGAAAAGACAGACTGTTTGAGAAAACAGCTGCCTCGTTTCAGACGTAAATGCTCCTCCTCGCATTTTGCGAGGCTTCTCTGACAGCCGTAAATTTTGAGCTGTGCTTCATTGAGTTCAATGAAGAACTGCTCAAATTACGTCTGAAAGAAGTGTCCTGGACTTCTTTTGACGAGGCTGTATTTTTACGCGTCGTCGTTTGACAGCTGTCAAACGACGACGCGTAAATGACAGGTTGTCTGCACAGTACGTCGGCAAACCCATTCAAATGAATGGGCAGATGTTTGCCGACGTATTGTAGCCCTATTTTCAGACGTAAAACGAGGCATAATACGCCTCGTATACGTCTGAAAATAGGTCGTGTGAACCCAGCCTTTTTGTTATTCAATGGACCATTTTTGTTATTGACAGTTAAGCCCCATTCACTCAAATGTGTTTCTGGAGCAGAAGACAATCATGGATAACTTCTTTAAAGACAGACTAGAAATCAATTCCAGATTGTGGTTTAAAGGAGACCAGCTGACAATATTTTAAATGAAAAGCTAGGGCTACAGATCTACTTATGCCAGCGGATGCCTATTGCAGGATCTCCACAAGACTTGAGTAACATGATGTGGCTACTGTACAGTTATCTGTAGTAGTAAATTGAACTTTTGCACACAAAAAAAATAAAAATAAACTTGTAAACTGTGTAAGCTGCTTTGTCACAGACAATGAGTTGTACATGGTGGCTTTAAGAACATGAGCCACCATGTTGCGCAGTCTTCAGTCTACCTCTAGCCTAAAAGTACTCTAAAGCCTTATGCACACGGTGTGCCCATAATTACGGCCCACGATTGCGGGCACTGTCGGCCACGGGCCGCATTTTCGGCCCGTGCTCCAATACAAAGTATGGAAGCACGGCCTGTAAAACGCAAAAGATAGAACATGTTCCAACTTTTGCGGTACAGTTCTACGGCACGGACACATGTCCATAGCGATACGGAAAGGTGTCCCTGGCCAATAGAACCGAACGGGTCTGTAATTGCGGACCGTGTTACTCTCCGCAATTACTGAGATTTTTTACGATCGTGTGCATGGGGCCTTAGAGCATACATGTATTTTTCTTCTGATTTATGGCGATGTATAAATCCACATTGACTTACCCAAAGCTTGTTTTCAAAATAATAAGCACCAAGTAGCTTCACAATGTTGTGGTGATTGCAGGTCGCAAGTATTTCTATTTCAACCATGTAGTCCTCCAACTCCTCTTCACTCTTAGTGTCTATAACTTTGGCAGCAGCCAAGATGCCAGTTTCCCTGTTTTTGGCCTGAAAAAATAAAAATAAACAAATTTAATGCTAAACGGTTACATTTATTGCATGTTTTACCCAATAACTTAAAAAAAACAACACAAAAGAAAAATGACAGTGACTAGCGATCTCTATAACAAAAAAAGGTGCCCAATGAGAATGACAGCTCAATCACTACAAAACAAGCCCTACGAAATTAAAACAAAAACATACAGCATATAAACGTTTATATACTACTCAGTGAACACACAAAGAATGAAAAGATGAAATGACATAGCAAAAGTAAAAAATTTTTACACAATGGCGGATTTAAAAGATACATAAACATTGTTCACAAGAGGAAAACTTCAAAATACAAAATGATTGTTGCGGACATCAATGCCAAATTCTACTTGACAGAAATAAGGATAATGGACGAGAACCACATTGCGTTCCCAATGGAAGAATACCCCGAGGATGTTTTAGAACGTCAGTGGCAGTCACACAGACTAGATCTGACCAGACAGGTTATGACGACAAAGATGTTTTGGCTGACAGTTAAGAGGTCCAATGATATTAATTCTATGGGGAAAAAAAAGGAAAGAAATATCTGCCAGAAAACAAAATCGGACAAGTTCGTCCACAAGCCTCTAAAACGACACATTGGATTAGAGTGTCAACACCTGAACATTAGGTTTATAAGAAAATACTGCGTATGACATATTACATTACGGCCCGAAAGGCACCTATAAGCGCCGTATTACAGCAGTGTGAATGATGCCTAAAGCTATGGTCTACAATGTTCACACAGCAAATACATTGCTACAACCTAATACTATTCTGCAGCTCCTTACAGCCTCCAATAAGCAGTTTGGGTTGGCAGGCATCACTAGGTTAGGATCATTTCATTGCTTCGTTGAGAGACTTTGAATTTCACATTACAAATCACTTGAGCGGATATAGACTTTACGGGGAACTTCCAAGATTAATTTTTTATTAAAGAAGTTATCCAACTAGTGAATAAAATGTTTTTTTAAAAACCAGCTGCAAATGCGATAAAACAATCATTACGCACCTCCTTTCCCCGTGATCCAGCGCTGATGGTTCGGTGGTCCTCCTGGTCTTGGTTTACACGTGGACAGAATGTGACGACTGCAGCCATTCAGATGGCTTAGTGGTCACGTGCTGTATTGTTGGCATCACCGCTCATTGATGGGAGCCATGATGCCAGGAATATTGGCTGTATTTTACATACGATGTCAATTTTTAAATTGTGACCAAACAATCTGGCTCCAAATACATTATTTCCAGCCTTGCAGAAGGACAACCAATCTGTATATGAACCAATACACACAGAATTAATATACTTAAAAAGGAATTCTATCACGTTGCCCTTGTGTTGAGAATAGGAAGATAAGGGGGCACTTTTGTTTGTTTTTTAGAAACAAAATGGCATAGTTCACACGTTGTAGCTTTGCACCGTGGATTTCAGGGCATGCTGTGGGTTTTTCTTCATCCGCAGGACATCTATTCTGTTACGGATTTTCATAGCGGACTGCTCTCTTTGCAATACAAAAGGGTAAGATCCGTGGAAAATCGCGACAATTTGTGGCAAAATTCTATGTAGGTTTTACTGCATAAATCCGCAGCTAAATCTGAGGAAATTTTACTAAGAATTCAACATTAACCTGAGCTACAATGTGTTGAAATGGTGGTAAAGCCCGCAGTCAACCATATTTTTGGATCCTGGTCTTGAATTAGTGGCTATTAATATAAAGTGGATAAAAATATGGACATTTTACTTTATGCTTGATAATAGGGCATTTCCACTTTCATTTTCTCTTAACTTTAAATTGACCCTCTGGAATCCAAAGTGTTATCATTGGGGTAGTTGTCATGAATATATAAGCAAGTTGTTGGAACATATGTGTTTAACATGACGTTTTATTATCGCTGCAGCAAGGAATGCTGGAAGATTGAAGCTCTGAAGCCTTCAGATCAGTGAATGGAGCTCCGGACTATAATACATGCCGTAACTTGGGGTTAATTCAAGTAAAGTAATGTATATATATATAAATCTATGTAGATTCATTCTTCATTTAAACTGTAAAATGGAGTTTAAAAGTGAACATACTATTTAACAGCTAAAAGCCACATCTGCAGTAAAAACACAGGATTATTACCCATCTAATATAAAGTATAATTAAAAACTAAAACGACGCCTACCATACTTTCAAATGTAAAAGAGACTGGGATTTATTAATGCTACACAATCATCAACCATAAATGCACAACACCCTGTAAATAGAAAGCAGCAATGTCTACCCATCCATTGGACCATTTGGGAGGGAACATGTGCGTTTTAACTTCAAATGAAGCGTGAGAACTAAAACAAGGCTCTAAATACAGAAATCAAAGAACCTAATAATTAAAACTACAGTTCAATAAGAAACCAACTTGTACATGATCCAACAAAATACTCATTTAAAACAGTTCCAGATTTCCCCGTACCACTATGACTGTACACGTTAATCAGCTAGCTTACAATCGTGAGGTGTGCCCGCAAGTACATACATGTTCTGCAGGCTTGAACTTTAGACCGATATGGCACGGAGAGCTTACTTCATACATTGAGGAACAGCACATTGATAAATGCTATGACTGTACAATCCATCCTAACTTTATTGAAGCAATACCATTAACATAATTTAATAAGCATTAATTAGTATTTGCAGAAACTAGGTTTAGTGCTCTTCTTTTAGGCTCAACCCACTGCATTCCGAAGGATGTGCAAGTTTAGGTTGCCTATAAAAAAACCTGCCTTCTAGAGATGAGCAAATACTCTCGCCTGATTTGCCAGTCCATAGAATATAATGGTACAATCGAGTTGCCTATTTTTATTATCTTATATTTTTGCAACTCTCCGACCTGTTAAATTGGACTTCTTGCAAGGTTTTCCAAACTGGCTTCCATGGACTGATATCTGGTAATCACATGGTGGGCCATTATATTAAATAATCAAATAATCTTTTCCAGATGAAACGGAGAAGCCATACCCCATTTTTTGAGCTTCAAAAATAAGGCGTGACTTCTCCTTATATCAGGGGTCTAAAACTCGGCCGGGTAAGTGGGCCACATATAGAAAAGATGTGACGGCCCGCATTACTTCCAAATTTGATACAATACAAAATTATTGTTAATCAATTAGTTATTTGAACGAATATAATACTACATTACTATAACAATGCTGCATTACTATACTAATACTACATTACTATAAGAGTAATAATACAACATTACTATAATAATACCGCTAGGGTTAAACGTAACGCAAATTTGCGCGATTTCTCCATGTGCTTATTTCAATCCAGTTTTCCAGCTTCAGTGTCGCTAAATGCAGTCCGGCGGCTCAGTTGGCAGCGTTTGGCAGACATACTAAATGTCATGATTGGGCAGCCCCTTTTTAGATAGTGCCACAGTGCCCTCAGTAGATGCAGCCACACAACCCTAGATGCCAGTGCCCTTGTAAAAACTGCAACACACCCCTAGATATTGCCACAGTGCCCTCTGTAGAAACTGCCACACACCCCTAGATACTGCCACAGTGCCCTCTGTAGATACTGCCACACACACCCCCAGTAGACCGCTCCATTGGGGCTCCCTCTAGGAGTGGAATCCCCAGCCAGAGCGTTGCCGACACTTTGGCTAGGGATTCCTCTGCTGGAGGAGCCCCTGATGTCACGGTCCATACACAGTGACGTCAGGGGATACTCCTGGACCAGAACGTGATGTTAAGGGCAAGCCCAGAGCCGGTGTCCCAGAGCAGAGCACTAGTATAGGCTCTGCTCTGGAACTCTGTGTCATATGGACAGCAATGTCAGGGAATTCCACAGAGTCCCGGAGCAGAGCCGATACCAGCTGTGGGGAAGACCCTGACAACACTGTCCATATATGGCTTGAAAATGCTTCTATTGAGGAAGTGAAATGTTGTATCTGAAGGTGATTAAACTCCTCACTTTGTTTTGAGCTATGCTTTCGTGCTCTTTATTTTGTGGATATGGATATATAAAACACACACACAAATAATTATATATATATACATATATATATATATATATATAATTTTTAATATTTTTTTTAATTAATTCTTTAAAATAAATCTTAAATGGTTTAATATCTGGAGAAACCTTCTGAATGTTCTTAAGTCTGAAAGTTACGCCTTTATTTTTACCGAGATGCTACGGAAAGGACACTGATGACCGAAGTACACTTTAGGCATACAATGCTGTAATCGTGTGGGAACTAGGAAATAACCTGTTACACAAGTTTTCTATAGATATTAAAGCAGAAGTTCACAGTGGTATGAAGCAGGACCTGGCTAAAACTTATTACATTTTTCAGAAAGCCCCAACTTCTGCAATACTCCATATACAGGCTTGTTTATCAGTTTTATAAAGAATACATACACTATTTGTATAGGCACAAGGCATATAACATTAAAGGCTATGTAAACCTTTGTAAGGGATTTTTTTTTTTTAAATAAAAATGTCAGTTAGGCTTCGTTCACATCTGCGTTGCCGTCCCGTTCTGACGTTACGTCGGAGGTTTCCGTCAGAACGGGACCCTGAGCAGACACAAAACGGACACCGACGGAAACCAGGGGTTTCCTTTTCCATCACCATTGATTTCAATGGTGACGGATCCGGTGCCCATGGTTTTAGTTTGTGTCTGTTGTGCACCGGACCAATCGTTTTGCCTGAAGCAATAGCGTAGTCGACAACGCTATTGCTACCGGCAAAACGACGGGTCCGGTGCACAAGAGAGACAAACTGAAACCACAGGCACCGGCTCCGTCACCATATCTGGAGCATTGCAGAAGTTGGGGCTTTCTGAAAAATGTAAATGTGCCCGCCCTTTTGCCGGAAGCGATAAAGAAGCAATAGCGTAGTCGACTACGCTATTGCTTCCTGCAAAACTACGGGTCCGGTGCACAATAGAGCCGAACAGAAACCATTGAAATCAATTGTGATGGAAACCTCTGGTTTCTGTCGTTGTCAGTTTGTGTATGCTCAGGTTCCCGTTCTGACGGAAACCTCAGACGGAACGTCAGAACGGGATCCCAACGCAGATGTGAACGAAGCCTTAGTGTGTTTGGTGCAAAAATTAGTTTTACTTTTTGAGATACATGCAGGAATATCAGTCACATCAAAGTTTATAACTTGTGATAGATTACAGGTGGATTCTGTGAAGAGACACGCAGGACCCGCTATCGCTAACCCAGTCAGTCCCGTGGACCTGACGGATTCAGGTCGTAGCACACGATACAGCTGCTCTGTATACAGGATACAAAGCAGCTGTATCTCAAAAAGTAAAAATCTTTTTTTAATAAAAACGAATTTGAAAGTTGCACCAATCACACGAACATTTTTAATTAAAAAAAAAAAAAAAAAAGTACTGAACATGCGTCGTATGAACTTTTGAGTAGATGTGCGTGAATCATTGTGAAAGAATTACACAGCTTTTTCGGAGATTCCGTACAGCTGTGCTTCTGAAAATATTAAATGGGGTTATTCAGGATTACTTTTTTCTTCTTGCTCATAAATGACCATTTTAATAGAAATTTAGAAGTTTGTAATTCAGCTTTATTTAAAAATTATGTTTTGGCCATGGTAGTACGTAAACATTGCAGCTGCGGCTCAGCCCATACATTTATCCCGTCAAGATCAACTAGAAACTCAAGCCAACGAGGTTATGTATATGGGAGCCTCCTGACTTATATGGCAGATGTTGGGGGGAAAGCTTAATCTGGTAGGCTGAATTTCAACATGCCCAATCCTTTGTTCCCATGAAAACTCTGGCAGCAGCTTACTCCTCCCTCCGACTGAGCATGCAATGATGGTTGAGTCAGCAGAACAAGTGTTCCGTGAACAGCACTCGTGTTTGACTATTTCTTGTAAAATGGCCAAAAATAAAATAAAAATAGTTATAAATACTAATCTCATACAACTCTTACATTAGCCCTTCAGGTGGTCTTTTACAGTCATCTATCCCTGGTATAAAAAAATTAAATAAACAAAAAAGTGGTAATTGTCATGTGACCTTTTCTGTGCCATTGCTAATGAAAAGATAGTCTATGTTTTATTAATAGAGTATTTTAGAGTCTTCTGAAACATGTTCAAGAAAAACACTGCAAGCAAAATAGACGAAAATAGCTACCTAGCTGTATAAGTAGTTCAATGCAAATGGAGAAGTCACCTATAGCTTCTCTTAGGCCCTGTTCGCACAGAGTTTTTTTGCAGGCAGAAAGATCTGCTTCAAAATTCCTTCAGGGGGGTGTTACTCACAATGCGCATGTGCTAACATTCCACCTGGCTTAGAAAGAGTGCCATCACCTTTCAAATAAGGCCTTGGTTTTGGCAGGAGGCAAGATCGTTGTTTCTCGAGCCTGTAGAACGTAGGAGCGGGCATTCAAGGCCAGGGTACGTTTGTGGATGCGTTCTAGATACTTAACGTGTTATAGGACGTTATTAATCCTTGCCGTTCTCTCTTTCTTAAGATTAGATGTGTACTCGATCAGAAGGCCTATCAAAAAACAGTTGTAAGCTTCCCATATCAAAAACCGGTGAACGTCGTCTGATGAATTGATTGAGAAAAATTAAAGGGAACCTGTCACCAGCATTTCACCTATTAAACCGACTATACCTGGTGGTAGAGGGTGAAAAATCATTTCTATATAACCTATAATTATCTTCTTAGTCGGCTCTGTAGCTTTAGTATTTAGCTTTTTAGTGTTCCCACACCGTATGCTAATGAGCAGAAAAGAGTCATATCTTCATTTGAAAAGAGTCAAATATTCGTTTTGAAAAGAGTCAAATCTTCATTCCTCAAGTCTTTCCGAGTTTACCTCACCTTCTTACTTTTGATTGACAGCTCCTCGCCTTCCCCCAGCACACAACATCCCGCGCTTGTGCATTGATGTCCTCCTTTGGTGTGTGCGCACAAAGGGACACCGGATTATTACGATAAAAGGCGCGAAACGTTTGCAGACCGTTATTTACAGTAGGAGGAGGAGTTTAGGAAAGGGGATAACGGCAATGAACTTTTTATAGCAGCAGCTAGTGAGGGAGAAATAAAGTTCAATAGGTGAAATGCTGGTGACAGGTTCCCTTTAAAGAGGCTCTGTCACCAGATTTTGCAACCCCTATCTGCTACTGCAGCAGATAGGCGCTGCAATGTAGATTACAGTAAAGTTTTTATTTTTAAAAAACGAGCATTTTTGGCCAAGTTATGACCATTTTCGTATTTATGCAAATGAGGCTTGCAAAAGTACAACTGGGCGTGTTGAAAAGTAAAAGTACAACTGGGCGTGTATTATGTGCGTACATCGGGGCGTGTTTACTACTTTTACTAGCTGGGCTTTCTGAAGAGAAGTATCATCCACTTCTCTTCAGAACGCCCAGCTTCTGGCAGTGCAGATCTGTGACGTCACTCACAGGTCCTGCATCGTGTCGGCACCAGAGGCTACAGTTGATTCTGCAGCAGCATCAGCATTTGTAGGTAAGTAGCTACATCGACTTACCTGCAAACGCCGATGCTGCTGCAGAATCATCTGTAGCCTCTGGTGCCGACACGATGCAGGACCTGTGAGTGACGTCACAGATCTGCACTGCCAGAAGCCGGGCTTTCTGAAGAGAAGTGGATGATACTTCTCATCAGAACGCCCAGCTAGTAAAAGTAGTAAACACGCCCCGATGTACGCACATAATACACGCCCAGTTGTACTTTTACTTTTCAACACGCCCAGTTGTACTTTTGCAAGCCTCATTTGCATAAATACGAAAATGGTCATAACTTGGCCAAAAATGCTTGTTTTTTAAAGATAAAAACGTTACTGTAATCTACATTGCAGCGCCGATCTGCTGCAATAGCAGATAGGGGTTGCAAAATCTGGTGACAGAGCCTCTTTAAGTCTAGCTAAGTACTCTTCAGATCAACCTGGACCAGGGAGGTTTTAAAAGAGATTTGTTTGATTTCCAATAGAATGGCCATGAAAGGTTCTTCCTTCGTGTTCTGAGAAGAAAATAGTGTTGATTATATTAGCTTCCAGGAGGGGTAAGGCTGAATGGGGCAGAAAATAAATAATATCTATTTAGTATTTAGGAGTAGGAGTCATGGGGGGGGTGGGGATAAAAAATATAATTTGGGTCATGAAAGTATAACGTTCGTCAGGTGTCGAGCAGCTGATAGGAGTGTATGGTATGTTTAAGGCCAGGAAGAGATGCATATGACAGATAAGAGCTACCCCGGGAGATATTCCGGAAGGGATACAGGGTAAAATTGAATTCTACTCCTAGAACCAGTAGTCCCTCTGCAAAGTCAAATAAATCATCCAGACAACTCCAGTGCTGAAGATTGATTAAAATTAGGAAGGTAGATTAAAGCCAGTGTATATTTGATAAACAATCTTGCCCTTGATAAGTAGCTGACATCCCTCTTCATCACAGCGTTGCTCAAGCAAAGCCCATGGTAAGGTATTAGAAGTTAGAAGAGAAGATCGTCTGGATCTGGAGTATGGGGAGTATCTGTGGCAGCTATCAGGAAACCTACAGTTGGGGAGGCACAGAGTGGCAAAAAGGAGTCTGCTGCAAAAAAGCCACATGTATTTGCTTTATCCACAGTAGATTAACACCCTGCCACCGCAGCTATTTTTCTTTTTTTTCCTTTTCGCCTTTCAAAAGCCATATCTTTTATTTTTATTTTTCCGTCTACACAGCCGTATGGGCTTGTTTTTTGCGATATGATTACGGCAATACCAAATTCATATTTTTTTTTACTGCTTTTACATAGAAAAGAAAAATTTGTTAAAAGAATATTGGTTTTGGTATAACTTTTTCCCGTCGATGTAGAAGTATGAGGGCTTGATTTTTTTGCAGGACGAGCTGTCATTTTTATTGGTACTAGAGGGTACATACATCTTTTTGATCACTTTTCATTCTATTTTTGGGGAGTTGTGGTGACCAAAAAAACAGCAGTTCTAGTTTTTTTTTTTTTGCATATGAACTTTTTTTTACACTTACAGTACACTGCAAAACCTACGTATTGGCATTCATTAGGCACCCAGGATGCCATGACAACCATCGGCACCCCACAATCACCTTATAAAAAGGTAAGGAAATTATAAAAATATAACATTAAAGGTGGGAGATGTAGCTAGGAGCAACTCTAAGGCCAAGTGCGCACGATACGTATTACGTGCGGATTTGCCACACGTATTTTCCAGCGGCAAATCCACACCGTAATACAGTACCAGCAAAGTAAATGAGATTTCAAATAATCTCATCTACATGTTGCAGATTTTATCCGCAGGTAAATTGACCTGCGATGCGTATTCAAAAATCCCCAGCAAATTACCTTGCATTTCCACTTGCAAATTGCATGGGACAGGTTTAAAAAAAATAAAAATAAAAAAAACACAAACCACACCATAATGTAAAAACTGCACCTGAAAACGAATAAAAAAAAAAAACAACGCACTATTTAGGTGTACCATGCACCACACACCACTCCCCTCAAGACTAGTGGGAGTGGCTATTATTATTTAAAGCACCTGCTCGCCCTTTCATCAGCATTTCTGGCCTGGCTGTGTCCATTTGTAAGTATGGCCTTTGTCGGTGTTTTTGTATATGTCCCTGTGTTTTTATCGGTTCTGTTTGTGCATCAGGAACGTTCTGTTCCAGTTTAGGAGTTAGGGACTCGCAAGTCTGGGGATCCTTGTCGTGGATTGCGAGCTTGCGTCCTTTTGGCCAAAATGATTACCAATACCCCAGGTATTTTTCATTATTATGTATATTCGCTTCTCTTGGACACAGCCGGGTCTTTGATGCTGGGAGAGCATGGTGTGTTGTTGTTTGGCATAGCAAGCAGGGTAGCCCGCTCTATGAATTATCAAGGCGTCACAAATAGGCTTCTACCTGGCTATACACGTTGTGCCTCATGACGTACACACTATCCCTCCATGTTTCACTCACTTGCACCCCATTATCCATTTATTTCTATTGAGGCACTTCATTTATTACTGCCCCCTATATTTCACTTATAGTATTACACTTGCACACACACTATTCATTTATTATTTCTTACTACACATCCCATGCACCACACACCACTCCCCTCAAGACTAGTGGGAGTGGCTATTATTATTTAAAGCACTTGCTCACTCGTCTTCATCAGCATTTCTGGCCTGGCTGTGTCCATTTGTAAGTATGGCCTTTTTTTTTTTTTTTACTATTTAGGTGTGTGTTTTACCTGCAGTTCTGGGGATTTTCTGCACCAAATTACCCAACGTGTGCGTGTAGCCCAAATGTACAGTTAAAAATATCAAGTTACGGTAATCATATAAACAAACTGATATTTGTCCAATAACATGCCATCAAATTGATTTTCCTGGACGATTCTGCACTGACCATCAACACACATGAACAATGGTTCTGAAGAGAGTCTTGACTACACATTTCCTTGTAATCTATTGTGGTAAGTGTTATAGAACAGTTAAACATAGCAGTCAGCATAGGGATATCCCAGCAGACCGCATCTCTTCTCAGGAGACCACGGAGAGGCTGTAGCAATTACTGCAAACATGTTAAAACAAATATACATAGAAATAAAACATACAGCCCTATTGTCTTCCTATCACAAACCAATGGGGCAACACTGTGGATCCAGGGTTTGATTTTTGTTCATTTTTTTCTTTACAAAAATTTACCTTGGTCTTATTTTCCTATCGGACTGCTATTAAGAAAGTCAAGAAAAAGTGAACTTTACGCCAAGTATATTGTGTGAGCATGTCCTAACCTTACATAAATCCATAGGTAAACATGGCATATGTAATTAGCTAGGATTAACTGAAAAAGTTAAAGCCCTTCATACCCTCAACTCCAACTTCTCATAAGACGATTAGAGACCACAAAGTGCGGTTTTTTTCCTGAAATGAATCGAGTCACTACATATAACATTTTCCCTGCAGATAACACGGCATAGTGACCAGTATCTACATAAATAAACCAAGAGCAGGGCTATGACCGAGAGAAAGGACAACACTCCTTTCACATGCCAAAAATGAAAAGCTACATGACATTTGCTTATATATTAACCCAATAAGAAGCAAACACTAGATGCGCAAACAGAGCTTTGCATACAAGTACTATTTTATTTATTTTTTGCAAAAAAATTCTGTGTTTTACAACACGGCTGCTAGAATTAATTTTGGATTAAAGCCCCAAATTTTTTTTTAAAGATAAAACTGGAAAAACAGGGGTTGCAGAATTGGAGTTGGGGTCCACGGTTTTCAGTTGTGACTTATGTCAGCTTTATCAACACAAGCAGTAAGGCCTCAGAGTATGATAAGAAGCTGCACTTGGGCGTGCACAGGATGTAGCTCTGAGTCGACTCGGTTCAAGACCTTTCAGTTGCAACAACCAAGCAAGAAAAATGCTGCGTAAAAAACATCAGCCATGAAATATACTTAAATTACAACTCAAAAACAGGAAATTGACAAAATTAGACAAGGCGTAAACAGAAGTACAAAGTGCCATTATTTTGTAATATTGGGGTATTACACCACCTCTAGTTGAAATATTATAATTGTAAGCTCGCCTTCACATGATATGTAGCAACCAACTTAAAGTCATCATAAGTCGTCAGCCATAACATTAAAACGACCTGCATAATATTGTTTGGGTCCCATTGTTTAGGTCCACGAGATCTCTGAAGGTGTCCTGTGGTATCTTGTACCAAGTCATCAGCAGTAGATCCTTTAAAAGGAAAGTATCACAAGCTGTGCTCATTGTGGTATAGACAAAGTAAAGGCTGCTGTAAACACCCATCCGTATTCTGAAGACAGGTTTGTAAGTCAAAAGTGCGGAATCAAATTTTTCAAACCAATTGAGCTTAATCTAACCTGATATTTTATCATTGAACAATCCCTATAAAAACGATTATTATCCTAATAATAACTTATATAAATATTATACATTAAAAACAGACCAGAAAGCTGTAAAGACACAAACAAAAAACCAATCTGTGGCTTTGTTGCAAAGACTTTACTTTGTAGCGGCAACAAACTGCCCTCCGCTTAGTAATAGCAAATAAACAATACTCTGAAGATACAAAGATGGTATTACAGCAATATGAATCGCACAGTGTCACCACATACAATATCCTTACTGCTGTGTGGTATCTATCTAAGTGAGGTGATATATCAGAATACACTATGACGGACATTCATTAACATAAGGCTTCTAATTAATACCATGGGAGAAGTCAGTACTTTCAAGAAATGACTAATGGAAAAATATGTAAATGGAGTTTTTAAGCCCATTGGCAGATCATTTCTACAAAAATAGTGTGTAGGGGTTGCATAGTTAGACTACGTTCACACACCGCGGATTTGCTGCTAAAAGTTTCCACTGCAAATCCGCATAAAGCCACATTGGGAGATCCACACTAAATCATGCAGATTTTGGTTCATAATTCCCAGCGGAAAAAAACAAAAACCACTATACTAATCTCCCCTGTCAACGCCTCCCTGGTGCCCGACCGTCTCTGTATACCAGCCCTCCAGTGATTATGTGCCACCACCGCTGGAGGTCAGGTGTATAGAGACTGGCAGGAACCTGTCGAGCACTGCCACGGAAATGTCAGGGTAGGGGAGTATAGTGTTTGTTTTATTTTAAACTTGCCGATTTTGCTGCAGATCTACACCGCAGGTCAATTCCTGCACAGGAAATTTCCAAACATGTGCATTGGATTGCTATAAATCTTATCCACTTTGCTGATACCGATTTCTGATGTCGATTTTCGGACAGCAAATCTGGATAGAAAGTCCCCAGCAAATCTGCTGTGTGTGAATGTAGTCTTAAAATAAAGCAGCAGCCTTTTTTGGACAAGTTTCAAAAGAACAAAAAAGTTTAGGGGAGATTTATCAAAACTAGAGCAAGGGAAAAGTGGAGCAGTTGCTCACATATTCACTATTCAGCACAGTTCTGATCTATTGCGGCTATCCGCGTTACACTTTCCTTATCTTAAGGGAAACACCCTATACATGAGAGCTAACATGCAGGGTGCCACCACTTAACATCTGACTTCACATTTTGTTATTGATAAGCAATGCCACAAAAGGGTGTTAGTAGCTGGTAAAAAAAAAAGTATTGTATTATATAAGCTTCCTGCAGCAAACTGCTTATCAATGTTTCTTCAATAGAAAAACAAAGCCCGATACACAGAATAGCTGGCATGCTATTACACATGGCATTAGAATGTGGCTGGCATCACTGCAATGTTGAGGGCTACTACACATTTGAGAGAAAAGTTAGAAAAAATAACGCCACACAAGCTTGTAGTGAATTCCTGAATTGGTTTGTGTTAAGGGAGAATGTCTCATGAAATACATGGATTTGGTAGGCACAGCGTACTCGGAGCATTGAATGTTCGTGCACCTTAGTCCTTTTATCCATCCTCTCTAATGTGACCCTTGTCGGTTTTAAGAAATTGTAACTAATAAAAGTGAAGAGGAAAAGGGTTAAAACCAGACACGTCTGAACTATCAATCCATACTAATAATTCTTTAAAACTGTCCACTGGCAGATCTACAACCTGCTCTTATTCATGCTCATCTGTGAGCATTTTAACTTAAAGGGGTAGTCCCAGTCTAAGCAGTGA
Source organism: Rhinoderma darwinii (assembly GCF_050947455.1). NCBI lineage: Eukaryota > Metazoa > Chordata > Amphibia > Anura > Rhinodermatidae > Rhinoderma > Rhinoderma darwinii. The sequence continues at coordinate 96,339,531 of NC_134689.1, read as the reverse complement.
CTGTATATCGATAGGATATGCGGTCACTGGCTCATCGTGGAGGTCCAACCACTTGAAATCTCATTCAATTTGAGTGTACAGAAGCCAAAGTGCCTCGATATGCTTCCATCCAGACGCTAAACAAACAATTGCTTCTCTGCCCCATTCAAGTCCCCATGGCCTACTCACTCTAGCAAATATGGGGGTCCAAGTAGAAAGAACCCCCCCCTCCACGATTAGCAAATGACAGCATATCCTAGCGAAACAGTCTCTGCCAAAATACAACTTGAAAAAAGGTGTGCCCATATGCTTTATAAGGCCTTACTCACACGAACGTGTCCATTTTGCGTGTGGAAGAAACGCAGCGTTTTTCCTGCGTTCCAGTTCCGTGTGACATCAGTGTATGGTGTGTGTCTGAGTTTTTTACGCGCGTATGTCATCAGTATGTCACGCGTTTCACAGCAGCAAAATAAACTGAAGGTGTTTTTCTTTTTCAAAATAATTTCTTTAGCAACAGTTGCGTGAATCACGCACAGCACATGGATGTGCGTCCGTGTGCTGTCTGTGATTTTCACGCACCCATTGACTTTAATGGGTACGTGATGCGCAAAAACGCACAAGTATATGAGATGCAGTAAGGCCTCGTTTACACGAGCGTGATATACGTGCGTGCGACACGCGTGCTTTTCACGCGTGTCGTACGCACCTATATTAGTCTATGGGGCAGTGCAGACAGTCCGTGAGTTTTGCTCAGCGTGAGTCCGCTGGAAAAAACTCACAACATGTCCTATCTTTGTGCGCTGTTCGCGCATCACGCACCCATTGAAGTCAATGGGAGCGTGAAAACCACGCATGCCGCACGGAAGCACTTCCGTGCGAACTGCGTGATTCACGCAACAGCAGTCAAACTCTGAATGTAAACAGAAAAGCACCACGTGCTTTTCTGTTTACAAACTTCCAAACGGAGTGTCATAATGATGGCGGCTGCGAGAAAATCTCGCAGCCGCGCATCATACGCTGATGACACATGTCAGCTGTTAAGTGCCTGTTGCGCACGCAAAACGCTGCGTTTTTTGCGTGCGCAAAACGCACACGCTCGTGTAAATCAGGCCTAAGTTTCACGCAGAGGACACACACTGCGTGAAAAACACTGAATATCCCCATTGACTTGCATAGGTCCGTGTGACGTGCGTTATTTTCACGCGCAGAACACGGACGTGAAATAAGCTCGTGTGACTTAGGCCTTACATGAACTACAAAAATCCCAGAAATGATTACAGAGTTAATAAGGTTGAAATAAGTCACAGGTGCATCATTCGATAAACCGCTCTACATAGTTTTTAGATCGCCTCTTAGGATCATTTCACATCTCGTTATTCACGCATGTCGGAGGTATACGCTGGGAGTCTTCCCTGGCGTATACTCAGACGTGCCTATAGCTCTCTATGCACCCATCTTGTGGCAAGAAAGTGTTATTTTGGCATATGAGGGACCGGTACGGGTCAACATACCTTTTTTTCTCTCCACTGCATAGAAAAGCGTAGTCTACGACGTTCTCTATGCAGCGAGAAACAGTAAACAACAACATGTGTGCTACGAAGTATATATTTGCTGTTTTTTCTACAATGAGTCAATAGCGGACGTATGCCACACACACAGTTGCATAAGTCGGAAGAATACGTCGGGGAATACTCCCAATGTATACGTCTGATGCGCCAGAAAAATAAGATGTGAACTGGGCCTAAAGTTTTTTTTCCAAACGAAATAACCCCAAGATTAAAAACGTTTCTTGGTACTGCAATCCACCCATTCTCTTTATTACAGTTCACTGTCATTGATAACATTCCACGAGCTCTACAAAAACCTAAAAATCCATTACCCAGCAGTAGATGACAAAATACTGCAGACTTTAGGAGCCAGTTGTTTTATTTTTTTTTTAGTAGTCGCTGCCAGGCAATAAGAACTTCCATTGATATCAACAGAAAACAACCCAGAAAGCAAAGGGCTAACAGCAAATCCCTAGACACATTTGCTGCATAGTTCCTGGAATTAGTCCAGCTCCGCCACCTAGAAGTGAATATGTATAGAAACAGGAGAATCAATTATTTGTGGCTTTATATAATAAATAAATGGTATACTGTAACATCTGTTATAAAGTTCATAGATGGTCAGAAATTGGAGGAACTCACATATTTCAATAGAAAAGTCTAATGCTAAGCGGCTTTGCTATGCTATATTAAGTGTCTTTGCTACCTATCGCAGACTAAAGCTACTGTACTTTACCAACACATTACAAAAAAACACAAAGGAAGTGCAGAGACCACGTACCCAGAACAAGAAACTTATAGAGTAACTGCAGTTTCCAAAAATGTTTAATATGTCATAAAGAGCAGATCAGAAGTTTTGATCTGTGGGTGTTCGGGTGTTGAGACCCCGACCGTTACTGAAACGAAGGTGCAGAAGTGCTCAGCTGAGCGCCCTGTCTTCGGCTGTGAGCGGCACACACTGTTAGGCCTCATGCACACGACCGTGGTGTTTTTCTGGTCCGCAAATTCCAGGACCGTGTTCCGTGGAATGTCATCCGCAGTTCATCCGTATGTAATCCGCAAAAATGCGGATGAAAAAAAAAAAAAAAAAGAAGGACTTTTAAACAGGATGCCAAAAGCTTGGTCAAACCCCCTTTAGAAGGTCACATGATCCGCAAATCCGCAAACTGCGGATGACACACGGCGGTGTATCCGCAATTTCCACGGGCCCATTGACTTCTATTGGCATGTCCGCACCGCATTTGCGGCCCATAATAAGACATGTCCGGAGTTTCTGCGGCACGGATGTGCGGACATGCGGAGAGCCGTGAAAACACGGATAGTGGGTATGGCCACATAGAAATGGATGGGTCCGCAATTAACCCGTGGATTTGCGGTTGAATTGCGGACGCAAAAACACGGTCGTGTGCATGAGGCCTTAGGGTATGTTCACACACTTAGCAAAAAAATTATGAACATATGGAGTTGTTTTCAAGGGAAAACAGCTCCTGATTTTCAGAAGTTTTTTAAGCCACTCGCGTTTTTCGCTGTGTTTTTTACGGCCGTTCTTGGAGCCGTTTTTCTATAGAGTCTATGGAAAACTGGCTCCAAAAACTGCTGAAGAAGTGACATGCACTTTTTTTTTGCGGCCGTTTTGTTACGCAGCCGTTTTGAAAAACAGACGCGGAAAAAACGGCCCGTCGGAACAGAACGTCGTTTTTCCCATTGAAATCAATGGCCAGATGTTTGGATGTGTCCTGCTTCCGTTTTTTCAGCCGTTTTTCGGGACGTTTACTGCCCAAAACAAACAAACTATGTGTGCACATACCCAAAGGCTGACGACGGGCTCAAACATCTGTGTAAGATGTCTTCAGCCTAACAAGGAGCACTGGTCACAGCTAATGGTGCAGGGCACTCAGCTGAGCGATTCTGCACCTTCGTTTCAGCACCCGGAGCCCCACCGATCAAAATTTCTGATAGGTCTCGGACATATAAAATTTTTTTTTTATAAACTACGATCGGAATTAACGGCAGGCATTAGCCACATCATGACGAGCATACTCACCATGCTGAGCACTGTTATTGTGCTTATGCATTTAGGCAACAGAGGTAAAACATAGTCGCAGCCATGCTTAGCAGACTACACTTTTCCATCCCGGGGGAAGAGGCAAAAAAAGTATACCGCGCGCTATACACTTTTTTTTTTTAACATGGGACACATATGATTTTAATCAGTTCAATGCTGGATCCTACCATCCCCAGGTATATATGTAGGCTTAGTCCCAGTTCTGGGTGTATGTGCAGCGTAGGTTCCCACCTTACAGAGGTCGCCTTGTCGTAGCAGGTGGGCTAACACTTTTTGATCAAAATGTGCACTAAGAACCTCCCTATTTGTAAGTAGATTTAGCTTTAGTGCATATTTATTTATATTTAGTGGTTTAGGTGGCATTAATGTCGCAGGGTGCTGTCACCATTCTATGTTTGCTATATGCTACATCACAGGTATACGTTTAACGTATACGCCATGGAATTTTCAAGAGCCTTTCACGATGTATATGTTAAACGGATACCATTATAGTCTATAGGTGACATATGTGTTAAAAAGATGCCTAAGGCTGGATTCACATGAGCATGTTCGGTCCGTAAAGGACAGAACGTATTTGGGACGCAAGTCCCAGACCGAACACACTGCAGGGAGTCGGGCTCCTAGCATCATAGTTATGTACGATGCTAGGAGTCCCTGCCTCTCCGTGGAACTACTGTCCCGTACTGAAACATGATTACGGTACGGGGCAGTTGTCCTGCAGCGAGGCAGGGACTCCTAGCGTCTTAAAGAAGTATGATGCTAGGAGCCCGGCTCCCTGCAGTGTGTTCGGTCCCTGGACTTGCGGCCGAATTGTGTTCCGTCATTTACGGACCGAACATGAGTGTGTGAATCCAGCCTAATAGTGAGTGGCAACTAGACAACCCTTTCTAAAGAGGAGTACACACGTAGCAGGATCCGCATGCAGCCGAAAGCCACACCCACATGGGATGAGCGCGATTTTGGAGAAAACACTGCCGTTTAACCCACAAAAACCGTGCAGCTATCAACATGGATTGCTAATGGCTGTGTGGTTTTGTGGGTAAGGTTATGTTCACACAGCTTATTTTCAGTCGTTTTTTGGGCCGTAAACACCCCGAAAAACAGCCTCCAAACATCTGTCCATTGATTTCAAATGGGAAAAACAGCATTTTGTTCACACAGGGCATTCTGTAAAAAAGAAGTGCATGTCACTTTTTGATTGTCCCAATAGAAAAACAGCTCCAAAAACGGCCGTAAAAACTGATCAAAAAACGCCTGATGCTTAAAAAAACGGCTGAAATTAGGGGCTGTTTTCCCTTGAAAACAAACGCCATATTTTGTTTGCTGTGTGAGCATACCCAGACCCCGCACCGATCAGCTGTTCTGGCTGCTTCCAGGAACCAGTGCCGGAAGCAGAAAGCTTTGTACACTGTTAGGCCTCATTCACACGGCAGGGTTTCCCGGCCGGGTGCCGGCCGTTCATAAATCGGCCGGCACCCGGCTGCATTAGGAATAATAGACCCCTAAGGCGGGATTCACACGACCGGGTCGTTCCCGAGCCCGAGTGTCGGCCGGTAAAATCGGCCATTTTGCCCGTCCGGTTTGCATTAAGTTTTGCATCCGTGCCGGGCCGGGCCGGGCAGATCCGGACAGTGACATCAGCGGCAACTCCTGAAGGGGAATCCCCATGTGTTCGGGGATTCCGCTTCAGGAGTTTCCCCTGATGTCACTGCCCAGATATGGACAGAGACATCAAGCGCTCTGTCCAGGAGCGGAATCCCCGAAAACACGGGGATTCCGCTCCTTCAAGGAGCTAAAGTGCGGCTAGCACATAGCAGAGCGGGGAGATACCTCCCCGCTCTGCTATAGTGGTAAAGCTACAGTAGTAGCAGACGCAGCAGCAGCTGCTAGCGGCGCCATCGAAGGTGTCGCCGGGCCAGGGTGCTTTTAAAACCAGCAGGGGAAGGGAGCCAGCGCAGCGCTCCCTTCCACCTGCTGTACACCCCGGCCCTGCCGCACAGTGTACAGCGATGCCATTCGTCCGAATGGCATCAACTCCTCCTCCTCACATGCACTCTGCGCTGTGAGGAGGAGGAGATAGAGCGCAAGCGCCGGGAAACCCGGCCATCACTCGGAACACATTCCGGTGATGGCCGTGTATTACCCGGCCCCATAGACTTCTATGGGAGCCGGGCGGCCGGGTACCCGGGCGAAGATAGAGCATGTCCTATTTTTTGACGGTCGGTCGTGTGAATAGCCCCATTAGGGGTCTATTATTCCTAATACAGCCGGGTGCCGGCCGATTTATGAACGGCCGGCTCCCGGCCGGGAAACCCTGCCGTGTGAATGAGGCCTAATGGGGCTTTTCACACGACCGATTTTTTGACGGCCGGGAAAACCGTCCGTCAAAAAATATGACATGCTCTATCTTCGCCCGGGTACCCGGCCCCCATAGAAGTCTATGGGGCCGGGTAATACACGGCTATCACCGAGATGTGTCCCGAGTGATGGCCGGGTTTTCCGGAGCTTGCGCTCTATCTCTTCCTCCTCACAGCGCAGAGTGCATGTGAGGAGGAGGAGTTGATGCCATTCTGACGAATGGCATCGCTGTACACTGTGTGGCCGGGCCGCGGTGTACAGCAGGTGGAAGGGAGCGCTGCGCTGGCTCCCTTCCCCTGCTTGTTTTAAAAGCACCCTGGCCCGGCGACACCTTCGATGGCGCCGCTAGCAGCTGCTGCGGCTGCTACTACTGTAGCGACGCCACTATAGCAGAGCGGGGAGGTATCTCCCCGCTCTGCTATGTGCTAGCCGCACTTTAGCTCCTTGAAGGAGCGGAATCCCCGTGTTTTCAGGGATTCCGCTCCTGGACAGAGCGCTTGATGTCTCTGTCCATATCTGGGCAGTGACATCAGGGGAAACTCCTGAAGCGGAATCCCCGAACACATGGGGATTCCCCTTCAGGAGTTGCCACTGATGTCACTGTCCGGATCTGCCCGGCCCAGCACGGATGCAAAACTTAATGCAAACCGGCCGGGCAAAATGGCCGATTTTACCGGCCGACACTCGGGCTCGGGAACGACCCGGTCGTGTGAATCCCGCCTTAGAGTATGTGCACACAATAAAGTAAATTACGGCTGAAATTACGGAGCTGTTTGCAGGAGAAAACAGCTCCTGCATTTCAGACGTAATTGCTCGTACTCGCGTTTTGCGAGGCGTCAATTACGGACGTAATTTGGAGCTGTTCTTCATTGGATTAAATGAAAAATGGCTCCAATTACGTCCAAAGAAGTGTCCTGCACTTCTTTTGACGAGGCTGTCATTTCACGCGCCGTCTTTTGACAGCGACGCGTAAAATTACAGGTCGTCGGCACAGTACATCGGCAAACCCATTGAAATGAATGGGCAGATGTTTGCCGACGTATTGGAGCCGTGTTTTCAGGCGTAATTAGAGGCGTAAAACGCATCGTTTACGCCTGAAAATAGGTCGTGTGAACCCAGCCTAAAGTGGCCGAGCTGCAGCTCTGCTCCTATTCAAGTGAATAGGAGAAGATTACAATAACTCAGCTGATTGGGGCGAGGTCCAGGGGTCGGAACCCCACCGATCATATACTGATGACCTAACCGGTGGAAAGGGCATCAGTATAAGGCCGGATTTACACGAGCGTGTGCAGCTCCGTGTGCCATCACCATATGATGCGTGGCTGCGTGATTTTCGCACAGCCGCCATCATTATGACACTCTGTTTGTATGTTTGTAAACAGAAAAGCACGTGGTGCTTTTCTGTTTTCAATCATAGTTTTGACTGCTGTTGCGTGAATCACGCGCGTCCCACGGAAGTGCTTTTGTGTGGTGCGCGTGATTTTCATTCAATGGGTGCGTGATGCGCGAACACCACACAACTATAGGACATGTGGTGCGTTTCACGCAGCGGACACACGCTGTGTAAAAAATCACTGACTGTCTGCACGGCCCCATAGACTAACATAGGTTCGTGCGAGGCGTGTGAAAAACACGCGCGTTGCACGGACGTATACCACGTTCGTGTAAATAAGCCCTAAAGAACAGCCTCCAACCTGGACAACCCCTTTAATAAAAATTGTTAAACTTGATTTGTCAGTGATATCATGAGCGTTTTTAGCACTGTTAATTTAAGGCCAGCTTTGGCTAGATCGGTTAAAAGGAAAGCCGGCTTGCAAAAAACGTGGCCGTCATTACAGTTTACACAGAGCTGTAATCCTGCCTTCTAAATCCTGGGTTACGCCTAACCCTCTGTGATAGACCCTCTGTTCATCTACTCTAACCTGCCATCCAGATATTGGAGAAATCTATGCCCGTTGGGGTTCCCATAGCCTTCAGATAAGGATCTGGGGAATGTTATTAATTTAACACGAGTAACTCTCTTACTTATCCTTGGATGTATTGTCCATATTATGTAGTGGAGATGCTCTTTAAGATATTTCTGGTATTTCTCATAGATCAGCGAGATTTACATTTAATCAACTATTATTCCAGAGGGTTATGTATTCCGGTAAACCAAACACAACATGACATAAACGTATATAGAGAAAGTATTTCTAGACAAGCTAACCAAACAATAAAATAGATGGGTGAGGAAGAAAGAAGGTTACACGCAGCTATTCAGGCAGACCATTGACTTAGGAAACCCCACTGCTTTCTGACAATATTGCTTAGAAATCATTCTAGTTCACAGCCCCTCAGCAACAAATAATAAAAGCTGTGAAAAGTTACATAAATAGGTACCATTTAACACAGCAAAAAAATAGTCAAAGTTTGTAGTGTACATTGAGTATATTTATCAATGTTTTCTGGCTGTTATTTAATTAAAACCAATGAAGCTTAGGCTGAGCGCCATATTTATCCAGCCCCTACTTTTTCTGACACTTGTCTAATAAAAGGAGCTGTGGCTTACAAGTCGCAGGCTACAGGACTTATTTACTAAAGGTTTCCGCCACTTTCGTGCACATATTTTACAACCTGGCATAGCTCAGTAGCTGTGCCGTGCTGAGGAATAGGGAGTCGCTACTCTACTTATACTGGTGAACTGGCAAGCAGAATTTTAAAGACTCCACGTCACATCAAAATTAAGCCCTGCAAATAAATGGCATGCAGACGATACTTTGATACTTTTTAAAAAAAATATAATGTATGTGATGTTAGTGGCACCCTGATCTGACACGCTTCTGTTGGCGCCCAATTTTACTTGTCAGATGATCTGCAAAGCTCCCTAATGAATGATCACAATGGTCAACCTAAAGGGGTTATCCGGGTTATTAAAATTGATGGCCTAGTCTTAGGATAGGCCATCAATATTAGATCGTTTGGGGTTTGACTATCAGCACTCCCGCCGACCAGCCGTTTTTGAAGGGGCCGCTGCGCTTGTACAAGCGCTGCAGCCTCTTCATTGTGTACATGGTTCATGTTCATTCAGAATGGGACAGTGGTGCAATACCTCGCACGGCCGCTACAAACGCAACGGCATATGCAAGTACTAACAGAAAGAAAAACCATGTAAACAATAAAGAGGCTGTGGCACTTGGACGAACACAGTGGCCCATTGAAAACAGCTTATCAGCAGGGGTGCCAACAGGCGGACCCCCATAGATCTAATATTGATAGCCTGTCTGGAGGATAGGACATACATTTTAATAACCTGGATAACCCCTTTAAATTAGGTTGGCAAGCTCTGATTTTGGGGGCCTCAACATTCCCCCCCCCCCTCCTACCGCCGCTAACGAAATTTTTAAATAGTAAATCAAATGTGATATAAAGGCCCTGTTCACACCTGAATCTCTGTCAGAGGAGCAGAACGAGGGAATGCCAGACGCAACGGTTCTGTTGCAACATGGACACCAACGGCGGCCGACTGAATCCATTGACTTTAATAGGTTCCAATATTATTTTCGCTAATTTCTGCCGGATCTGCGACGGAGGTCCATAATGGAGCCTCCAAGGCAGATGTGAACAGCCCCTTAAAGAGCAATTACACTTTCAAACGTTTGGCATGTCATAGCGACATATAAAAAGTTTGGATCGGTTGGAATCCGGGTACGGAGACCACCACCGTTCTGAAACGAAGGTGCAGAAGCGATCAGCTGAGCGCCCTGCCCTTTCAGGCTGTGATCGGCACTCCGTCAGGCTGAAGACACCGCTCATAGACGTTCTATGTGAGCCGTCTTCAGCCTGACGTAGATCACTGACACCGCCAAAGTAGCAAAGCGCTCAGCTGAGCCCTTTTCTGCGCCTTCGTTTCAGAACGGTGGTGGTCTCCATACCCGGACTCCAACCGATCCAAACTTTTGATATGTCACTATGACATATCAAAAGTTTGATGACAGTGTAGTTCCTATTTAAATATATAGAGCCACTTCTAATACTGATTTGGCTATTTACTGGTGTGCTTTACTATATACACGGTACTCAGTGGTCAGCACCGTTGCCTTGCAGCACTGGGGTCGAATCCAACCAAGGACACATCTGCATGGAGCTTGTATGTTCTCCCCATGTTTGTGTGAGTTTCCTCCGGGAACTCCGGTTTCCTCCCACACCACAAAAACATACCATAGGGAATTTAGATTGTGAGCCCAAATCGGGACAGTAAGGACAACCTCTGTACAGCGCTGAGGAATATGCTGGCGCTATTTCATTAACAGAAATAAATATACACATTTAACATCAGTCATTTACTGTGTATCATATCCTTCATGTGAATTATAAACATTGCATTTGATGGGCAATATTTTCTATTCATACTGGCAGCAATTGTAGCTCCGAAGACAGAAAAATATAGGTCCAGCTCCTAAGCTATTAGGAGAGATAGATAGATAGGATACATACTAGATCAGACATGGGCAAACTACGGCCCGCGGGCCACATACGGCCCGTTAGGCTTTTTAATCCGGCCCGCCGAACTTGTCCAAATTATAGTAAAAACCTCCTTTTTTTTTCCCCTTTCCCTGCAATGCCCACGTTTTCCCAATAGATGGCGCACTCAAAACACATTGACCATTGTTAATGTGGCGCGTATTTCTCTTTATTTCACTTTAACAAAATACTTCTTCACTGAAGTCCGATCAACGGCTGTATGTGTAGGTGCTATGAGGTTTGCACACACTACATTTAATGCTTTAGTATATCCGGCCCAAACACTCCCTACAAATGCTCCTGGCCCGGCCCCTCTGTCAAATTTTAGAACCCATTGTGGCCCGCGAGTCAAAAAGTTTGCCCACCCCTGTACTAGATAGATGATACAGAGATAGATAGAATAGAATCGGTCACATTCCAGTTTTCTTACAATGTGAATTGCACTACAGGGAGACATTCACCTACATGAGTAAGGATATGAGACAAACCATAGGAATGTGGAAGTGACAGAACTACTAATCCAACCACCAACTACTGTGTTTACATTAAAGGGATCGTCCACATTCAGCCACTACTACAGTGAAATTCATTTAGTACGGCATCCAACAATCCGAAGTCTGCCCATACAGTCAGAGCAGAACTGCATATAAGCAATTAGAAAATTATTCCGATTAAAAAAAAAAAAAGGCAACGTTGTAGGGAATAGGGTGTTTGTCCTTGTAGATTCTTATATACTCATCTGTGTCTGTCCGATAGTCCGGAGTAGCTGGCATCTTTCATGTCTCATGGACGGGTAATGTACGTAGTCTATAGACCTCAGGATGACGGCAGGTGTACCTGGCACTCCGTGAACCACCTGTCAACTTACACGCCGCTCTGCCAGCCCCAACATTACAGTGATATGTGCAGCACCAACTGCCCCTCTCACCTTGTAAACTTTACCGAAGGCTCCGTCCCCCAGTTCCCCGACTATGTCCCACACCGTGTTGGGGTCCAGGTCTCTCCGGACATGTTCATACTCCCGCAGCCTCCTCTTATCGCCAGTGAAGCGCAAGATGCGGCGGAAGTTGGCGAAAGCCATGGCCGCAGAGGAGCGCAGGTTCTCCTGGAGGTGCCAGTCACACAGCCCAGATATGAGCTCCAGCCGCAGCCAAACTGCTATAGACTAAAGCGCTTACCCTGTGGAGAGCCAAGCGCGGCCACTAGCCCCTCCCTCGGTTCAGCCCATGGGCGGAGCCTACAGCCGCATGCTGGAACGCCACTTGAGGTGGGCGTGTCCGCTGTTTGACTGCTATAAAGACGACTCGCTGAGCAAAATGTTATTTTAAGAAGTGAGAAGATGAGGAGAGCGACCTGTGCCTCTCTCCGGTACCTGGCGGCAGGTGCATGGAGTGTGATAGTCCCGGATGTCTGAGGGGGTGCTCTCACTTCTGTTCAGACTCTGAGCAAGTCATTCGCGTAAGCATAGTGTAAAGAGGACGCAGAGGAGAGGGATATAAAGAACTGGTTTTCCCCTGGTAGACCATTTCTTCCCCAAGAAAACAAAAAAGGGACTGCACTCACGTCTTGATGCAAAAATACTAGTCATCCATACCTCAATGCAGGGGCGTAACTAGGAAAGACTGGGCCCCATAGCAAACTTTTGACTGCCCCCCCCCCTCCCCTGGGTGTCACACAACCCCCCCTCCCCTGGGTGTCACACAACCCCCCCTTGTAGATAGTGCCTTTTTTACAGCTCCCCCTGTAGATATCTACAAAGGGGGCTGTATGGCGTTCCCTACAGGGGGGGCTGTATGGCGTTCTCTACGGGGGGGGGGGGATGTATGGCGTTCTCTACAGGGGGGATGTATAGCGTTCCCTACAGGGGGGGGGCTGTATGGCGTTCTCTACAGGGGGTGGCTGGCATTCTCTACAGGGGGTGGCTGTATGGCGTTCTCTACAGGGGGGGCTGTATGGCGTTCTCTACAGGGGGGGCTGTATGGCGTTCTCTACAGGGGGGCTGTATGGCGTTCCCTACAGGGGGGCTGTATGGCGTTTTCTACAGGGGGGCTGTATGGCGTTCCCTACAGAGGGGGCTGTATGGCGCTAACGCCATACAGCCCCCCTGTAGAAAACGCCATACAGCTCCCCAGTAGAGAACGCCATACAGCTCCCCAGTAGAGAACGCCATACAGCCTCCACTGTAGAGAACGCCATACAGCCTCCCCTGTAGGGAACGCCATACAGCCTCCCCTGTAGGGAACGCCATACAGCCTCCCCTGTAGGGAACGCCATACAGCCTCCCCTGTAGGGAACGCCATACAGCCTCCCCTGTAGGGAACGCCATACAGCCCCCCCTGTAGGGAACGCCATACAGCCTCCCCCACTTGTAGGGAACGCCATACAGCCTCCCCCCCTTGTAGGGAACGCCATAGAGCCCCCTCTGTAGGGAACGCCATACAGCGTCCCCCCTCCTAAAAAAGTCTGACCTACAGTGTGTCCTACTAAAAGACATGTATCCCCTCTCCACAGGACAGGGGATACATGTGTGATCACTGACAGCGATAATTAGAACAGGGGACTGAAAGTTCCCCGCAGTTCTCCATGACTAACTTCTGACTTCCGGCGTCTGCGCAGCTCACTAAAAATGAAAGGAGCTCTGGTCACGCATGCGCACAAGCACGATCGGCGCTCTATTCATTTCTACGGAGCTGCCGACACAGACCCCGGAAGTCCGAGGTTTGTGATGGAGAACTTCAGGGGACTTTCGGTCCCCCGTTCTCCTTATCGCTGCCAGGGCTTAGGTGTGAGAGAGTACCATGCAAAATTGAGGCCTAATTTGGCGACTTACAGAGTATTGGTTCACAACTGCAGAGGCTCTGATGTGAAATAATAATAGAAGCCCCTGGGAAGTGACCTCATTTTGGAAACTACACCCCTCAAGGCATTAATTAAGGAGTGTAGTGAGAATTTTGACCCCACAGGTGTTTTCCAGAAATAAATGCGCTGCGGATGTTGCAAAGTAAAATTTGCAATTTTTCCTCAGATATGCCATTTCAGTGACAAATAGGTTGTGCCCCAAAAAGTGTTAAAAATGTTTTCCCGTGTATGGCGATACCATATATGTGGAAGTATACTGCTGTTTGGGCACAGTGTCGGCAGGTGCGTAGCTATGTGGGCAAGAGAGGGCATGCGCCCTAGGCGCAATTAAGAGGGAAGGAAGGGCGGGCATGGGCATAGTTGCCAACAGTCCCGAATTTGCGTGACCCGGCAAATGCCTTATTCAATTGTATCTATGTCCTCCGTAAGCAGATACAATTGAATATTATGGCAAAGCATGAAGGAAACTATCCGCTCCCTGCTCTGCTATTCCCTCCTCCTGGTGCGGAATCCCCAGCCGGAGAGTTGTCGACACTCTGGCTGGGTATTCCGCTCTTAGAGGGAGCCCCTAAAGTCCCTGTCCATATATGGACAGTGATGTCAGGCACTCCTCCTGGAGTGGAATCCCCAGGGACCAGCTCGCTGACATTGCGGTTCCAGCGCTGGACCCAGAAAAGGTAAGTATAAGAATTGTTTTGCTTTTTTATGTGTTACAAATTATTTTTGTGTGTTTGTGTTATTTTACAGGTTCGGTTGTTGGACTACGTCGGATTCGAGGACTACTTCAATGACAGCGTTTTTTTATTCTCAATAAAATGGTTAATGAGGGTTGTGTTTGTTTTATTATTCAATAAAATATTTTTTCTATGTCCTTGTATTTTTTTAAACTTTACTTTTACCGCCTTATTAATAGCTGCTGACTGATTGACAACATCCATTACTAAGGCGAGGCTTAATGTTAGCAGGCAGAGAGGCTAACACTAACCCCCATTACCCCGGTACCCACCGCCACCAGTGGTACTGGGAAGAGCCGGGTACGAATCAGTACCCGACCATCTGTAGTGATGGTCAGGTACCGGGTCAGCCACAGGCTGGTAATATCAGCCTGGGAAAGGCCAAAAACAGTGACCCTTCCCCCCCTGGTAATGCTAGGCTGCTGCTGTTGTATCTGGTGGGGTCCCCCACCTTTTTCATAACCAGCCAGCAGCAGCAGGTTAACATTACCAGGGGGGAAGGGCCACAGTTTTTGGCCTTTCCCAGCCTAATAATACCAGCTTGCGGCCGCCCCATTGCCCGACCATCACAACAGATGGTCAGGTACTGGATCGTACCCGGCTCTTCCCAGCACCCCTGGTGGCGGTGGGTACCGGGGAAATAATGGGGGTTAGTGTTGTTTTCCACATTACCAAGCCGGGGTATATCTCCCAACATTCATCACAGCCGAAGGCATCATCGAAGAAAATCCAAGTCTTCACGGAAAAGCAAAGTTAGGAACATGTTCCACGACAAGAAGTGAGTTCCCTTGGATATAATTACCCATCACCACCAAGGACATCAGCAAGGAGAATCAAAATCATTACAGAAGAGCAAAGTTAAAAACATGTTCCACGGTGTAGAGTAATTCCCCTCGGTTATATTTCCTTACAGCATGGGCAGATATGATACCACAGGAGTAGAAAAAATCATAGTCCATGACGTTCCAACCAGGCAAAGACCTCTTCCGGCTTGTCAAGGAATATTGCAGAGCCGTTGTGCACCAATCTGAATTTTGCGGGGTACACCATAGAATAGACGATTTGTTTCTCCCTCAGACATATCTCGGCTTCCATAAACCGCTGCCTCTGTTTTTGCACCTCCTACGAATAGTTGGGAAAGACTCTCACATGCTGGTTAGTATGTTTCAGAGGCCCCTGTTTGCTTGCTCTTTTCAGCAATTTGTCTCTGTCTTTGAAATTCTGAAACTTGGCAATGAAAGTGCGTGTCGCCGCCCCAGGTGGAGGAGCTCTAGTCGGGATCCGATGTGCACGTTCATCACAGAACATAGGAGAAAAAGCAGTATCTCCAAATGATGACTTGAGCCAATTTTCCAAGAACACCACAGGGTTAGGTTTTTCCACACCTTTAGGCAGGCCAATGAAGCGGATGTTACATCTTCGCAAACGGTTCTGCATGTCATCGAGTTTCACCTGCCATGTGGACTGTTGCGTCTCTAATGAGTTGACCTTTAATCTCAGGGAAGACACCACATCTTCGAAGTCAGAAATACGCCTCTCAGACTCAGCAGCTCTTTCGTGTAGTGTGTGTACATCAGCTCTGAGAAGACCAAAGTCCATCTGAAGGGCATCATTTTTCTCAGTTAGAACCGTACAAGATTCCGTAATAGACTTCAGCACCTCTAACATAGATGGTTAAGGAGGGGAGTCAACAGGAGAGGTGGAGGCCGCGAAGTGCGGGGCCCGGCTTCAGAACCAGTGGATTTATTCATTTAGTCTATAATTTTAGATTGCTTGGAGGGAGCCATTATGGGAGTACCCCGAATAGCACAATGGTGTAAGAACGGAGACTCACCTCAGATCAGTGCACAGTCAAACATACTTTAGATGATTATAGACATAGGGAAGGGGGAAGATCCTCCATGCGTCTCATTTGTATCCAGATCACATCTGTGCAGTATAGGGAGGAACAGTAGGGAGGTTGTAGCGTACCTACAATGTCAGTAGCAACAAGTTGCTAAAGTCAGTCACCAGTCCCATTTGCTAAATGGCGGCCACGTCCGTAGGTGCTTCGTATTACAGAGTGTCCACTCCTTGCCTATATGTAGCAGCAGGGTGGCAGGGCAGATACTTAAGGGCTGTATGCAGATCCCAGATTTCCTATAGTTCCGGCTTCCTGTTCAAATTCAGGCCGAGGATCTGGCCCCAACACTAGACCCAAAATTAGGGTACAACGGAGTTAGGCTAAAAGGGTCTCAAAATGTGCCCCTCAACAGCAGTGGTGCAGTGGGGCAACCTCTGAAGCCGCAGAGGGTTGCAGGAGAGAGGATGGAACAGGATAAAGAGTGCCGCCGGCAGAGCTCCCCAGAGACACGTCTGCTACCGCAGGCCACGCCCCCATAACCAAAACGTTTTAATTTTTTTGTCGACTGAGCTGTATGAGGGCTTGTTTTTTGCAATACGATCTGTCATTTTTATTGGATACTTGCGACTTTTTAATCACTTTTTATTTACATTTTTGGAAGGCAAGGTGACCAAAAAACAGCAATTTTATCATTGTTTTTATGTTTGTTTTTTTAAAACCACGTTCACCATGCAGGATAAATATAATATTTTTATAGTTCAGTCCGTTACGAATGTGGCGATACCAATTATGTATAGTTTATTTATTTATTCCCTTGATAAGAGAAAAAGGGGGATTTTTTTATTTTACTACTTCAAACTTTAAATTTTTTTATTTTTTTTCTTTCAGCCCCACTAGGGGACTTGAAGGTCCAACTGTCTGATCTCTATTCTAATGCATTGCACTACCTATGTAGTACAATGCATTAGAACTGTCTATCATACACTGACAGAAAGCCTATTAGGACCC
The DNA here is from genome assembly GCF_050947455.1 of Rhinoderma darwinii. NCBI lineage: Eukaryota > Metazoa > Chordata > Amphibia > Anura > Rhinodermatidae > Rhinoderma > Rhinoderma darwinii. The sequence continues at coordinate 96,322,635 of NC_134689.1, read as the reverse complement.
GCCTCTGAGCGGGACCTAATAGGCTTTTGTGCTTGGCAGACCAGGAGGATAATGTTAGGCCTCCGGTTGCCATAGCAGCCATCAGCACCCCCACGATCGCATTGCGGAGATGCCGATTGTCTACAAATCCGATAGATGCCACGGTCGCTTTTGACTGCGGCATCTAAGGGGTTAATGCCATTTGCCGCCATCAGCTGACACCCACGGGTAATGGCGTGGGCTCAGCTTCTGAGCCCGTGCCATCTATTTGTCGTAAGTAGAGATGAGCGAACCGGGACAACCGAACCCGGTTTCGGTCCGAACTTCCGGAAAAGTTCGGTTCGCAGCGAATCCGAACTTCACCGGGTTCAGCCGAACCCGGCTACATTTTGGCGCCTGCCACATGTTACATCTAAAATGGAGGATTTCACAAGATCACCTGACGTCAGGCTACCCCATAATGCCTTGCAAATGGCTCTCCCAGCCAATCGGGAGGCAGCATAGGGGCGGGCTCAAGCCTGCAATAAAAGTCTATGCACGGAGCTCAGCGGCCATTTTAGAGACAGGAGCTGTAGGGATAGCATCTCTGTGCAGTAAGGAAAAGCTTTAGGAATCTAAAAGCCAGCAATCGAAGGGGCTCATCCACTACTCACTACTCAGCCAGTGTGTGAATACGCTTTTATAAGGGGCTCATCCCCGTTGCATCCAACTTGCAATACAGGCAGGCTTTGTAGTACTACAACGCCCAGCATTCCCTGAGTCAGTGCACAGGGGCTGATAGAAATTCTTATTCATTGCCATTTGCCAAGCCAGTGTCAGTGTGTGAATACGCTTTTAGAAGGGGCTCATCCCCGGCTGTTAACATAACAAACAAATAACAATCCAACTTGCAATACAGGCAGCCTTTGTAGTAGACGTAGTACTACAACGCCCAGCATTCCGTGAGTGCACTGCGGCGTGGCTGATAGAAATTCTCATTCATTGCCAAGCCAGTGTCAGTGTGTGAATACGCTTTTAGAAGGGGCTCATCCCCGGCCGTTAACATAACAAACAAATAACAATCCAACTTGCAATACAGGCAGCCTTTGTAGTAGACGTAGTACTACAACGCCCAGCATTCCCTGAGTGAACTGCGGCGTGGCTGATAGAAATTCTCATTCATTGCCATTTGCCAAGCCAGTGTCAGTGTGTGAATATACGCTTTTAGAAGGGGCTCATCCCCGGCCGTTAACATAACAAACAAATAACAATCCAACTTGCAATACAGGCAGCCTTTGTAGTAGACGTAGTACTACAACGCCCAGCATTCCCTGAGTGCACTGCGGCGTGGCTGATAGAAATTCTCATTCATTGCCATTTGCCAAGCCAGTGTCAGTGTGTGAATACGCTTTTAGAAGGGGCTCATCCCCCGGGTTTTGATTCAACTTGCTGCACTCCAGCAGTGAAATGTCTGGTAAAAAAAAGGTTGTGAAAGGACGGGATAGAGGAAAAAACACCCATGCCGTCTCCTCTTCCAGTCCAAATGTTGGATCTGTTGGTGCCAGACCCAGTACCAGCATTTGTGGCACAAGACATGTGCCCAGTTCCACTAGTAGCAGCAGCCATGTGCCTGCTGGTAGTAGTAGCAGTATCAGCAAGCCAGACTTGTCCATCTCCTCCGGTGGGCGGGTTAATTTAGACAATACGGCCATTGTGGACTGGTTGGCTGGCTCGCGGTCATCTCAGCAGGAAGACTCTGATGATCTGGCTTCAAGCCAGGTTTCGTTGGATTCCAGATCCTCTAGCGTTTCCATTCCATCATCTATGTCTTCGCTCCCCCTTCCTAGCGGGAAGCCATCTTTCCTGAGAGTCCTAAGAGACATCTCTTCGGGTGTGAAGGAAGATACTGAACAACATAGTGATGATGATTTGTTTTCCGCGAGTCAGCCAACGGAGTGTGTTGCGGCGGTGGTGGAGGTGGAAGCGGTGTCCAAGACGCATAGCTGCGGTAGTGGGGGTGTTGGTGGTGGTAGACGCAGTAATGAGGGGGGGCATGGAGCCCGCCATGATGTCACATCACATTCACAACACAGTGACAGAAGTGGCGGGGATGATGAGGAAGGCTATGATGATGATGTTGTTTTAGACAGGACGTGGGAACCAGGTGACGAGGTGATGACGGTGTCAGAGGAGGAGGGTAGTAGTGGCGACACTGGCCGTGATAAACAGCCAAGCCAAGGTAGGGGTAGAAGTCAATCTGCCAAACGTTGCAGCGGTAGGGTCAGCTCAGGAGCCGGTGACGGCGACACTGATGCTGGTGTAGGCTCCCGAAAAAAGCCTGCCAGACAAGGGGCAAGCTCGGGTGTTGGTGGTGGACGTGGTACTACCTCTTTACGGTACTCTGCCGTGTGGCAATTTTTCTGTACCTTCCTGGAGGACGAAAACATGGCACAGTGCCGTATCTGCAAGCAGAAAGTAAGGCGTGGGCAGGGCAGCAATGTAGGAACTACCGCTCTACGTAAACACATGGAGCGGCATCACAAGGCCATGTGCGACAATCGACATGCCCCACCATCATCATGTACATTTAATGAAGACCCCTCTGCCGCTGCTGCTGCTCCGAGTCCCTGCCATCTAAGTAGTAGCCAGGCCTTATCATTTAGTGCACCTCCTACGTCCCGTCAGTTATCCATTACGGAATCGTTGTCCAATAAGCAACAATATATACCCAGTCATCCACTTGTCGTGCGGCTTAATTCACACCTGGATAAGTTGTTGGTGGTGCAGTCGCTGCCGTACCACCTGGTCGACTCCGCCGGCTTCAAGCAATTGATGGCGTGCACTCAGCCTAGGTGGCGAATACCTAGCCGACATTACTTCTCCAAAACAGCTGTCCCTGCCTTGCACAAGCACGTGGAGGAAAAGGTGTGCCAGTCCTTGCAATTATCCGTGTGCAGCAGGGTACATGCCACCGTCGACACGTGGGGCAGCAACTATGGGCAGGGACAGTACCTGTCTTTCACGGCCCACTGGGTCAATATTTTGCAGTCCGATGCACCACCGCAGCAATGCCACACAGGGCAGGAGCTGCTGCTGTGCATCAAGGAGGAAATCGCACGCTGGCTGTCTCCTCTGAAACTCACACTTGGCAATGTCGTCTCTGATAACGGCAAGAACGTTGTGGCTGCACTGCGTCTAGGTCACCTGACACACGCTCCTTGCATGGCACATGTGATCAATCTGGTCATAACACGCTTCTTAAAGTCATATGTTGGTTTGAAGGGTGTGCTGGCCATGTCCAGGAGGGTTTGCATTCGCTTTAGACGTTCGTATGCATTTAAGCACGCCCTCCTGGACTTGCAGCGTCAAAACAATCTCCCAGAACACAGCCTGATTTGCGACGTTCCAACACGCTGGAATTCCACCCTGCACATGTTGGACCGTCTGTACGAACAGCGGAAAGACGTGAAGGATTTCCTGATGCAGCAGACGGGCAGCGTTTGGAGCCAGTGTAATTTCGAGCTCAGGCACTGGCAGCTGGTTAGAGACGCATGTCGCGTTTTGAAGCCCTTTGAAGAGGCCACACGATTTGTGAGCCGTGACGCTAGCGGAATGAACGATGTTATGCCGCTGATATTCATTATGGAGCAAACGCTCACAGCGATGATTTAGCAAAGGATGGAGGAAGGATCACATCTGGCTATGGATATTGAGGAGGAGGAGGATGATGAGGATGAGGAAACAGGACCTGAAGAGGAGCTGGATTTGGAGATGGAATCACAGGAAGGGATAGGGGACGAGGCAGCCGCACAACATGACAGTGATGGTGGTGATGACGAGTCTGACGACGAACTTGATGATGGACAACCATGGCAGTATGGGGCAGAGATGGAACCAACCGGGCCCTCTGAAACGCTGGCCAGGATGGCGAGCTGTATGCTTCGTTACTTGCGCGCTGACTGTCGTATTGTTAGCATGAAGCAAAGAGATGAGTACTGGATAGCCACACTTTTAGACCCTCGGTATAAAGCCAGAATGGGGGAGTTTTTTGCGCCTTCCGAGAGGGAGGCAAAATTGGCTTATTATCGAGAGAAGCTATGCAGCCAGCTTGTCACGGCTTTCAAACGGCAAACACCTGCTGCAAGCATGTCTGACCGGGGGGGGGCACTCTCCGCTCCCCACTGTCTCATCGTTCCACCGCCTCTGGCAGAGCTACCTCTGCAATAGGCGGCAGCAGCTGCAGCAGCCAATTCAGTTTGGAAAATATGATGACAACATTTTTACATCCAATACCCCGACCTGACACACATCGTAGTCACCAAAGGGATGTTCACCATCACCAGGTGCAGCACCTAAACAACCAGGTTCACTCGTACCTGGACTGTGCCCTTTCTCCGTCAGAAATGCTGATCCCAGACCCCATGGACTTCTGGGTCAGCATATTGGATCATTGGCAAGAACTGGCCCAGTTTGCCATGTGTGTACTGTCTTGTCCACCCTCCAGTGTAGCGTCAGAGAGGGTATTCGGCGTGGCAGGGGGCTTCGTCACCCCTAAGCGAACAAGATTGTCCGCCAACAGCTTGGAAAATCTCACGTTTCTGAAAATGAATCAAGCGTGGATCGGTGAGGATTTTAAAACCCCTGTGCCTGATGCCACTGATTAGATCTGACATTGCTGCTGCCGCTGCCGCCTGCTACTGCCGCCTGCTACTACGGGATTCTGTCCTGTCCACTCTTTTTTTAATGTGCCGCTGTTGGTGCTGCTACTACTTCTACCACCAATCCACCCCCAGTGCCGTCTGCTACAAGCAGGCCTGCCCCACCTCAGGGCTTTGTCCTGTGACTGTCGTCCAGTCTCTTTTTTTAATGTGCTGCTACTACTACTACCACCCTTGCTGTCTGTGTTGGCTACCTCTACTACCACCAATACACCTCCACTGCCGCCCGTCTGCTACAAGCAGGCCTGAGGCCTGCCCCACCACAGGGCTTTGTCCTGTGACTGTCGTCCAGTCTCTTTTTTTAATGTGCTGCTACTACTACTACCACACTTGCTGTCTGTGTTGGCTAGCTACCTCTACTACCACCAATACACCTCCACTGCCGCCCGTCTGCTACAAGCAGGCCTGAGGCCTGCCCCACCACAGGGCTTTGTCCTGTGACTGTCGTCCAGTCTCTTTTTTTAATGTGCTGCTACTACTGCTACCAGTCTACCACCCTTGCTGTCTGTGTTGGCTACCTCTACTACCACCAATACACCTCCACTGCCGCCCGTCTGCTACAAGCAGGCCTGAGGCCTGCCCCACCACAGGGCTTTGTCCTGTGACTGTCGTCCAGTCTCTTTTTTTAATGTGCTGCTACTACTACTACCACACTTGCTGTCTGTGTTGGCTAGCTACCTCTACTACCACCAATACACCTCCACTGCCGCCCGTCTGCTACAAGCAGGCCTGGAGGGCTTGTGAAAAGCCATTGCTTGTTGCTTTCACATCCATGTATGGATGAACCCCGGCAGGCATCTGCCAATAAAAAGGGTCAATTTTTGGAGGGCTTGTCAAAAGCCATTGCTTGTTGCTTTTACATCCATGTATGGATGAACCCCGGCAGGCATCTGCCAATAAAAAGGGTCAATTCTTGGAGGGCTTGCACTCAAAAGCCATTGCGTGTTGCTTTTACATCCATGTATGGATGAACCCCGGCAGGCATCTGCCAATTTTTGGAGGGCTTGTCAAAAGCCATTGCTTGTTGCTTTTACATCCATGTATGAATGAACCCCGGCAGGCATCTGCCACCATAAAGGGTAAATTTTTTGAGGGCTTGTCAAAAGCCATTGCTTCTTCTTTTACCACCTTATATGTATGAACCCTGGCAGGCATCTGCCGCCAAAAATGGTTAATTTTTGTACCTTTTTTAACAATGCATTAAGCATACAACATGCACAAGTGCAGTGGTTTCTGTCAGTTATCTGTCCCATCCATTTTCCTATAGCCATACATGTTGGCGTAACTTTGACACTAACTTTGCCTTAAAGACAGCTCAAAAGTACTTGGATACACTCATGGGTGACCTAAGAGTGTTATACAGGGCTTCTAGGGCTTTTAAACAGTGTTATACACGATTTTTAGGGGCTTTCTTGTATTACAGGTTCGGTCAGAACTAGTTCGGTCCGAATCGAACTTTTTCATGAAATTCGGCGAACCTGCCGAACCGAACTTTTCATAAGTTCGCTCATCTCTAGTCGTAAGTATACAACATTTTGCAGGAAGCACTAGCTTTCCATGACGTATACTAAGGGGTTAAATTTTATTTGTGTACTTAGAACACAGGCTTTTGCGGCCTCAGATGGCATTAATGCAGGAATGTGGAATAGAAGGTAAATATCTAAGTTCTGTTTGTGGGGGAAGAGTCAAGCAGGCAGGCACTATTTAGCAAGCATTATGAATGGAGGCATAGGCGCACTATATCTGTTATAGGGCACTACAGTTGGCATTTAAAACTTGCATCTGTATGTGCTACTAGAGAGTCAGGGATTGTGTTGCCAGAGAAGGAATGATGTCTTGCAAAAGAGGGACCCATGTGGAAAACCCTGTAGCTGGAAGATGCTACCCTGACTGTGGGCAAAGAAAACAGGAAAAAGGGAAATTAAATGACTAGAATCAGATGACTTTGAAGCTATGAGGCAGTGGTGGATCATCATATGGGCGAACCGCACATCATTTTTAAAATATCAGCTATCGCCGCTAATGGGGAGGGAATAGAGCCGCACCGTCCGCCCTGCTGCCTCTCTGAGGGGGCGGCGGCGCAACTAAAACCATCCGCCGCCATCCCCTCCTGCACTGATTGTATCTGCGTCTATAGAACGCAGGTACAATTACATGCATAAGCGCTGAATGGCCGGGTACGTTCCTTGCCCGACCATTCAGCACCTTACAATAACGCTGATTGGCGGGGCAGAATGAGTTGTCCCACCAATCAGCGCCTTTACACTTGTTGAAAGGCGCTGATTGGCGGGAGAATTCATTCTGCCCTGCCAATCAACAACGGTAGCGGCAAGATGACGTCATCGCACCGCTTCCGTTGTTGAAGGGCGCTGATTGATGGGGCATGTCATTCTGCCATGCCAATCATCGCCGTTCAACGACGCAATCGGCGCGAATGCGACATCGCGCCGCTTGCGTCACTCAACCCCATCAGACCTGCTCATAGGAGAGCAGGACTGCATTGACACAGGACGGTGTGGGAACGCGATCACGGTGAGTATGTAAAGTTTGTTGTTTTCAACCAAAAAGTGTGGGCGGTATTATCTACAGGAGGGGGGAGCTATATGTGGGGCACAATCTACAGGGGAGGCTTTATTTGGGACACAATCTACAGGCTGGCTTTATGTGGGACACAATCTACAGGGGGATTATATGTAGGGCGCAATATGTGGAGCGCCATTTACAGGGGGCTATATGTGGGGCACAATCTACAGGGGAGACTTTATGTGGGACACAATCTACAGGGGGACTATATGTAGGCCACTATATACAGTGTGCGCTATATGTAGAGTGCAATCTACAGGGGGATATATGTAAGGCAAAAACTACAGGGGAGGCTTTATGTGGGACGCAATCTACAGGGGGACTATATGTACAAGGAGCACTGTGTGTGTGTGTGGGGCACAGTGAATGGTGCTATTATAATCAAGCACACAGTGTATGGTGTTATTATAATTAGAGGTGCAGTGTATGTGCTATTATATATAGGGATGTATTGTGCGGCACCATGATAACTTTATCTTTGTTTATAGATGCAGAAAAGTTTGTCACTTAATGTAAATGTTTAGTCTGCCTCTAATCAGTAATGTAGTCACTGTATTATCTGCAGCGAGATGATGGATGGTATGATATTTTTTGGGGGAAACAGCAACTCTCAGCATATCCTTACCATTGTTCGGGCCATGCTGGGAGCTGTAGTTTTATCCGTATAAAGCTATACGCCAGGGGTTGCACTAAATTGAGCTGTATTTGTGCTGGTGGTGTATATATGTACTGAGCTTAGTTCTGGTGAGTATATATGAACTGAGCTTTGTTCTGGTGCTGTATATATGTACTGAGCTTTGTTCTGGTGCTGTATTTATGTACTGAGCTTAGTTTTGGTGTTGTATTTATGTACTGAGCTTTGTTCTGGTGTTGTATATATGTAGTGAGCATTGTTCTGATGCTGTATTTATCTACTAAGCTTGGCTCTGGTGTTGTATTTATGTACTGAGCTTTGTTCTGGTGCTGAATTTATGTACTGAGCTTGGTTCTGGTGATGTGTATATATATACTGAGCCTGGGTCTGGTGTTGTATATGTGTACTGAGGTTGGTTCTGGTGTTGCATTTATGCACTGAGCTTGGTTCTGGTGTTGTATATATATATATATATATATATATATATATATATATATATATATACACTACCGTTCAAAAGTTTGGGGTCACCCAGACAATTTTGTGTTTTCCATGAAAACTCACACTTATATTTATCATATGAGTTGCAAAATGACTAGAAAATATAGTCGAGACATTGACAAGGTTAGAAATAATGATTTTTATTTGAAATAATAGTTTTCTCCTTCAAACTTTGCTTTCGTCAAAGAATGCCCCATTTGCAGCAATTACAGCATTGCAGACCTTTGGCATTCTAGCTGTTAATTTGCTGAGGTAATCGGGAGAAATTTCACCCCATGCTTCCAGAAGGCCCTCCCACGAGTTGGATTGGCTTGATGGGCACTTCTTGCGTACCATACGGTCAAGCTGCTCCCACAACAGCTCTCTGGGGTTGAGATCTGGTGACTGCGCTGGCCACTCAATTACAGATAGAATACCAGCTGCCTGCTTCTTCCCTAAATAGTTCTTGCATAATTTGGAGGTGTGCTTTGGGTCATTGTCCTGTTGTAGGATGAAATTGGCTCCAATCAAGCTCTGTCCACAGGGTATGGCATGGCGTTGCAAAATGGAGTGATAGCCTTCCTTATTCAAAATCCCTTTTACCTTGTACAAATCTCCCACTTTACCAGGACCAAAGCAACCCCAGACCATCACATTACCTCCACCATGCTTGACAGATGGCGTCAGGCACTCTTCCAGCATCTTTTTAGTTGTTCTGCGTCTCACAAATGTTCTTCTGTGTAATCCAAACACCTCAAACTTCGATTCGTCTGTCCATAACACTTTTTTCCAATCTTCCTCTGTCCAATGTCTGTCTGCTTTTGCCCATATTAATATTTTCCTTTTATTAGCCAGTCTCAGATATGGCTTTTTCTTTGCCACTCTGCCCTGAAGGCCAGCATCCCGGAGTCGCCTCTTCACTGTAGAGGTTTACACTGGCGTTTTGCGGGTACTATTTAATGAAGCTGCCAGTTCAGGACCTGTGAGGCCTCTGTTTTTCAAACTAGAGACTCTAATGTACTTGTCTTGTTGCTCAGTTGTGCAGCGGGGCCTCCCACTTCTCTTTCTACTCTGGTTAGAGCCTGTGTGTGCTGTCCACTGAAGGGAGTAGTACACACCGTTGTAGGAAATCTTCAGTTTCTTGGCAATTTCTCGCATGGAATAGCCTTCATTTCTAAGAACAAGAATAGACTGTCGAGTTTCACGTGAAAGCTCTCTTTTTCTAGCCATTTTGAGAGTTTAATCGAACCCACAAATGTAATGCTCCAGATTCTCAACTAGCTCAAAGGAAGGTCAGTTTTATAGCTCCTCTAAACAGCAAAACTGTTTACAGCGGTGCTAACATAATTGCACAAGGGTTTTCAAGTGTTTTCTAATCATCCATTAGCCTTCTAACACAGTTAGCAAACACAATGTACCATTAGAACACTGGAGTGATGGTTGCTGGAAATGGGCCTCTATACACCTATGTAGATATTGCATTAAAAACCAGACGTTTGCAGCTAGAATAGTCATTTAGCACATTAACAATGTATAGAGTGTATTTATGATTAACTTAATGTTATCTTCATTGAAAAAAACTAAAAACTGTGCTTTTCTTTCAAAAATAAGGACATTTCTAAGTGACCCTAAACTTTTGAACGGTAGTGTGTATGTATGTATATATATATATATATATATATATATATATATATATATATATATATATTGAGCTTTGTTCTGGTGCTATATATATGTACCGAGGTTAGTTCTGGGGCTGTATACATGTATTGAGCTTGGTTCTGGAGCCGTATATGTCAGAGCTTGGTTCTAGAGCTGTAATTATATAGAATATATTTATAATAACAAAATTGCAGGGCAGATGTAATGGTTTTCAGGGGTAGTTTTAACCCCTTGTCTCCACCATGCGGTAATACATGACCTGACAATATTTCCAAACATTCTCCTGCATGTTTTTTTCAGATCCAGCAAATGCTATAAAATCAACTTTTAAAACGGCGCACATTATATGCTAATTACTCATTATAGGGTCATGGGGCGGTGCTGCTGTCCTGAAGAGTCACATCGTGCTGCCTCCAAACACACCTTTCCATGCTTGATTGACATCCCCCCGGCTGTTATACATGACTACTAGTCTTCTCCAACTTTCTCGGATGCGCCATTGCCTTGTACTACTTGGGCACGCACCATGCAGCGAGGTGTACTCTGCCTGGCTGCACCGCGCATGCCAGTACAAGGCAATGGCATATCTGCAAGAGATGGAGGAGGCTGCTAGTGATGTAGAACAGCCAGGGGGATGTCAATCAAAATCTGGGGGGCGCCATTTTAATTTTCACCTCAGGCAGCAGAAAACCTAGAATCGGCCCTGGGGGAGAGACAGCATTTGCAGGGAACGGATAGGGCTAGTAGACGTGCATCACAATAGGCACGTCTGCTAGTGGTAGAAGTTAGAACACGCCTCTCTGACGATGCACGCACCGCCAGAGACGAACAGGAAATCAGGGCGGTGGTCATGCGGTGAGGTTAGTGTGGTACTCACCTCCTGCCCTAGCCAACTTTAAACTGATCGGCCAACGCTAGGGAGGGATTCAATTAATTATATAGCCAGTGGGGGTCCACCTAACTCACTGCAGAGGACTCTATGGGAGATAATAATATCTCCCTATAGAGCACTCAGCAGTCAGACTCTCAAACCCCCCTGCTGTATAATAAATACTGAGGGCTCTACGGGGGATGGGGTGATTACTCACCTCTGGGGCCCACACCTACCTGTAGAACGGGGCCCCCCAAACCCCGTTCTACCTATTTCTGCTCTCGCTGCCTCCCGGCCACTTTCTGACTTCATGGTCGGAAGTTACGAAAACAGCGTAGCACCCTGAGCTACACTGTTTCCGTAAGTCCCATAGAACTGAATGGTAGTTAAGAAAACTCTGTAGCTCGCATTCTACGCTGCTTCCGTAACTGTCATTCACTACTATGAGTTACGGAAAATCAATGGTCAGGAAGTGGCCAAGAGGCAGCGATAGCAGAAAGAGGTAGAACAGGGTTTAGGGGGCCTGGTTCTAGAGATAGGTGCAGTTCCCAGAGGTGGGACTCGCATCTATCTGACAGGATTCCCAGGGTATGTCATAAATTTCCCTCACAGGAAAACCCCTTTAAAGTGTAACTAAACTTCTAAAAAACTTCTGACATGTCATAGTGAAATGTCAGAAGTTTTGATCGGTTGGGGTCCAAACACTGAGACCCCATCAATCGCTAACACAAAGTGGCAGAAACGCTCAGGTGACTGCTATGCCGCTTCATTTCTCATCTGCTTTTCTCGGAAAGCCGAACCCCCCACCGATTAAAAGTTCTGACATATTACTATGACATGTTAAAAGTTTGGTTACACTTTAAAGAGAGGTGTTATAATTTTTTTATTATTGTTATTATTATTATTATTATTAGTATTATTATTATTTTCTCTTTAATAAAACAGTGTATAAGCGTGTTTGGTGCAACTTTCTAAATACTTTTTTATTAAAAATGATTTTTACTTTTTGAGATACAGCTGCTTTATACCCTGAATACAGAGCAGCTGTATCTAGTGCTAAAACCTCTCCGTCAGGTCAGTGGCACTGACGGGTACAGTGTCAGCGTGTTGGGTTGGTTGAATTGCGTGTGAGGGGGAAGGAGGGGGCCCAAGTTGTGTCAACAGCCCAGGGCCCATGGTACACTTAATCCGCCACTGCCACGAGGTATTGAGTTTAATTTCAATTGTGCCTTAGACTATGCCTGATCTGTACTGGATTCCTTTATCTGGTATACAGTGTGACAATGCCCTTTGTGTCATTGTTATTTGGCCACTCTATGGCAGAATTATTTGGTTGTGGGGTGGGCGCTGTTTTGGTATCTTTTATAGACGTCAATTAAAAGAGCCACGCACATGTGAGATCACCTCAGGCCTCCTTAACAATTTTGTTAGTTGACTAGGTAAACAGATAATAGAAAATTAGGGCCGATTTTGCCAGAAAGTGCATGTTGTTGACATTAGACAGACCTGATTAACTTAAAATAACAGAAAGGACTGGTATGCACATGTGACTCGGTGGCATTGGTAAAACACGTTATTAAGAACACAAGTGAATCTTTGTTCAAGTAATAGCACAAGAAAATGTATTAACAAGACTGATGAGCAGGGAAATGCAAAGTGGACTAACAGGTGTGTCGGCGGGCGCAATGATGCTAATGGAAAGCTCCACTTTTGCACAATATACCGTGTATATATAGCATTCCAAAGTATAAATTTATATAAAATGTTGAATATTGCTTTACTCATCTGGTTCTGCTTTTTAATTAATGTTTTAAAGATAAAATCAAAGTTCTGCTGGTTTCCGTTTACCAGAAAGAAGTGCATTGTGGGTTCTCAGATGAGTGTTGTAGATGGGGGTTTTCTGATTTTATGTAAATAAAGGTTATGCACTATGAAGAAAAGTTCTACCACTTTCTATATTTCATATGCCAGTATTAGCAGGCATTATTTAGACAAACGTATTTCACGTTCGTGTGCTATATGTTCAAATAATGTACAGTACACACAACACTATTCAATGGGGCTATTCACACATATGTGTTTTTTTTACTGAGCGTGTGTCCGTTGCGGAAAAACTCACTGCATGTCCTATTGTGGTGCGGTTTTGCGGAACAGGCTTGCCCACTAAAGAGTATGAAAAACACGGACAGCACACAGAGAACATACGTGTGCTGACCGTTTTAAAAGCATCAGTTGCTAAAGGAATGCAGGGAAAAAAAAAGTAAACCAGGAAGCGCTTGCAGAGGAGAAACATGGACGAGAAAGATAAATGATACACGGAAACCACACTGACGACGCAACACGGACAGTCATATGCATGAAAAATGGTCCATTTTTGCAGACGCTATTGTTTCTGCTAAAAGAAGCAAAACCTTACAGAACGGAGCCAAACGGAAACCGTTTGCAACCGAAGCATTACTAATAAATCAATGGTAATACAAACGGAAGCTATAGTCTAACTGAACCCATGAACGGAACCCGACGCTGATGTGAATGAGGCCTATGCTGAGAGCAAAGTTTGGTCTGTATGAATTTTCTGCCTATGGATGTACACAAAATTGTTTTAATTCAATGACAGCAGACAAAGATCTTGAAAATTGGGAGAAATGAAAGCACAACGTATATTAGAATGTTGTGTAACTCTTTATACATTGATTAAGCTTTACTTACATAAAAATGAAAAATCCCTTTATTTCAGAACTATACAAAACAAATAAAATTGTTCAGAACCATTCTCATTTCTCCAAATGTGGGGCGTAAATTAAGGGAGTTATTTCACAACGGCAACCCCTGTTTTTGTGCCCTATTAGGGCATATAGACATCATACAGTACCTATAAGCCAGAACGGAGATCCCTTCAATGCATTACATGACCAGTTATTAATTTGACTGGCTGCCATGTAAGACTAGATTTCCGCTGCAATGGCCACTGTAGGGGAAATGTATGGTCAATACATTATTGCTACATCAATTTGGCTTTTCTTTGTTCAAGTATATCACCTTTATCTTTTATTAGTGTTTGACAAAAAAATGTATGTAAATATATACACTGTCCAGCCATAACCTGCCTGATGTTGTGTAGGTCCCCCTCGTGCAACCAAAACTGCCTTGACCCGTCAAGCCATGGACTGTACAAGAACTCTGAAGGTGTCCTGTGGTATCTGGCACCAAGACATTAGCAGCAGATCCTTACAAGTCCTATAAATTGCGAGGTGGGGCCTACATGGATCTGACTTGTTTTACCAGCACATCCTACAGATTCTCCATTAAAATCTGTGGGATTTAGAGGCCAAGTCAATACCCCAAACCATTCCTGAACAATTTTTGTAGTGTGGCAGGGTGTATTATCCTACTAAAAGAGGCTACTGCTATTAGGGAATACTGTTACTATGAAGGAGTGAACTTGGTCTGCAAAAATGTTTAGGTAGGTGTTAGGTGTCAAAGAGATATCCACGGACCCAAGGGTTCCCAGCAGATAAGCAGAACATTACCCAGAGAATCATCATCATCTACGTAGAAAGAGATATTTGAAAAACTTATGCCAGGAGGTTTCCTCTTTCCTCTCCATGCTCTCCAATGTCCTCCTTTCTTCACCACCCACTTCTACCTAATAGTCTTACATTAGTTATGTCCAAGCCCTGGTTTCAAAACAAGTTACAGTTTGCAGACATAGTTGACTGTAGGTTCAGACACTTACTAGCATTTCCAGGAATACAAACCAAATTTATCCTGTGTCATGACAGTCGCAGTGGCTAGGTACAGATGGAACTTTAGACGGCAGAAGATGCCACACGTGGCAGAGGATATCAGGCGTGGCAGATCACACCAGATGTGGTGTACGACAGCAGGCGTAGTAGAAGCGGATTGACGGCTTTAGGCAAGACAAGGAAGGTAATCAGTTCAGTATGAAGGACTCCAACTTGGAGCTTTAGTGGCTTGGTTTCAGACCCGATCGGATCGGGCAGAGGAAGACCATTTACAGAGGCTACAGCCAAAGACGTCTCCAAAAGAACTCAATCAACTGGAGATGATCCACTAGGTCTTGCTGGATGAAGTTTGCCGCGGATCCTGAGTCCAGATAGGCAGAGACCCGATGCGTCTTCTCGCCTTCGGGTCGCCTTCTTGGTCACAGGAATGGTCAGTTTGCAAGAGAATTTTTTATTTGGAGCTGTTCCGCCTAGGGTTGTCTCTCCAACCAATCCTAGGCACCGGAGTCTTTTTGGCTTCTGGGGACACGAATGCACAAAATGGCGGCAATACAGAGTCCTGAAGTACGTCTGCGTTGTTTCTCCTGGGTAAACAATTTGACCCGGTCCACCTGCATAGGCTCCTCTGGTGGAACAACTGATCAGGACAGTAGGGATTGCTGAAAAGTAGGGGCTAGCCTAGGAAATCTTCCCTCCTGGCGAACCTCTTAGGATCGCTCCCGGATCCTCATGTCAATCTGGGTGGCTAGTAGAATGACATCATCCAGGGTAGGTGGCAGATCGCGAGCGGCAAACTCGTCTGTAATCCGAGAAGACAGTCCCTGCCAGAATGTAGCCACCAAGGCCTCATTGTTCCAGGTTCTGCAGCCATGGTACAGAACTGAATGGCATACTTGCCCACGGAGATGTCTACCTGGTGTAGGGTCAGCAGGGATGCAGCAGCAGAAGAAACTCTCCCAGGTTCCTCAAATATAGAACGAAATGTCTGTGAGAAATACTGCAAGTCACGAGTCTCTGGTCCCTGACGTTCCCAAGTAGGGTTCGCCCATGCCAGAACCTTGCCAGTAAGTAGAGAGATAATGAAGGCGGTCCTTGCATCATCAGAGGTGAAGACCCTTGCATGTAGTCTGAAGTGGATCTGGCACTGGTTCAGAAATGGATTACCCTGCTAAACACTACCACACCGTTTGGTCTCAATGAGGCCACTAGCTTCAAACCTTTTTTATAATTAATCACTAGTAGCGCGAATTTTAGCTTTTGGGGGTTTTTTTGTTTCGGTGATATGTTACTAATCTCAGTTTTGCTATATTCTAGTGTTGCTGGTTTCATTGGTGTCATCTATTATCGTGCGGGTGATACAGTTTCCATCATAAGGACTTCGACTGGCCATCTGCTGGGCATGCTGTTCATACCTTTGGCTTTTTGTATTTATTTTGAGTTTTTCTTATTTATTTATGTATTTTATATATTTTTTATTTATTTTACTTTTTATGTTTTATTTTATTTTATTTTCTTTTATTTTATTATTTTTATTATTTTTGTTATGTTATTTATTGTTCATGTTGTGCTTTGTATCTGCACTGTATTACACTTTTTTATTTGTTTTTCATATTTAATTATGTATTGCACATCTCGCATTTTTTCACTTTTTGTTTGTCTTTCACCTATTAACGCCGTCTTTTTGTGTTGCGTTATCATATTGTGTATTTATGCATAATTGGTTCTATTATTCACTCTTTATACTTCCCTCAGTATGATTTTTTGTTCTCAGTGTAAA
The DNA here is from genome assembly GCF_050947455.1 of Rhinoderma darwinii. NCBI lineage: Eukaryota > Metazoa > Chordata > Amphibia > Anura > Rhinodermatidae > Rhinoderma > Rhinoderma darwinii. The sequence goes on along the minus strand of NC_134689.1, from coordinate 96,306,206 downwards.
TACTGTAGAAAAAATTATTTTCACATATTTATTCACCACACCTGCTTTCTATATATAGCACTGTACTGTATACTGCTCACATGTTTTTTGTCTTTATATATTGTCGATGTTCATTTTTCATTTTTATTTTTTATTTTTTATGCTATATACGTTATATATATTTTATTATTAATTTACTTATTATTTGTTACTTGTATGTGATGAATCTTGTACTTATACAGAATTTAGTGATAAATGTATTGAATAGATATCTACTGTATATCTGTATTGTATTTATTTAGGTAACCCTTGGTATTTGTCTATTTTGCCTTTGGGATATATCTGTATTGTATTTATTTAGGTAACCCTTGGTATTTGTCTATTTCGCCTTTGGGATATGTTCATCATATAGCTTGTCATTACTATTGAATTCCTTGTGGCCATCTTTTGTACGAATCTTACAGCACATCCCCTTGTATTCCTTGATGGTTCCTGTAGGTGTATTTGCACTAGACGCTCTCCGGCGCATGCGCTGTGGACACTGCATCTCGGAGTGCCTGACTGTGTCTGTCTGCGTTACCATGGTGACATGCGTCTCAGCTTGTGAGACGCATCGTCACGGCGTGGACAGCATGGCGCTTTCTGATGATGCGGTGCTCGCATCATGCTTTGGGAGCGCCGCTCACATGTGCACCCCACAGATGCCACCAATGAACTAATTATTTCTTCACTTATGGCTGTATATAAACCCCCGGTCTTTTAAACATGGTAGCCTCCTGACGAAGCCGGTCGTGGGCGAAACGCGCGTCGAGGCGTTCCTGTGCCACCTCACCACATCCCCTGCTTCCATTATGTCTACAGGTATTTGAATCATTTATTATTATTTTTTCCATCCGGCATTCATTATATATGCCTGCCTGTATGCATGCCATCTACTTCTTGTAGATCTATTATATGCACCTTTCCCATGTGGGTATTATATCTACCTGGATGTATAGTTGCCTTCACTTTTGATATCTACATAGATACATAGTTGTTCTTTCTCTGACATCTTATTTTACCTGTACCCTTGGTATGTTAGCATCGGGATGTGTTTTTGAGGTTGGTTTTTTCTCGTGTGTTCCTCATGGTATGTTGTCATCTTTACCATTCTGCTACTCCTTCTGATATATGATCCGCCATATATATCTTTTTAATATATTTGACATTGTGATACCATGTACTGTTATACATTAATAAAGTTATATATTTTCTTACTATCCATGGTATTTATCTTCATATTCTATTGGGGTGTGATATCCCCTGAGTTTGTGCGCTAATAGGTTTTACTGGTTCAGAAATCCCCTGCAGGACTTCATGTCTCCGTCATAGCGAGGAGGTAGCGGTAGGGAGCATAGGGGGTCAGCACTGGTACTGACAGGAGGTGTAGCAGGAGGAACAGTAGGAACAGGTGCGGTGAAGACTGCGGATTGCACATCCATCCGATGTGCAATGGCGTTCACCGCCAGGAGGAGTTGGTCTTGTCGTGACTGAAGGTCTCGCATGTCTGCCTGCATGGCTTGTGACGTCGTCAAGGTCTTGGCTAGACCAGCGGGGTCCATGGCCTGAGCGTACTGTCACAATCTGTGGGTATGTGCATGGCCGGCCTTAGGTACGTGCGACCAGTGCTGTCGCACAGGGCGCCACCCACCACACTCTAAGGGGAGCGCAACTGGGTGTGCATGCCCCGCGCCATCGCCACTATTCGGGGCGCCAGCAGGTCAGGTGCCACTCACTTACTGCACCGACCTCAATACTGTCTGCCTCACGCCCTGGCCACCGCTCATCCTAATCTACTTCCTGAATGACAAGACTGGCGTGATGACATCATTCAGGACGCAAGACAGGGAAGAGACACCGCGCTTCCTATGTAATTCCAGGGCTGGTGGGGACACCAAGGAAACGTTTTCTGCAGCCGGCTCCAGCTCCAGCAGGCAGTGTTTCTCAGAAGCCCACAGGTCGGTAACTGTTTGCAGGCTTTATTTGAATGGGGGCACTGACGGGGGTCTAAAAAGGGCAATAATGGCAAATGGACAAAGGAGTCAGTGCCACCTTGGTGCTCATTTGCCACTTTTTGCCCTTTTAGTGTCCTTCTATTCAGTGCCCCCTTGATGCCCATTTGCCATTTTGTTGCCCCTTTATTGTTCTCCTGTCACAAAAGATGCTGAAGGGGCAGTAAATGGCAAATGGGCATCAAGGGGCCACCAAACCGAAGGACGCTAAATGGGCAATAAGTGGCAAATGGGCACTATGGTGGCTCTGAAAGATACTAAAGTGCTAATAAATGTCAAATGGGCACAGAATTCAGTGCCTTCATAGTGCACATTTAACATTTGTTGCCTTTTTAAACCCTGTTCAGATTACTTTAAAAGCTATGTACACCTTTGAAATCTTTTTGTTTTTGTAATAAAAATTCGATTTGGTGCAGCTTTGTAATTACATTTAAGACTGCATTCACATCTGCGTCAGGGCTCGGTTCAGGCATTCCAGTCAGAACGGAACCCTGACTGAAACAAACGGAAACCATAGGTTTCTGTTTGCATCACCATTGAATTCAATAGTGACGGATCCGGTGCAAATGGTTTCCGTTTGTCCCCGTCGTGTAAGGGTTCCGTCATTTTGACTACGGTATCGATTCCGTCAAAACGACGGAACCCTTGGACAACGGAGACAAACGGAAACCATTTGCACCGGATCCATTATCATTGATTTCAATGGGGATGCAAACGGAAACCTCAGGTTTCCGTTTGTTTCATTCAGGGTTGCGTTCTGATGGAAAGCTCAGATGGAACGCCTGAGCCGAGCCCTGACGCAGAACGAAGCTTTATTAAATAACTTTTACTTTTTGAGATACAGCTGCTTTGTATTCTGTATACAGAGCAGCCATATCTAGCGCTGAGACCTGAATCCACCAGGTCAGTGGGACTGACGGGTTCAGTGTCAGTGGGTCCTGTGTGTCTCTGACAGTTCATAACTTAGATGTGATCGATAACAAGTGGGTCCTGCATGTCAGAGACATGCAGGACCTGGTGACATTGAACCCGTCAGTCCCACTAACCTGACGGATTAAGGTCTCAGCGCTAGTTGCGGCTGCTCTGTATACAGAAAAAATGCAGCTGTATCTCAAAAAGGAAAAATAGTTTTTAATAAAAATTATTTATTTAGAAAGTTGCACAAAACACACTGACTAATTATTTAAAAAATAAAATAAAAATATACGGTTTCAAAGGTGTACACAGCCTTTAAAGTGGTTGTCCGGAATAAAAAAACAAAACATTTTGTTGAAGCATCAGGAGGAGTTAAAAAAAAAAAAAAAAGAACTTATACTTGCCTCTCTCCCCCCAGACGTTCCTGCGCTGGTGGCTACTGTCATCTCTGTTCTGTGTGTACACAGAGCGGCTGCAGCGGTGACATCATTTTGACCATACACCAACACTGCAGCCTATTAACCCCTTTAGGACGCAGCCTGTTTTGGCCTTGTGGCGCAGCCGATTTTTTCAAATCTGACATGTGTCACTTTATGTGGTAATAACTCCGGAATGCTTTTACCTATCCAATCGATTCTGAGATTGTTTTCTCGTGACATATTATACTTTATGATAGTGGAAAAATTTGGTCGATAAATTCAATATTTATTCGTGACAAACACCAAAATTTAAGGAAAATTTGCAAAAATGTGCATTTTTCTAAATTTAAATGTATCTGCTTGTAAAACAGATAGTAATACCACACAAAATAGTCACTAGTTACCATATCCCATATGTCTACTTTATATTTGCATCATTTTTTGAACATCTTTTTATTTTTCTAGGACGTTACAAGGCTTAGAACTTTAGCAGCAATTTCTCACATTTTCAAGAACAATTCAAAAGGCTATTTTTACAGGGACCAGTTTAGTTCTGAAGTGGCTTTGAGGGCCTTATATATTAGAATCCCCCAATAAATCTCCCCATTTTAAAAACTGCACCCCTCAAAGTATTCAAAACAGCACTCAGAAAGTTTCTTAACCCTTTAGGCGTTTCACAGGAAATAAAGCAATGTAGAGGGGAAATTTACAAATTTCTTTTTTTTTGCTGAAATTCATTTGTAATAAAAAAAAAATTGTAACACAGAAGGTTTTACCAGAAAAATACAACTCAATATTTATTGCCCAGGTCCTGCAGTTTTTAGGAATATCCCACATGTGGCCCTAGTGCCCTAATGCAGGGGCGTAGCTAGGGGGGCAGGCGGGGCACGTGCCCCGGGCGCAGCTCAGGGGGGGCGCCAGCGCCACCTCCTCCTGCACTATAATTGTACCTGTGTCGCAAGGACACAGGTACAATTAGAAGCAATGAAGGAAAGTCATCCTGCCCAGCCAATCAGCGCCTTTCATAGACGCTGTGTTCAACCCCCTGGAGACCTGCGCAGAAGAGAGCAGGTCTCCATGGCTGCTGGACGGCGTGGGAGTGGGAATAAGGTGAGTTTGAATATTTTTTAATTTTTTTTAATTGTAATAGAAGTGTGTGGCTGTATCTGCGGGGGAGGGGGGGACTATATCTACAGGGGGTGGGCTATATACAGGGGGACTATATCTACAGGGGGGCTATATCTACGGGGGGTGGGCTATATACAGGGGGACTATATCTACAGGTGGTGGGCTATATTCAGGTGGACTATATCTACAGGGGGTGGGTTATATACAGGGGGACTATATCTACAGGGGGCTATATACTGGGGTGGGCTATCTACAGGGGGACCATATCTACAGGGGGTGGGCTATATACAGGTGGACTATATCTACAGGGGGTGGGCTATATACAGGGGGACTATATCTACAGGGGGGCTATATACTGGGGTGGGCTATCTATGGAGCACCATATACAGGGGTGGGCTATAGCTACAGGGGGGGCTATATAGTATATAGCCCCCTGTGTTTATAGCCCACCCCTGTAGATATAGCCCACCCCTGTAAATATAGCCCACCCCTGTAGATATAGCCCACCCCTGTAGATATGGCCCCCCTGTAGATATGGGCCCCCTGTAGATATGGTCCCCCTGTATATGGTCTCCCTGTATATGGTCCCCCTGTAGATAGCCCACCCCTGTATATAGTCCCCCTGTAGATATAGTCCCCCTGTAGATATATTCCACCCCTGTATATAGTCCCCCTGTAGATATATTCCACCCCTGTATATAGTCCCCCTGTAGATATAGCCCACCCCTGTATATAGTATCCCACAAATAGCTCCCCCTATAGTGCTTCACAGAAAGCCCACCCCTGTATATAGCCCCCTTGTACATATAGTCCACCCCTGTATATAGTGCTCCACAGATAGCCCACCCTTGTATATAGTATATACAGGGGTGGGCTATCTGTGGAGCACTATATACATGGGTGGACTATCTAGTGGAGCACTATATACAGGGGTGGACTATATGTACAAGGGGGGCTATATACAGGGGTGGGCTATCTGTGAAACACTATATACAGGGGTGGACTATATGTGGAGCACTATATACAGGGGTGGACTATATGTGGAGCACTATATACAGGGGTGGGCTATATCTACAGGGGGGCTACATACATGGTTGGGCTATCTGTAGAGTACTATATACAGGGGTGGGCTATATCTACAGTGGGCTATATACAGGGGTGGGCTATCTGTAGAGCACTATAGGGGGGAGTTATTTGTGTGACACTATATACAGGGGTGGTCTATATGGGGGCACTATCTACAGGGGCTCTATGGCAGGCACTATCTACAGGGGGCACAGTGTGTGTGTGTGTGTGTGTGTGTGTGTGTGACACGGTGTAGGGTGCTATTATAATTAGAGGTGCAGTGTATGGCGCTATTATATTTAGGGGTGTAGTGTGTGGTATAATGAGAACTTTATATTTATTTATAGGTGCAGAAATGTTGGAAAAGTGAGAAGTAAACTGCAGAAATGGTCTGTGACCGGGAGAAGCCACCATAGAGGTCTGGACCGGATGGAGAAAAAGAATTAAAATCTGAGACGTCACAGGTGAGTCACTTAATGTAAATGTTTATTCTGCCTCTAATCAGCACTATAGTCACTGTATGATCTGCAGCGAGATGATCGGTGGTATGATTATGATAGGATTTATTTTTTGTGAAACGGCATCTCCCAGCATATCCTTATCATTGTTCGGGCCATGCTGGGAGCTGTAGTTTTACGCCGTACACACCTATACGGCAGGGGTTGCACTAAATTGAGCTGTATTTGTGTAACGACGGGGGTAGGGAAACGAACAAGTGAGCCCTAATCTACCCGCCACTCTGTCCCTGCCTACTTGCAATGACCCGCCCTAGGCGACAGGGTACAACTGGGCGGCGGTCCCTACGCTCAGTAAGTGCACGAGACAAACATACAAGGGAATACAAAGCAAAGGGAAAGGGGCAGTTGCCCACGGCAACACCGTGAGCAACCAGAGTGGTGAACGAGCTAAGTCAAACCAGGAGAGCACGAGGTACCAAACGCAGAGCAGGAGAGTAGTCAGTAAGCCAGGGTCAGTATGGAGCAGGATCAAATAGTTAGGAGCTGTAGCTGGGCCAGAAAACCACACGAGAAGAATCACAAGCAAAGGAGGAACAGGAAAGGCAGGTATAAATAGACAGAGGGCGGGAGCTAGCTCCGTCTGGCCAGGCTGCGATAGGCTCTCCCACTCCTAAGCCTGCCATCCTGAGTGGTGGAAGATGGAGTCAGTCTCAGAGACGTAGATTCAGGTGCAGACTGATTACCTATGGGAGTTAACCCCGAGCTGTGCCTGGCAGATCCTTTACAATTTGTGCTGGTGTTGTATATATGTAATGAGCTTGGTTCTGGGGCTGTATATATGTACTGAGCTTGGTTCTGGTGTTGTGTATAGAACCATATTGCTTGTAAAATGTACAAATGTTTTTATGCTCGCGTTACATAAAAAGAAATGACACGTCGATTGGTAGAGAAAACAAACACGGCGAGGGGGAAGGAGATGTCGGGAAAGAGGTTGGTGGGGGGGTGGCGCCAAACTGAATCTTTGCCCCGGGTGCTGGAGAACCTAGCTACGCCTCTGCCCTAATGGACCGAAACACCAGCCTCAGAATCAAAGGTGCACCTAGTGGATTTTGGGGCCTGCTTATTTTTAGATTATATTTTAGGCACCATGTCAGGTTTGAAGAGGTCTTGTGGTGCCAAAACAGTGGAAACTCCCCAAAAGTGACCCCATTTTGGAAACTAGACCCCTCAAGGAATTTACTTAGGGGTATAGTTAGCACTTTGACCCCACAGGTATTTTGCTATATTTATTGGAATTAGTCTGTGAAAATGAAAATCTACTTTTATTCTGATAAAACATAGAAATTTGTAATATTTACAAGGATTAAAGAAGAAAATTCACCCCAACATTTGTAAAGCATCTTCTCTCGATTACGGAAATACCCCATATGTGGTAATAAACTGCTGTTTGGACCCATGGCAGCGCTCAGAAGGGAGGGAGCGCCATTTGGATTTTGGAGCGCAGATATTGCTGGATTGGTTTTTAGTGCCATGTCGCGATTGAAACGCCCTGGAGGGAACAAAACAGTGGAAACACTCCAAAAGGAATTTTTTTAGGGGTATAGTAAGCATTTATACCACACAGGTTTTTTGCAGAATTTAGTAGAATTAGGCCGTGAAAATAATTTTTCATTTTCACAAGGGATAAAGGAGAAAAAGTCGCCCTAAATTTGTAACGCAATCTCTCCCGAGTATGACAATACCCCACATGTGGTAATATTTTTTTTTTTTTATAGAAATTAATTAACCTTTGCAGGACTGATCCTTTTTTGCTTTTCCATTTTAGTGGTTCACTCCCCGCCTTCCAAACGCCATAACTTTTTTATTTTTCCATGAATTGAGCGGTGTGAGGGCTTATTTTTGGCAGGACGAGCTGTAGTTTTTATTGGTACAATTTTTTGGTACATGCAACTTTTTGATCACTTTTTATTACATTTTATTTAGAGCTTTGGTGACAAAAAACTGTGATTTTGGCATTTTAAACTCTTTATTTCTTACGGCATTCATAATGCGCTATAAATGACAATTTTACTTTATTCCGTGGGTCGGTACGATTACGGCGATACCAGATGTATATCGTTTTGTTATGTTTTGCAGCGTTTGCACAATAAAAATCACTTCTTTATAAAATAATTTATTTTTTGTCACCATATTCTGAGAGCCGTAACTTTTTCATTTTTCAGTCAAAAAAGCGGTGTAAGGGCTGTTTTTTTGCGGGACAGGTTGTAGTTTTTATTGGTACTATTTTAGGGTACATGCGACTTTTTGATCACTTTTTATTCTATATTTTGGGAGGTGTGGTGACCAAAAAATAGTGATTATGGCATTGTTTTTAGTTCGTTTTTTGCGGCGTTCACCGTGCAGTAAAAATAACAGTATAGTTTTATAGATTGTGTCATTACGAACGAGGTGATACCAAATATGTGTACTGTTTTTTAACGTTTTCATTTTTTCCCTATAATAAGTGACTTATTATAGGAAAAAAAATCTTTTATTTTTACACTTTTGTAAAACATTTTTATTAACTTTTTTTTAACTTTTTTCTTTACTTTTTACACTTTCTTGTTTTACCTGCAGCTCTGATCGCTGCTAGAATACATTACACTACCTAGGTAGTGTAACGTATTCCAACTGTCAGTGTGACGTCACAGTCACTCTGACAGTTAGTCTACGAGAACCAGCCAGGGGCTGGTCCTCAAAGGCTTCCATACATGGCAGACCCAGAGGCCGTTGTCTGGCCCCCGGGTGCCATCACAAGCATCAGCAGCCCCCACAATTGCATGGGGGCTGCTGATGTGCTACAAACCCCCTACATGCGGAGATCGCAATCGAGTCACGCATTTAACGGGTTAATTGCCGAAATCAGCGGCAATGAGTCGCTGATCGGCAACAGTGGAGTGTCAGCTGTCAGGGACAGCTGACCTCCTTGTTCCCGATGCACACTGTCACCAACACTGTCACAGACACTGTCATCGACAGTGTGCATCGCGTACGGCAGTGACGTCTTGTCACTCAGACAGGAAGTCTATCAGGAGGCTGGTCCTGATAGGCTTCCAAACATGGCAGACACGGAGGCCATTACTTGGCCTCCGGTCGCCACGCTAGCCATCTGCAAACCTCACGATTTCATTGTGAGGTCTGCCGATGTGCTAGAAACCCTGAATACGGTGATTGCAATAGATCACCGCAATTAAGGGGTTGATTGCCGAAATCAGCGGAAATAAGCCGCTGATCGGCATACAGTGGAGTGTCAGCTGTCAGTGACAGCTGGCCTCCTGGTTCCTGGTGCACACTGTCGCCGACAGTGTGCACCGGGAACTTCGCAGTAACTGTACATCCCCGTGCGCTAAGACACTGGCCACATGTACATACAGTTGCGTCGTGGTGCGCCTAGGTGTTAATAGCCTCAACGGTGTTCAGCTGAGACCAGTAATAGGCTGCGACGGCGGTGTACTGTCGGCGTGATGGCACCGCTGCAGCCGCTCTGTATACACACAGAACAGAGATGACAGAAGCCCCCAGAGCAGGAACGTCTTGGGGGAGGGAGGTAAGTATAGGCTGCTTTTTTATTTGAACCCCCCCCCCCCATCTACTTTTATTCTGATAAAACATAGAAATTTGTAATATTTACAAGGATTAAAGAAGAAAATTCACCCCAACATTTGTAAAGCATCTTCTCTCGATTACGGAAATACCCCATATGTGGTAATAAACTGCTGTTTGGACCCATGGCAGCGCTCAGAAGGGAGGGAGCGCCATTTGGATTTTGGAGCGCAGATATTGCTGGATTGGTTTTTAGTGCCATGTCGCGATTGAAACGCCCTGGAGGGAACAAAACAGTGGAAACACTCCAAAAGGAATTTTTTTAGGGGTATAGTAAGCATTTATACCACACAGGTTTTTTGCAGAATTTAGTAGAATTAGGCCGTGAAAATAATTTTTCATTTTCACAAGGGATAAAGGAGAAAAAGTCGCCCTAAATTTGTAACGCAATCTCTCCCGAGTATGACAATACCCCACATGTGGTAATATATTTTTTTTTTTATAGAAATTAATTAACCTTTGCAGGACTGATCCTTTTTTGCTTTTCCATTTTAGTGGTTCACTCCCCGCCTTCCAAACGCCATAACTTTTTTATTTTTCCATGAATTGAGCGGTGTGAGGGCTTATTTTTGGCAGGACGAGCTGTAGTTTTTATTGGTACAATTTTTTGGTACATGCAACTTTTTGATCACTTTTTATTACATTTTATTTAGAGCTTTGGTGACAAAAAACTGTGATTTTGGCATTTTAAACTCTTTATTTCTTACGGCATTCATAATGCGCTATAAATGACAATTTTACTTTATTCCGTGGGTCGGTACGATTACGGCGATACCAGATGTATATCGTTTTGTTATGTTTTGCAGCGTTTGCACAATAAAAATCACTTCTTTATAAAATAATTTATTTTTTGTCACCATATTCTGAGAGCCGTAACTTTTTTATTTTTCAGTCAAAAAAGCGGTGTAAGGGCTGTTTTTTTGCGGGACAGGTTGTAGTTTTTATTGGTACTATTTTAGGGTACATGCGACTTTTTGATCACTTTTTATTCTATATTTTGGGAGGTGTGGTGACCAAAAAATAGTGATTATGGCATTGTTTTTAGTTCGTTTTTTGCGGCGTTCACCGTGCAGTAAAAATAACAGTATAGTTTTATAGATTGTGTCATTACGAACGAGGTGATACCAAATATGTGTACTGTTTTTTAACGTTTTCATTTTTTCCCTATAATAAGTGACTTATTATAGGAAAAAAAATCTTTTATTTTTACACTTTTGTAAAACATTTTTATTAACTTTTTTTTAACTTTTTTCTTTACTTTTTACACTTTCTTGTTTTACCTGCAGCTCTGATCGCTGCTAGAATACATTACACTACCTAGGTAGTGTAACGTATTCCAACTGTCAGTGTGACGTCACAGTCACTCTGACAGTTAGTCTACGAGAACCAGCCAGGGGCTGGTCCTCAAAGGCTTCCATACATGGCAGACCCAGAGGCCGTTGTCTGGCCCCCGGGTGCCATCACAAGCATCAGCAGCCCCCACAATTGCATGGGGGCTGCTGATGTGCTACAAACCCCCTACATGCGGAGATCGCAATCGAGTCACGCATTTAACGGGTTAATTGCCGAAATCAGCGGCAATGAGTCGCTGATCGGCAACAGTGGAGTGTCAGCTGTCAGGGACAGCTGACCTCCTGGTTCCCGATGCACACTGTCACCAACACTGTCACAGACACTGTCATCGACAGTGTGCATCGCGTACGGCAGTGACGTCTTGTCACTCAGACAGGAAGTCTATCAGGAGGCTGGTCCTGATAGGCTTCCAAACATGGCAGACACGGAGGCCATTACTTGGCCTCCGGTCGCCACGCTAGCCATCTGCAAACCTCACGATTTCATTGTGAGGTCTGCCGATGTGCTAGAAACCCTGAATACGGTGATTGCAATAGATCACCGCAATTAAGGGGTTGATTGCCGAAATCAGCGGAAATAAGCCGCTGATCGGCATACAGTGGAGTGTCAGCTGTCAGTGACAGCTGGCCTCCTGGTTCCTGGTGCACACTGTCGCCGACAGTGTGCACCGGGAACTTCGCAGTAACTGTACATCCCCGTGCGCTAAGACACTGGCCACATGTACATACAGTTGCGTCGTGGTGCGCCTAGGTGTTAATAGCCTCAACGGTGTTCAGCTGAGACCAGTAATAGGCTGCGACGGCGGTGTACTGTCGGCGTGATGGCACCGCTGCAGCCGCTCTGTATACACACAGAACAGAGATGACAGAAGCCCCCAGAGCAGGAACGTCTTGGGGGAGGGAGGTAAGTATAGGCTGCTTTTTTATTTGAACCCCCCCCCCCCATCTACTTTTATTCTGATAAAACATAGAAATTTGTAATATTTACAAGGATTAAAGAAGAAAATTCACCCCAACATTTGTAAAGCATCTTCTCTCGATTACGGAAATACCCCATATGTGGTAATAAACTGCTGTTTGGACCCATGGCAGTGCTCAGAAGGGAGGGAGCGCCATTTGGATTTTGGAGCGCAGATATTGCTGGATTGGTTTTTAGTGCCATGTCGCGATTGAAACGCCCTGGAGGGAACAAAACAGTGGAAACACTCCAAAAGGAATTTTTTTAGGGGTATAGTAAGCATTTATACCACACAGGTTTTTTGCAGAATTTAGTAGAATTAGGCCGTGAAAATAATTTTTCATTTTCACAAGGGATAAAGGAGAAAAAGTCGCCCTAAATTTGTAACGCAATCTCTCCCGAGTATGACAATACCCCACATGTGGTAATATTTTTTTTTTTTTATAGAAATTAATTAACCTTTGCAGGACTGATCCTTTTTTGCTTTTCCATTTTAGTGGTTCACTCCCCGCCTTCCAAACGCCATAACTTTTTTATTTTTCCATGAATTGAGCGGTGTGAGGGCTTATTTTTGGCAGGACGAGCTGTAGTTTTTATTGGTACAATTTTTTGGTACATGCAACTTTTTGATCACTTTTTATTACATTTTATTTAGAGCTTTGGTGACAAAAAACTGTGATTTTGGCATTTTAAACTCTTTATTTCTTACGGCATTCATAATGCGCTATAAATGACAATTTTACTTTATTCCGTGGGTCGGTACGATTACGGCGATACCAGATGTATATCGTTTTGTTATGTTTTGCAGCGTTTGCACAATAAAAATCACTTCTTTATAAAATAATTTATTTTTTGTCACCATATTCTGAGAGCCGTAACTTTTTTATTTTTCAGTCAAAAAAGCGGTGTAAGGGCTGTTTTTTTGCGGGACAGGTTGTAGTTTTTATTGGTACTATTTTAGGGTACATGCGACTTTTTGATCACTTTTTATTCTATATTTTGGGAGGTGTGGTGACCAAAAAATAGTGATTATGGCATTGTTTTTAGTTCGTTTTTTGCGGCGTTCACCGTGCAGTAAAAATAACAGTATAGTTTTATAGATTGTGTCATTACGAACGAGGTGATACCAAATATGTGTACTGTTTTTTAACGTTTTCATTTTTTCCCTATAATAAGTGACTTATTATAGGAAACAAAATCTTTTATTTTTACACTTTTGTAAAACATTTTTATTAACTTTTTTTTAACTTTTTTCTTTACTTTTTACACTTTCTTGTTTTACCTGCAGCTCTGATCGCTGCTAGAATACATTACACTACCTAGGTAGTGTAACGTATTCCAACTGTCAGTGTGACGTCACAGTCACTCTGACAGTTAGTCTACGAGAACCAGCCAGGGGCTGGTCCTCAAAGGCTTCCATACATGGCAGACCCAGAGGCCGTTGTCTGGCCCCCGGGTGCCATCACAAGCATCAGCAGCCCCCACAATTGCATGGGGGCTGCTGATGTGCTACAAACCCCCTACATGCGGAGATCGCAATCGAGTCACGCATTTAACGGGTTAATTGCCGAAATCAGCGGCAATGAGTCGCTGATCGGCAACAGTGGAGTGTCAGCTGTCAGGGACAGCTGACCTCCTTGTTCCCGATGCACACTGTCACCAACACTGTCACAGACACTGTCATCGACAGTGTGCATCGCGTACGGCAGTGACGTCTTGTCACTCAGACAGGAAGTCTATCAGGAGGCTGGTCCTGATAGGCTTCCAAACATGGCAGACACGGAGGCCATTACTTGGCCTCCGGTCGCCACGCTAGCCATCTGCAAACCTCACGATTTCATTGTGAGGTCTGCCGATGTGCTAGAAACCCTGAATACGGTGATTGCAATAGATCACCGCAATTAAGGGGTTGATTGCCGAAATCAGCGGAAATAAGCCGCTGATCGGCATACAGTGGAGTGTCAGCTGTCAGTGACAGCTGGCCTCCTGGTTCCTGGTGCACACTGTCGCCGACAGTGTGCACCGGGAACTTCGCAGTAACTGTACATCCCCGTGCGCTAAGACACTGGCCACATGTACATACAGTTGCGTCGTGGTGCGCCTAGGTGTTAATAGCCTCAACGGTGTTCAGCTGAGACCAGTAATAGGCTGCGACGGCGGTGTACTGTCGGCGTGATGGCACCGCTGCAGCCGCTCTGTATACACACAGAACAGAGATGACAGAAGCCCCCAGAGCAGGAACGTCTTGGGGGAGGGAGGTAAGTATAGGCTGCTTTTTTATTTGAACCCCCCCCCCCATCTACTTTTATTCTGATAAAACATAGAAATTTGTAATATTTACAAGGATTAAAGAAGAAAATTCACCCCAACATTTGTAAAGCATCTTCTCTCGATTACGGAAATACCCCATATGTGGTAATAAACTGCTGTTTGGACCCATGGCAGTGCTCAGAAGGGAGGGAGCGCCATTTGGATTTTGGAGCGCAGATATTGCTGGATTGGTTTTTAGTGCCATGTCGCGATTGAAACGCCCTGGAGGGAACAAAACAGTGGAAACACTCCAAAAGGAATTTTTTTAGGGGTATAGTAAGCATTTATACCACACAGGTTTTTTGCAGAATTTAGTAGAATTAGGCCGTGAAAATAATTTTTCATTTTCACAAGGGATAAAGGAGAAAAAGTCGCCCTAAATTTGTAACGCAATCTCTCCCGAGTATGACAATACCCCACATGTGGTAATATTTTTTTTTTTTTATAGAAATTAATTAACCTTTGCAGGACTGATCCTTTTTTGCTTTTCCATTTTAGTGGTTCACTCCCCGCCTTCCAAACGCCATAACTTTTTTATTTTTCCATGAATTGAGCGGTGTGAGGGCTTATTTTTGGCAGGACGAGCTGTAGTTTTTATTGGTACAATTTTTTGGTACATGCAACTTTTTGATCACTTTTTATTACATTTTATTTAGAGCTTTGGTGACAAAAAACTGTGATTTTGGCATTTTAAACTCTTTATTTCTTACGGCATTCATAATGCGCTATAAATGACAATTTTACTTTATTCCGTGGGTCGGTACGATTACGGCGATACCAGATGTATATCGTTTTGTTATGTTTTGCAGCGTTTGCACAATAAAAATCACTTCTTTATAAAATAATTTATTTTTTGTCACCATATTCTGAGAGCCGTAACTTTTTTATTTTTCAGTCAAAAAAGCGGTGTAAGGGCTGTTTTTTTGCGGGACAGGTTGTAGTTTTTATTGGTACTATTTTAGGGTACATGCGACTTTTTGATCACTTTTTATTCTATATTTTGGGAGGTGTGGTGACCAAAAAATAGTGATTATGGCATTGTTTTTAGTTCGTTTTTTGCGGCGTTCACCGTGCAGTAAAAATAACAGTATAGTTTTATAGATTGTGTCATTACGAACGAGGTGATACCAAATATGTGTACTGTTTTTTAACGTTTTCATTTTTTCCCTATAATAAGTGACTTATTATAGGAAAAAAAATCTTTTATTTTTACACTTTTGTAAAACATTTTTATTAACTTTTTTTTAACTTTTTTCTTTACTTTTTACACTTTCTTGTTTTACCTGCAGCTCTGATCGCTGCTAGAATACATTACACTACCTAGGTAGTGTAACGTATTCCAACTGTCAGTGTGACGTCACAGTCACTCTGACAGTTAGTCTACGAGAACCAGCCAGGGGCTGGTCCTCAAAGGCTTCCATACATGGCAGACCCAGAGGCCGTTGTCTGGCCCCCGGGTGCCATCACAAGCATCAGCAGCCCCCACAATTGCATGGGGGCTGCTGATGTGCTACAAACCCCCTACATGCGGAGATCGCAATCGAGTCACGCATTTAACGGGTTAATTGCCGAAATCAGCGGCAATGAGTCGCTGATCGGCAACAGTGGAGTGTCAGCTGTCAGGGACAGCTGACCTCCTGGTTCCCGATGCACACTGTCACCAACACTGTCACAGACACTGTCATCGACAGTGTGCATCGCGTACGGCAGTGACGTCTTGTCACTCAGACAGGAAGTCTATCAGGAGGCTGGTCCTGATAGGCTTCCAAACATGGCAGACACGGAGGCCATTACTTGGCCTCCGGTCGCCACGCTAGCCATCTGCAAACCTCACGATTTCATTGTGAGGTCTGCCGATGTGCTAGAAACCCTGAATACGGTGATTGCAATAGATCACCGCAATTAAGGGGTTGATTGCCGAAATCAGCGGAAATAAGCCGCTGATCGGCATACAGTGGAGTGTCAGCTGTCAGTGACAGCTGGCCTCCTGGTTCCTGGTGCACACTGTCGCCGACAGTGTGCACCGGGAACTTCGCAGTAACTGTACATCCCCGTGCGCTAAGACACTGGCCACATGTACATACAGTTGCGTCGTGGTGCGCCTAGGTGTTAATAGCCTCAACGGTGTTCAGCTGAGACCAGTAATAGGCTGCGACGGCGGTGTACTGTCGGCGTGATGGCACCGCTGCAGCCGCTCTGTATACACACAGAACAGAGATGACAGAAGCCCCCAGAGCAGGAACGTCTTGGGGGAGGGAGGTAAGTATAGGCTGCTTTTTTATTTGAACCCCCCCCCCCCTCTCCTGCTGCCACATAAAAAGTTTAAACCCGGGGACAACCCCTTTAACCTATTAACACTATGTGTGTAGGTATGGCGGATGTGCATTCCAACAATATTGCACGTGCCACTGTGTGTTATCTGTGGTGTTACTAGGACTGCAGATAACACTAATACATTATCTGTAATCAGACAGTTTTCACTGTGTGTTATCTGTAGTGTTACATAGGACTGCAGATAGCATCTACTACATTATCTGTACTCAGAGAGTTATCACTATGTGTGTTATCTGTCGTGTTACGTAGGACTTCAGGTAACACTAAGGCCTAATTCAGACGAGCGTGTATCACGTCCCCGTGTGCTGTGCATTAAAACAACGCACAGCACACGGACTCATTGATTTCAATGGAGCCATTCACACATGTGTGAGTTTTCACGCAGCGAGAGTCTGTTGCGTGAAACTCACTGCATGTCATATATTGGTGCGTTTTCATGCACCTACGCGCCCATTGAAGTCAATGGGTGCGTGAAAACAATGCGCCACACTCGGATGCACATCCGTGTGTGGTGTTTGATTTGCGCATCAGTTCCATTAAAAAAAAAAGTGCTTTGCGAGTGTGTGAAAAACTCATGCCACTCGTAAAGCACACTGATGCATAATGCAACACACACGGACCAGATTTAGGTGCGCTTTTCACGCTCGTGAATATGTCACGCTCCTGTGAATGTAGCCTAATACACTATCTGTAAGCAGAGAGTTATCACAGTGTGTTATCTGGGCTGTTACATAGGACTGCAGGTGTGTGTGTGTGTGTATTTGTAGGTGCATATATATGTATCACTATGTGTATCTATTTTTGTGTGTGCATCTGCTACATTAGCTGTACTCAGAGAGTTATCACTGTGTTATGTGTGGTGTTACATAGTGCAGCAGATGTTACCTGCAGTCCTATCTGTACTGTGTATATATGTGCCTGTGTGGATATATTTGGGTCTGTATGTCTATATATTTACCTATATGTATTTGTATATGACCCATTATTTGTGTGTGTACATGCCTCGTTTGTGTCTGGGTATATATATGTATGTATATTTGCCTGTATGTCTAAATATGTGCCTCTATTTATGTACAGTATATGTGTTCCAGTATGTGTGTGTCTATATATATATTGTAAACAGTCAGTAGGAAGACTGGTAGAGGGTAGGTATGTGCCACTGAGATTTCTTATCTCAGTGGTGTAAATCTCTGGGAAGTTCATTGCTCAGCAAGGTTAGTTGGTGAGCAGGAGTTTTTTTTAGGCTGGATTTCAGGGTCCGGGATTTAGGAATGGCTGTAGAGATTCTGGGTGGGATGGCCATTCCCATACCGCTACTCCAGGTTTTGATTTCTAGAGGTTTTGAGTCTCAGCTGGCCCTGATTAAAAGGGAAGCTGACTGTAATGGCAGGGGGTAGGAAGACGGACAAGTGAGCCCTAATCTACCCGCCACTCTGTCCCTGCCTACTTGCAATGACCCGCCCTAGATGACGGGGTACAACTGGGCGGCGGTCCCTGCGCTCAGTAAGTGCACGACAAACACGACAAACATACAAAGGAACACGAGCAAGAAAAAGGGGCCGTTGCCCACGGCAACACCGTGAGCAACCAGAGTGGTGAACGAGCCGAGTAAAGCCAGGAGTGTGCGAGGTACAAAACGAAAAGCAGAAGAGTAGTCGGTAAGCCAGGGTCTGTATGGAGCAGGATCAAAAATAGCAGGAGCTGTAGCTGGGCCAGGAAACCACAAGGAAAGAATCACAAGCACCGAGGGAGTGCAGGCTTTATAGACATGCTCAATGTGGGAGGACCAGTCCTTGGAAAACACCAGTATGTCATCAAGGTACACTACCAGAAAAACCCCCAGGTAATTTCTCAAAATCTCATTTATGAAATTCTGGAAGACCGCAGGGGCATTACACAACCCAAAGGGCATGACGAGGTATTCGAAATGGCCTTCGGGCGTGTTAAACGCAGTCTTCCACTCATCCCCCTCTTTGATGCGAATAAGGTTGTACGCCCCCCGTAGATCCAATTTAGAAAACCATTGGGCCCCCTGAACCTGATTAAAGAGATCAGGAATCAAAGGAAGGGGATACTGGTTCCTTACCGTGACCTTATTCAGGCTACGGTAGTCAATGCATGGCCTAAGACCACCATCCTTCTTCCCCACGAAGAAGAAGCCAGCACCTACCGGAGAAGAAGAGGGACGAATGTAACCCTTGGCCAGGGATTCCTGGATATACACTCTCATAGCTTCACGTTCGGGACAAGAAAGATTAAATATCCTACCCTTAGGAAGCTTAGCTCCTGGTACCAATTCGATAGCGCAATCGTATTCTCTATGAGGAGGTAACACTTCAGAGGCCTCCCTAGAGAAAACATCAGCGAAGTCCTGAACAAACTCGGGTAGCGTATTCGCCTCCTTAGGGGGAGAAATAGAATTAACAGAAAAACATGACGTACAACATTCATTACCCCATTTGGTTAGCTCCCCAGTATTCCAGTCAAACGTGGGATTATGCAACTGCAACCAGGGAAGACCTAGAACCAAATCGTATGATAATCCCTGCATCAACAGTACAGAGCATTGCTCCAAATGCATGGAGCCAACAAGGAGTTCAAAAACAGGGGTATGCTGTGTAAAATAACCATTAGCAAGAGGAGTGGAGTCGATACCCACTACCGGGACAGGTTTAGGCAAATCAATCAGAGGCATAGCAAGGGACATAGCAAATTCCACAGACATGATATTAGTAGAGGACCCTGAATCCACGAAGGCACTGCCGGTAGCAGACCTACCACCAAAAGAGACCTGAAAGGGAAGCAAGATCTTAGTACGTTTCATATTTACGGGAAATACCTGTGCGCCCAAGTGACCTCCCCGATGATCACTTAGACGCGGAAGTTCTCTGGCTGCAATCTTACGCTTAGGACAGTTGTTCACTTGATGCTTGTCGTCCCCACAGTAGAAGCAGAGACCATTCTTCCTGCGGAATTCTCTACGTTGTTGGGGGGACACGGAGGCCCCGAGTTGCATAGGTATCTCTGAATCTTTCGGGGAGGAACGAAGCAACGGAGTTTCGGGAGGCATCATGGGGGAGTCGGAGGAGAAAACACATAAACGTTCACGTTGTCGTTCCCTGAGACGTCGGTCAAGTCGTACCGCTAAAGCCATAACCTGGTCTAGGGAGTCAGAAGAGGGATAGCTAACTAGCAGGTCTTTCAGGGCATTCGACAGACCCAACCTAAACTGGCACCTTAAGGCAGGGTCATTCCACCGAGAATCTACGCAAGACTTCCGAAAGTCAGAGCAATACTCCTCAACAGGTCTCTTACCCTGACGTAAGGTCACCAGCTGACTCTCGGCAAAGGCAGTCCTGTCAGTCTCGTCATAAATAAGTCAGAGAGCAGAAAATAAACAATCAACGGAGGAAAGTTCAGGGGCGTCAGGAGCCAAGGAGAAGGCCCACTCTTGGGGCCCTTCCTGGAGCCGGGACATAATTATACCCACCCGCTGGCTCTCAGAACCTGAGGAATGAGGCTTTAAACGAAAGTACAGCCTACAACTCTCCCGAAAGGAGAGGAAAGCCATCCGGTCCCCTGAGAACCTGTCGGGCAACTTGAGGTGGGGTTCAAGAGGTGCGGTGAGGGGAACTCCCAGGGTAGCATCAGGCTGGTTGACCCTCTGAGCCAGGGCCTGGACCTGTAGGGAGAGACCCTGCATTTGCTGAGCCAGGGTCTCACGGGGATCCATAGTGGTGTCAGGGACCAGGGGTAGACTAGGTATGGGCTTGTGATTATGTAATGGCAGGGGGTAGGGAGACGGACAAGTGAGCCCTAATCTACCCGCCACTCTGTCCCTGCCTACTTGAAACGACCCGCCCTAGGCGACGGGGTACAACTGGGCGGCGGTCCCTGCGCTCAGTAAGTGCACGACAAACACGACAAACATACAAAGGAACACAAGCAAGAAAAAGGGGCCGTTGCCCACGGCAACACCGTGAGCAACCAGAGTGGTGAACGAGCCGAGTCAAGCCAGGAGTGTGCGAGGTACAAAACGAAAAGCAGAAGAGTAGTCGGTAAGCCAGGGTCTGTATGGAGCAGGATCAAAAATAGCAGGAGCTGTAGCTGGGCCAGGAAACCACAAGGAAAGAATCACAAGCACCGAGGGACAGGAAGTGCAGGCTTAAATAGACCGAGGGCGGGAGCTAGCTGAGTCTGGCCAGGTTACGATAGGTTCTCCCACTCCTAAGCCTGCCAGCCTGAATGGTGGAAGCAGGAGTCAGTCTCAGGGATGTATTCTCAGGTGCTGACTGATTAGTTCTGGGAGTTAACCCCGAAGCTGTGCCTGGCAGATCCTTTACACTGACAGTGTGAAGAGAGAGAGGGTATGTGCACACACACTAATTACGTCCGTAATTGACGGACGTATTTCGGCCGCAAGTACCGGACCGAACACAGTGCAGGGAGCCGGGCTCCTAGCATCATACTTATGTACGACGCTAGGAGTCCCTGCCTCTCCGTGGAACTACTGTCCCGTACTGAAAACATGATTACAGTACGGGACAGTTGTCCTGCAGAGAGGCAGGGACTCCTAGCATCGTATATAACTATGATGCTAGGAGCCCGGCTCCCTGCACTGTGTTCGGTCCGGTACTTGCGGCCGAAATACGTCTGTCAATTACGGACGTAATTAGTGTGTGTGCACATACCCAGAGAGTGAGGGTATGTGCACACGGTAGCAGGCTTTTACGTCTGAAAAGACAGACTGTTTTCATGAGAAAACAGAAGCCTCGTTTCAGACGTAAATGCTCCTCCTCGCATTTTGCGAGGCTTCTCTGACAGCCGTAAATTTAGAGCTGTGCTTCATTGAGTTCAATGAAGAACGGCTCAAATTTCGTCTGAAAGAAGTGTCCTGCACTTCTTTTGACGAGGCTGTATTTTTACGCGTCGTCGTTTGACAGCTGTCAAACGACGACGCGTAAATGACAGGTTGTCTGCACAGTACGTCGGCAAACCCATTCAAATGAATGGACAGATGTTTGCCGACGTATTGTAGCCTTATTTTCAGACGTAAAACGAGGCATAATACGCCTCGTTTACGTCTGAAAATAGGTCGTGTGAACCCAGCCTGAGGAGGAAGGAGGTTGTTATTCCTCCAGGGAGACTGCTATGACTGAAGCACCTAACAAAGGGGATTTGCTCAGGTGGTGGCTGCTACAGGGTGAGAACTTTAAAGATTGTTTTTCAACAAAGTTATATTGTTATGTTGGTTGCTTTACCCAGTGGACGCAAACTCTGTACAAAAAGGATCTGTTTGTTTGGTGCAAATAAAAAGTACCCACTGTATCTGTTTTACCCTGTTTTATTCCAAATACATTGATAAAGAATCCCTGAGTGCTGAAGCTTCCAGTTCCTTATGCAAACCTAATACAATTTTTCCTGTGATTAGTTCCAATAGTAAGAACATTAACCCCATGAATAAATTAACTATTCCATCTACGTGTGCTATCCTGACTAATCCTGATGTAGTGAGTACTTCTACTACTTACCAGCTCTCCATTATACCCATTAATGCTTTCAAATACACGGATCTCGATCTTCAATTATCACGCTTAGATTTACAGTCGGGTGTTCCCCCACCCGTCTGCCCATTGTCTCCACATCTCAATGATTCCACCAATTCCCACAATTTAGACAGTATATCATCACTTATGCAATTATCCATCCACAGTACCCCCAATTCCAATGAACAGCTCGTTTTTTCGGTACATGATATGGAGTCCTCGTTGAATTCTGATAACTCGGTAGGGGCTACACAGCATAATGTACATATCTTAACACATAATGAATTTCCTCCTGATCTACCCTCTACGTCTACTGATAATACCACTTCCACTATTTCTTTTTTGGGCCTTCCATCGGAATTAACTATGCCCCCGATAACTCCGGTATTGAAAAGCAAGGACTGTCTAATACCATACATCTTGAGTCCAAAAATCCAAACTATAACCAGTTTTTTTTCAACAATACAAATAATCTCGACAAAAAGAAAACTAGAAACGGACAGAGATATAGAGGAAAGAGGGGCGGTAGGAAACTAAAACTTGCCACTGCTTCACTTACAGTCAAAAAAATAAAGGAGCATACAGTGAAACTTTTCAATCTGTCTTCATACGAGTTAAATGACTTTGAAACGAGTTTATTGGGTAAGGGGCTCTCGTTCTGTCCAGTGGCCCCTCCTGACACTTTCGAACTTTTTATGGACCTTAATAGGTTTATTAGGAAATTAACCTTATCGAGACATTTTTCTTTGGCTAAATATTCCTCAGCATCTCCTGTAATGAGTGATATCCTTGAGTATGAGTCCTCCCAAAAGGCTCTAAGTGTGGAAGTACACCCAAAATCTAATTTTTATCCAATTCATCACCAGGGTTCATTTGTTGAAACATTTTCCGCACTGGTTGGTAATGAGTTTCGGGCACTAGACAAACCCCATTTAATGCCGGATAATTTGACTATTAATGAGAGACGAGCAATTAAATCTTTACGTGGTAATGAAGATATTGTTGTCCGCTCTGCGGATAAAGGAGGGGGTATTGTCATTCAGAACAAAAGTGACTATTTAAATGAGACCTCTAGGATACTATCAGACAGTTCATTCTATTTAAAATTAATGGTTAACCCACTTCCCACTTATATATGTGAGTATAGGAATTTGATCGATACGGCTTTTCATGATGGGCTTTTTAACCAAAAAAGAAAAGAATTTTCTAAATGTATCATGTCCTACTTTACCATTCATGTATCCTCTTCCTAAGATACATAAATGTGTGACTAATCCTCCAGGCCGGCCCATCATTTCGGGGATTGGGTCGCTTACTAGCAATTTGTCTCACTACATCGATTTACATCTCCAACCTTTTGTGCTTCAATTACCATCCCACCTGAGAGATTCTACTCAGTTGATTAAAGATTTACAGGATCTAATAGTCGATCCCTCTTTTACTAAAATATGTTTTTTAACAGCAGACGTCACTGCATTATATAGTAACATTCCTCATGATAAGGGACTTGAAGTGGTGGAATCATTTTTAGCCTCTAATCCTATGTTCCCAATAGCACAAATCCAATTTTTAACCAATTGTGTGGAATATATACTCAAACATAATATTTTTAGTTTTGGCAAGAATTTTTATAACCAAATAAAGGGCTGTGCTATGGGTTCTAGGTTTGCCCCGGCATACGCCAATCTTTATATGGGGGAATTTGAGGAGAAGTATATCCTCACCGATCATAATTATAGGAATAATATTCTTTTATATAAACGTTTTATTGATGATTTATTCATAGTGTGGAATGGGAGGGAAGAAGAATTGATTTGTTTTATGGAAATGATCAACAAAAATGATTATGGAATATCTTTTACTTATACTTTTTCTACTACTTGCATTGATTTTTTAGATCTCACCATTGACTATGATAGAACTACTAATAATTTTAACACCAGAATACATTTTAAAACAGTCGATGTGAATAGTTATATTGATTTTAAAAGTGCCCATTACCCCCCGTGGATTAGGAATGTGCCGTTTAGACAGTTTAGGAGAATAAGGAAGAATTGTTCTTCTGACCATAATTTTGATAAGGAATGCAATATTCTTGAGGGTAGATTTAAGGAAAATAATTTTCCAATACAATTAATCAAGGGCGCCCGTTCCAGAGCGGCTTTATTGACTCAAAAGTCCTGTGTTGCCCCTGAAAAAATGGTGTCGGCATGTGCTGATTGCACAAATGAAAATGGTAAAATAAATATATATAACCATGTTTGAAAGGTTGGCGGAGCGAGAGAAACTCCCTCTGAAAGAGTGGGCATATTTCCTGGCACCATTTTTAGTGGGAGAACCACAAAAGGCATACTTCAACCTGACACAGGAGCAAGCCAGTGACTATCATCTATTGAAAGCAGAGATACTGGCTCGGTTGGGAGTTACCCTTTCTGTGCAGGCTCGTCGGGTTCATGCTTGGCGGTACGAGAGGACTAAACCACCGCGATCCCAGCTGTTCGATCTCCTGCATCTGGCACGCAAGTGGCTTCAGCCCAAAATCCTAAATCCCAGGGAGATGGTGGAAAGAGTGGTGATGGACCGCTACATGAGTAGCCTGCCAAGAGAGTTGTATCGCTGGGTTGCCCAGGGAGACCCCCAGACGCTAGACCAAATGCTTTCGGCAGTCGAGAGGTATACCTCTACTGAAGATTTTCTTACCCCTGAACCAAAAGGGGGCGACCTCCTGATCGAAGCTACGAGGTACACCCTGCTGCGGTCGGAGCGAATCCGGTCCCTAGGACCCGAATGGCATAGTTGCCACGAGGAGGGAAACTAAAGTTTAAACCCCTAGCACCAGGCACCCGACAGTTCCAGTCTCCAATCCGGAGTAGACCTGACTTTCTCTGTTGGAGGTGCCAGCAGCCGGGCCACATTGCGGCCCACTGTCCCCAAAACACGGAACAGATGGATGGCAGTGCCACTTGACGATGCCGATTTAGCCTGCAGCGCTGGTACCCGACAGGAGGAGGGACTACAGGAGCGACACGTCCTTGTGAATGGGGCTGTTGTCACAGCCCTCCTGGACTCAGGGAGTCTGGTCACACTCTTGCGGGCCACCCTACCACATGTACTGGTTAACCCAGAAAGGCGGGTGGGGGTGATATGTGTACATGGGGATACCAAGGACTACCCGGTGGCCAACGTCACTATAGAGACTGAATGTGGGTCTCAGGCCCATGAGGTCGCGGTTGTAAATAATTTGATTCATGCCTTTATCATTGGCCGTGACTTTCCCTTGTTCTGGGAGCTGTGGGACCACAGGTCGGCTAGGGGGGGCAGGAATAAGGTTTATATTTTGTCTTTGCACCCTGTTCCTTTAAATTAGGATGGGCCCACTGAGGCAGTAGCGGTAACAGAAAAGGGGGCCGACAATTTTCCTCTGGCGGTTTTAGCAGGAGAAGAGGGTGAGCCTGCAGGTCCCGAGGCAAGTCCCCCTGATCTTGAGGTATCCCGGGACAACTTTGGAACGGCTCAACTGAGAGACCCCACCCAAAAAAATGCCTTCGGAAATGTGACCGTCATTAATGGTGTTCCGCAGGGTCCTAATGCGGATAAATGTTTTCCCTATTTTGCTCTTAATGGGGATCTACTGTATCGGGTCACGTAAATAAGGGAGACCCTAGTTGAACAGTTGCTGGTACCCGCCCCATATAGACGTATGGTACTGGACATGGCTCACACCCATGTGCTAGGTGGTCATTTAGGTACAGATAAAACCCAGGAAAGGATCCTACAAACATTCTACTGGCCAGGCTGTTATAAAGAGGTTGCGAACTATTGTAAATCATGCCCAACTTGTCAGTTAACTACTTCGGTATCCCACTTTAGGAGCCCGTTAGTTCCCTTGCCTATAATTGAGGTCCCGTTCGAACGAATCGCGATGGACCTAGTGTGACTGTTGGTTAAATCCGCCCGGGGCCACCAGTATATTCTGGTGGTGTTGGACTATGCCACCAGATACCCTGAGGCTATCCCCCTGCGAAACACCTCCTCTAAATGTATTGCTCGGGAGTTGGTGCACATATTTTCGAGAACTGGCCTGCCAAAGAAAATATTGACAGATCAGGGAACCCCTTTTATGTCTAAAATCATGAAAGAGTTATGTAGGATCTTGAAGATCAAACAAATAAGAACCTCTGTCTATCATCCTCAGACTGATGGACTGGTAGAGAGGTTCAACAAGACCCTGAAGGGGATGTTAAAAAGGGTTGTGGAGAAGGATGGTCAGGACTGGGATTGCTTATTGCCCTATTTGTTATTTTCTATCAGAGAAGTCCCTCAGGCTTCCACTGGGTTCTCTCCATTTGAGTTACTGTACGGCAGGCACTCCCGTGGTCTCCTCGATATTACCAAAGAAACATGGGAGAGTGAGGCGACACCTTATAGGAGCATAATAGAACATGTGGCACAAATGCAAGATCGGATAGCCAGGGTTATGCCCATAGTAAAGGACCACCTACAGAGAGCTCAGGAGGCACAGAGCCGAATATATAACAGGGCAGCCAAAGTGAGGCAGTTTAACCCTGGTGATCGCGTGTTGGTGTTAGTGCCCACAGTTGAAAGTAAATTTTTGGCCAGGTGGCAAGGCCCCTATGAAATTGTGGAAAAGGTTAGTGAGGTAACTTACAAGGTACATCAGCCGAGGAAAAGGAAGCCGATCCAGCTCTATCACACAAATTTAATTAAACCCTGGCAGGATAGGGAGTCCTTGCTAACTTTCTCAAAAATATCTGAAGATCTGGATGTGCAGATTAGAAAGGTTAAGATTGCTGAAACTTTGTCACCGCCACAAAAACAAGAGACGAGGGAATTTTTACAGCATAATAGGGACCTGTTTTCAAATCTCCCAGGGGTTACTGATGTGATAGAACATGATATTATTACTGACCCAAAAGTCAAAGTAAGCATTAAGCCCTATAGAATCCCAGAAGCCAGGAGACAGGCCATCTCAGAGGAAGTGAAACGCATGTTAGCACTGGGGGTGATTGAGCAGTCTAATAGTGGGTGGTCCAGCCCCATAGTATTAGTACCAAAACCCGACGGGACATGGAGGTTCTGCAATGACTTTCGTAAGCTGAACGAAGCTTCCAAATTTGATGCCTACCCTATGCCTAGGGTAGATGAGTTAATTGAGCAATTGGGGCCAGTCAGATATATTACAACCCTAGATCTCACAAAAGGGTACTGGCAAATTCCGTTGTCAAAGGAAGCCAGGGAGAAAACTGCCTTCTCCACCCCTGAGGGGCTGTTTCAGTATGTAACCATGCCCTTTGGGTTACAGGGTGCACCGGACACCTTTCAAAGGGCGATGGATCAGGTTTTGAGTCTGCACAAAAGATACGCGGCAGCCTACCTAGATGATATAGTCATCTTCAGCACTAACTGGGAGACCCATTTGAATAAAGTTCAGTCTGTCTTAGATTCCCTCAGATAAGCAGGGTTTACTGCTAACCCAGAAAAGTCTGCCATTGGGTTAGAGAAGGCCAGGTATTTGGTATTTAGTCATATCCCCCTTTTTCTACCTCTATTTGATAACATTGCACGGTAACCCATTGGCGTGACCGTTTGGGATTTCGGCAGCAGCACTCTCCACGATCTACATTTAGTTCTAAGCGATTGATCTATCCAGCTGTGGTAAGCATCCATTCGTCATACTCTGACTGTCTCATTGGGCTTACTCACACTATGTGGCGCCGTGTTTGTTTCTTTGTTTTATCTTTTTAGATCAGGTTACGCTACCCCTGAGGGAGTAGCAACCTGAATTTGGAGGTTTCCATTTCACCAATCAATTCCCACTGGATTCCAGCAGTCGTGGGGTTGTTTTGGAATTAGATCCTCCTACACTGGCTG
This sequence comes from Rhinoderma darwinii, assembly GCF_050947455.1. Classification (NCBI taxonomy): domain Eukaryota; kingdom Metazoa; phylum Chordata; class Amphibia; order Anura; family Rhinodermatidae; genus Rhinoderma; species Rhinoderma darwinii. Next base: position 96,278,157 of record NC_134689.1, on the reverse strand, counting down.
CCGCATTGCTTCTCTTCCATCGTTTTCGTTATTGAGAGTTATTCCCTCTCCACCATTTGACCCTTCCCATAATGTTGGATTTTACTGACAACAGAGAACTATTACGGGAACGCCTTATCTTACAATCAATTGGGGCTGAGATCCCTCCAGCAACATCGTTAACAGTGAGTACAGGATTTACGCCTGAACAAACCAAGTCGATGACTCATCTCTTTTTACTTTTGGAGGACACTTTGAAAAAGGAAGCTCTTCAGAGCATTGACTGTCGTTTCTTGAAATTTTATATAGATGAGAACATTGCCCCCAGGGGTTTAAGAATTTTATTTAATAACCCCTATCCTACTGATAGTGCGTTTAAATTTGATTGGTATCAACATATTGGGCAGTGTAATAAAGGTTTCCTAGAGAGACTTAGAAACAAGAGATGTTCAATTAGTGAGCTACTCGTTTTAGAGATTAATTCCTTGAAAAAGAAACTCATGGTGTTTTATGAACATCAAGATTTTGGCAAATTGGAGATCTCTACTAATAATAGACTAATCCAATTTGAGAATGAACTTGTAATAAAAAAAGGCTAACAAACTTAAAAGAGACCGAAATGACTACTCTACGGATTTATTGGGTGATTGGAGAGTGGAGCTTCATCAGCACACCCCCTTACCTAATAATATACCTAACAATCCAAGGACCATTAAACCTTTTCCTAAAAAAAACACTTTCCCTTCGGAGTCTTACCAATACCCGTCTCCCACTTTTGTAAGGTCCCTCAGGAACAATTCCAAATACATTGATAAAGAATCCCTGAGTGCTGAAGCTTCCAGTTCCTTATGCAAACCTAATACAATTTTTCCTGTGATTAGTTCCAATAGTAAGAACATTAACCCCATGAATAAATTAACTATTCCATCTACGTGTGCTATCCTGACTAATCCTGATGTAGTGAGTACTTCTACTACTTACCAGCTCTCCATTATACCCATTAATGCTTTCAAATACACGGATCTCGATCTTCAATTATCACGCTTAGATTTACAGTCGGGTGTTCCCCCACCCGTCTGCCCATTGTCTCCACATCTCAATGATTCCACCAATTCCCACAATTTAGACAGTATATCATCACTTATGCAATTATCCATCCACAGTACCCCCAATTCCAATGAACAGCTCGTTTTTTCGGTACATGATATGGAGTCCTCGTTGAATTCTGATAACTCGGTAGGGGCTACACAGCATAATGTACATATCTTAACACATAATGAATTTCCTCCTGATCTACCCTCTACGTCTACTGATAATACCACTTCCACTATTTCTTTTTTGGGCCTTCCATCGGAATTAACTATGCCCCCGATAACTCCGGTATTGAAAAGCAAGGACTGTCTAATACCATACATCTTGAGTCCAAAAATCCAAACTATAACCAGTTTTTTTTCAACAATACAAATAATCTCGACAAAAAGAAAACTAGAAACGGACAGAGATATAGAGGAAAGAGGGGCGGTAGGAAACTAAAACTTGCCACTGCTTCACTTACAGTCAAAAAAACAAAGGAGCATACAGTGAAACTTTTCAATCTGTCTTCATACGAGTTAAATGACTTTGAAACGAGTTTATTGGGTAAGGGGCTCTCGTTCTGTCCAGTGGCCCCTCCTGACACTTTCGAACTTTTTATGGACCTTAATAGGTTTATTAGGAAATTAACCTTATCGAGACATTTTTCTTTGGCTAAATATTCCTCAGCATCTCCTGTAATGAGTGATATCCTTGAGTATGAGTCCTCCCAAAAGGCTCTAAGTGTGGAAGTACACCCAAAATCTAATTTTTATCCAATTCATCACCAGGGTTCATTTGTTGAAACATTTTCCGCACTGGTTGGTAATGAGTTTCGGGCACTAGACAAACCCCATTTAATGCCGGATAATTTGACTATTAATGAGAGACGAGCAATTAAATCTTTACGTGGTAATGAAGATATTGTTGTCCGCTCTGCGGATAAAGGAGGGGGTATTGTCATTCAGAACAAAAGTGACTATTTAAATGAGACCTCTAGGATACTATCAGACAGTTCATTCTATTTAAAATTAATGGTTAACCCACTTCCCACTTATATATGTGAGTATAGGAATTTGATCGATACGGCTTTTCATGATGGGCTTTTTAACCAAAAAAGAAAAGAATTTTCTAAATGTATCATGTCCTACTTTACCATTCATGTATCCTCTTCCTAAGATACATAAATGTGTGACTAATCCTCCAGGCCGGCCCATCATTTCGGGGATTGGGTCGCTTACTAGCAATTTGTCTCACTACATCGATTTACATCTCCAACCTTTTGTGCTTCAATTACCATCCCACCTGAGAGATTCTACTCAGTTGATTAAAGATTTACAGGATCTAATAGTCGATCCCTCTTTTACTAAAATATGTTTTTTAACAGCAGACGTCACTGCATTATATAGTAACATTCCTCATGATAAGGGACTTGAAGTGGTGGAATCATTTTTAGCCTCTAATCCTATGTTCCCAATAGCACAAATCCAATTTTTAACCAATTGTGTGGAATATATACTCAAACATAATATTTTTAGTTTTGGCAAGAATTTTTATAACCAAATAAAGGGCTGTGCTATGGGTTCTAGGTTTGCCCCGGCATACGCCAATCTTTATATGGGGGAATTTGAGGAGAAGTATATCCTCACCGATCATAATTATAGGAATAATATTCTTTTATATAAACGTTTTATTGATGATTTATTCATAGTGTGGAATGGGAGGGAAGAAGAATTGATTTGTTTTATGGAAATGATCAACAAAAATGATTATGGAATATCTTTTACTTATACTTTTTCTACTACTTGCATTGATTTTTTAGATCTCACCATTGACTATGATAGAACTACTAATAATTTTAACACCAGAATACATTTTAAAACAGTCGATGTGAATAGTTATATTGATTTTAAAAGTGCCCATTACCCCCCGTGGATTAGGAATGTGCCGTTTAGACAGTTTAGGAGAATAAGGAAGAATTGTTCTTCTGACCATAATTTTGATAAGGAATGCAATATTCTTGAGGGTAGATTTAAGGAAAATAATTTTCCAATACAATTAATCAAGGGCGCCCGTTCCAGAGCGGCTTTATTGACTCAAAAGTCCTGTGTTGCCCCTGAAAAAATGGTGTCGGCATGTGCTGATTGCACAAATGAAAATGGTAAAATAAATATATATAACCATGTTTGAAAGGTTGGCGGAGCGAGAGAAACTCCCTCTGAAAGAGTGGGCATATTTCCTGGCACCATTTTTAGTGGGAGAACCACAAAAGGCATACTTCAACCTGACACAGGAGCAAGCCAGTGACTATCATCTATTGAAAGCAGAGATACTGGCTCGGTTGGGAGTTACCCTTTCTGTGCAGGCTCGTCGGGTTCATGCTTGGCGGTACGAGAGGACTAAACCACCGCGATCCCAGCTGTTCGATCTCCTGCATCTGGCACGCAAGTGGCTTCAGCCCAAAATCCTAAATCCCAGGGAGATGGTGGAAAGAGTGGTGATGGACCGCTACATGAGTAGCCTGCCAAGAGAGTTGTATCGCTGGGTTGCCCAGGGAGACCCCCAGACGCTAGACCAAATGCTTTCGGCAGTCGAGAGGTATACCTCTACTGAAGATTTTCTTACCCCTGAACCAAAAGGGGGCGACCTCCTGATCGAAGCTACGAGGTACACCCTGCTGCGGTCGGAGCGAATCCGGTCCCTAGGACCCGAATGGCATAGTTGCCACGAGGAGGGAAACTAAAGTTTAAACCCCTAGCACCAGGCACCCGACAGTTCCAGTCTCCAATCCGGAGTAGACCTGACTTTCTCTGTTGGAGGTGCCAGCAGCCGGGCCACATTGCGGCCCACTGTCCCCAAAACACGGAACAGATGGATGGCAGTGCCACTTGACGATGCCGATTTAGCCTGCAGCGCTGGTACCCGACAGGAGGAGGGACTACAGGAGCGACACGTCCTTGTGAATGGGGCTGTTGTCACAGCCCTCCTGGACTCAGGGAGTCTGGTCACACTCTTGCGGGCCACCCTACCACATGTACTGGTTAACCCAGAAAGGCGGGTGGGGGTGATATGTGTACATGGGGATACCAAGGACTACCCGGTGGCCAATGTCACTATAGAGACTGAATGTGGGTCTCAGGCCCATGAGGTCGCGGTTGTAAATAATTTGATTCATGCCTTTATCATTGGCCGTGACTTTCCCTTGTTCTGGGAGCTGTGGGACCACAGGTCGGCTAGGGGGGGCAGGAATAAGGTTTATATTTTGTCTTTGCACCCTGTTCCTTTAAATGAGGATGGGCCCACTGAGGCAGTAGCGGTAACAGAAAAGGGGGCCGACAATTTTCCTCTGGCGGTTTTAGCAGGAGAAGAGGGTGAGCCTGCAGGTCCCGAGGCAAGTCCCCCTGATCTTGAGGTATCTCGGGACAACTTTGGAACGGCTCAACTGAGAGACCCCACCCTAAAAAATGCCTTCGGAAATGTGACCGTCATTAATGGTGTTCCGCAGGGTCCTAATGCGGATAAATGTTTTCCCTATTTTGCTCTTAATGGGGATCTACTGTATCGGGTCACGTAAATAAGGGAGACCCTAGTTGAACAGTTGCTGGTACCCGCCCCATATAGACGTATGGTACTGGACATGGCTCACACCCATGTGCTAGGTGGTCATTTAGGTACAGATAAAACCCAGGAAAGGATCCTACAAACATTCTACTGGCCAGGCTGTTATAAAGAGGTTGCGAACTATTGTAAATCATGCCCAACTTGTCAGTTAACTACTTCGGTATCCCACTTTAGGAGCCCGTTAGTTCCCTTGCCTATAATTGAGGTCCCGTTCGAACGAATCGCGATGGACCTAGTGTGACTGTTGGTTAAATCCGCCCGGGGCCACCAGTATATTCTGGTGGTGTTGGACTATGCCACCAGATACCCTGAGGCTATCCCCCTGCGAAACACCTCCTCTAAATGTATTGCTCGGGAGTTGGTGCACATATTTTCGAGAACTGGCCTGCCAAAGAAAATATTGACAGATCAGGGAACCCCTTTTATGTCTAAAATCATGAAAGAGTTATGTAGGATCTTGAAGATCAAACAAATAAGAACCTCTGTCTATCATCCTCAGACTGATGGACTGGTAGAGAGGTTCAACAAGACCCTGAAGGGGATGTTAAAAAGGGTTGTGGAGAAGGATGGTCAGGACTGGGATTGCTTATTGCCCTATTTGTTATTTTCTATCAGAGAAGTCCCTCAGGCTTCCACTGGGTTCTCTCCATTTGAGTTACTGTACGGCAGGCACTCCCGTGGTCTCCTCGATATTACCAAAGAAACATGGGAGAGTGAGGCGACACCTTATAGGAGCATAATAGAACATGTGGCACAAATGCAAGATCGGATAGCCAGGGTTATGCCCATAGTAAAGGACCACCTACAGAGAGCTCAGGAGGCACAGAGCCGAATATATAACAGGGCAGCCAAAGTGAGGCAGTTTAACCCTGGTGATCGCGTGTTGGTGTTAGTGCCCACAGTTGAAAGTAAATTTTTGGCCAGGTGGCAAGGCCCCTATGAAATTGTGGAAAAGGTTAGTGAGGTAACTTACAAGGTACATCAGCCGAGGAAAAGGAAGCCGATCCAGCTCTATCACACAAATTTAATTAAACCCTGGCAGGATAGGGAGTCCTTGCTAACTTTCTCAAAAATATCTGAAGATCTGGATGTGCAGATTAGAAAGGTTAAGATTGCTGAAACTTTGTCACCGCCACAAAAACAAGAGACGAGGGAATTTTTACAGCATAATAGGGACCTGTTTTCAAATCTCCCAGGGGTTACTGATGTGATAGAACATGATATTATTACTGACCCAAAAGTCAAAGTAAGCATTAAGCCCTATAGAATCCCAGAAGCCAGGAGACAGGCCATCTCAGAGGAAGTGAAACGCATGTTAGCACTGGGGGTGATTGAGCAGTCTAATAGTGGGTGGTCCAGCCCCATAGTATTAGTACCAAAACCCGACGGGACATGGAGGTTCTGCAATGACTTTCGTAAGCTGAACGAAGCTTCCAAATTTGATGCCTACCCTATGCCTAGGGTAGATGAGTTAATTGAGCAATTGGGGCCAGTCAGATATATTACAACCCTAGATCTCACAAAAGGGTACTGGCAAATTCCGTTGTCAAAGGAAGCCAGGGAGAAAACTGCCTTCTCCACCCCTGAGGGGCTGTTTCAGTATGTAACCATGCCCTTTGGGTTACAGGGTGCACCGGACACCTTTCAAAGGGCGATGGATCAGGTTTTGAATCTGCACAAAAGATACGCGGCAGCCTACCTAGATGATATAGTCATCTTCAGCACTAACTGGGAGACCCATTTGAATAAAGTTCAGTCTGTCTTAGATTCCCTCAGATAAGCAGGGTTTACTGCTAACCCAGAAAAGTCTGCCATTGGGTTAGAGAAGGCCAGGTATTTGGTATTTAGTCATATCCCCCTTTTTCTACCTCTATTTGATAACATTGCATAGTAACCCATTGGCGTGACCGTTTGGGATTTCGGCAGAAGCACTCTCCACGATCTACATTTAGTTCTAAGCGATTGATCTATCCAGCTGTGGTAAGCATCCATTCGTCATACTCTGACTGTCTCATTGGGCTTACTCACACTATGTGGCGCCGTGTTTGTTTCTTTGTTTTATCTTTTTAGATCAGGTTACGCTACCCCTGAGGGAGTAGCAACCTGAATTTGGAGGTTTCCATTTCACCAATCAATTCCCACTGGATTCCAGCAGTCGTGGGGTTGTTTTGGAATTAGATCCTCCTACACTGGCTGCCGCATTGCTTCTCTTCCATCGTTTTCGTTATTGAGAGTTATTCCCTCTCCACCATTTGACCCTTCCCATAATGTTGGATTTTACTGACAACAGAGAACTATTACGGGAACGCCTTATCTTACAATCAATTGGGGCTGAGATCCCTCCAGCAACATCGTTAACAGTGAGTACAGGATTTACGCCTGAACAAACCAAGTCGATGACTCATCTCTTTTTACTTTTGGAGGACACTTTGAAAAAGGAAGCTCTTCAGAGCATTGACTGTCGTTTCTTGAAATTTTATATAGATGAGAACATTGCCCCCAGGGGTTTAAGAATTTTATTTAATAACCCCTATCCTACTGATAGTGCGTTTAAATTTGATTGGTATCAACATATTGGGCAGTGTAATAAAGGTTTCCTAGAGAGACTTAGAAACAAGAGATGTTCAATTAGTGAGCTACTCGTTTTAGAGATTAATTCCTTGAAAAAGAAACTCATGGTGTTTTATGAACATCAAGATTTTGGCAAATTGGAGATCTCTACTAATAATAGACTAATCCAATTTGAGAATGAACTTGTAATAAAAAAAGGCTAACAAACTTAAAAGAGACCGAAATGACTACTCTACGGATTTATTGGGTGATTGGAGAGTGGAGCTTCATCAGCACACCCCCTTACCTAATAATATACCTAACAATCCAAGGACCATTAAACCTTTTCCTAAAAAAAACACTTTCCCTTCGGAGTCTTACCAATACCCGTCTCCCACTTTTGTAAGGTCCCTCAGGAACAATTCCAAATACATTGATAAAGAATCCCTGAGTGCTGAAGCTTCCAGTTCCTTATGCAAACCTAATACAATTTTTCCTGTGATTAGTTCCAATAGTAAGAACATTAACCCCATGAATAAATTAACTATTCCATCTACGTGTGCTATCCTGACTAATCCTGATGTAGTGAGTACTTCTACTACTTACCAGCTCTCCATTATACCCATTAATGCTTTCAAATACACGGATCTCGATCTTCAATTATCACGCTTAGATTTACAGTCGGGTGTTCCCCCACCCGTCTGCCCATTGTCTCCACATCTCAATGATTCCACCAATTCCCACAATTTAGACAGTATATCATCACTTATGCAATTATCCATCCACAGTACCCCCAATTCCAATGAACAGCTCGTTTTTTCGGTACATGATATGGAGTCCTCGTTGAATTCTGATAACTCGGTAGGGGCTACACAGCATAATGTACATATCTTAACACATAATGAATTTCCTCCTGATCTACCCTCTACGTCTACTGATAATACCACTTCCACTATTTCTTTTTTGGGCCTTCCATCGGAATTAACTATGCCCCCGATAACTCCGGTATTGAAAAGCAAGGACTGTCTAATACCATACATCTTGAGTCCAAAAATCCAAACTATAACCAGTTTTTTTTCAACAATACAAATAATCTCGACAAAAAGAAAACTAGAAACGGACAGAGATATAGAGGAAAGAGGGGCGGTAGGAAACTAAAACTTGCCACTGCTTCACTTACAGTCAAAAAAACAAAGGAGCATACAGTGAAACTTTTCAATCTGTCTTCATACGAGTTAAATGACTTTGAAACGAGTTTATTGGGTAAGGGGCTCTCGTTCTGTCCAGTGGCCCCTCCTGACACTTTCGAACTTTTTATGGACCTTAATAGGTTTATTAGGAAATTAACCTTATCGAGACATTTTTCTTTGGCTAAATATTCCTCAGCATCTCCTGTAATGAGTGATATCCTTGAGTATGAGTCCTCCCAAAAGGCTCTAAGTGTGGAAGTACACCCAAAATCTAATTTTTATCCAATTCATCACCAGGGTTCATTTGTTGAAACATTTTCCGCACTGGTTGGTAATGAGTTTCGGGCACTAGACAAACCCCATTTAATGCCGGATAATTTGACTATTAATGAGAGACGAGCAATTAAATCTTTACGTGGTAATGAAGATATTGTTGTCCGCTCTGCGGATAAAGGAGGGGGTATTGTCATTCAGAACAAAAGTGACTATTTAAATGAGACCTCTAGGATACTATCAGACAGTTCATTCTATTTAAAATTAATGGTTAACCCACTTCCCACTTATATATGTGAGTATAGGAATTTGATCGATACGGCTTTTCATGATGGGCTTTTTAACCAAAAAAGAAAAGAATTTTCTAAATGTATCATGTCCTACTTTACCATTCATGTATCCTCTTCCTAAGATACATAAATGTGTGACTAATCCTCCAGGCCGGCCCATCATTTCGGGGATTGGGTCGCTTACTAGCAATTTGTCTCACTACATCGATTTATATCTCCAACCTTTTGTGCTTCAATTACCATCCCACCTGAGAGATTCTACTCAGTTGATTAAAGATTTACAGGATCTAATAGTCGATCCCTCTTTTACTAAAATATGTTTTTTAACAGCAGACGTCACTGCATTATATAGTAACATTCCTCATGATAAGGGACTTGAAGTGGTGGAATCATTTTTAGCCTCTAATCCTATGTTCCCAATAGCACAAATCCAATTTTTAACCAATTGTGTGGAATATATACTCAAACATAATATTTTTAGTTTTGGCAAGAATTTTTATAACCAAATAAAGGGCTGTGCTATGGGTTCTAGGTTTGCCCCGGCATACGCCAATCTTTATATGGGGGAATTTGAGGAGAAGTATATCCTCACCGATCATAATTATAGGAATAATATTCTTTTATATAAACGTTTTATTGATGATTTATTCATAGTGTGGAATGGGAGGGAAGAAGAATTGATTTGTTTTATGGAAATGATCAACAAAAATGATTATGGAATATCTTTTACTTATACTTTTTCTACTACTTGCATTGATTTTTTAGATCTCACCATTGACTATGATAGAACTACTAATAATTTTAACACCAGAATACATTTTAAAACAGTCGATGTGAATAGTTATATTGATTTTAAAAGTGCCCATTACCCCCCGTGGATTAGGAATGTGCCGTTTAGACAGTTTAGGAGAATAAGGAAGAATTGTTCTTCTGACCATAATTTTGATAAGGAATGCAATATTCTTGAGGGTAGATTTAAGGAAAATAATTTTCCAATACAATTAATCAAGGGCGCCCGTTCCAGAGCGGCTTTATTGACTCAAAAGTCCTGTGTTGCCCCTGAAAAAATGGTGTCGGCATGTGCTGATTGCACAAATGAAAATGGTAAAATAAATACTAAAAAGAATACTAATAAATTCTCAAACAATTTTGTTACAGCTTACAATAGTGGTCATAATTCCATAAGATCAATTTTGTCCAAACACTGGCACATCCTGAAAAACGATCCATTTCTTAAAGAGTTTTTACCAGATAAACCGGGCATAACCTTCAGACGGTCATCAAATTTGAGAAATATATTAGCACCAAGCCGTGTTCGTAATACCAAGTCATTTATTCCCCAAAAAAATTTTCCTAATTTAAATGGATCTTTTAAATGTGGACAAGGACGTTGCTTATGTTGTGATAATATTTCACACAGAGAGCACTCTTTTCGTTCCAATATTACTAATGAAATATTCCCCATTAGAACTTTCCTCAACTGTGCCAGTAACTACGTCATTTACCTTTTAGAATGCTCCTGTCATTTACAGTACATTGGACTATCCAATGTCTGCGGAGCAGAATCAATAAACATAGGCATAATGTTAAAGGTTTTCTAAAGCATAGTGTTTCAAGGCACTGTGCTTCCTCTCATAAATGGCAATTTGACAAAATTAATATCACCCCTATAGAACAAATATCCTATGATGTCCCGAATCGTTTCCAGAAATGAAAACAGAGAGAGAACTTTTGGATTTTCAAATTAGTGACTCTGCACCCGAATGGTTTAAATGATATTTCTGAAACATCCCTTGACTAATAATTTGTTTCTCGGTTTTTTCACATATTCATATTGTTATCTTTCGGCTGATCATTTTTGGCTTCTGTCTAAGATAAAATTTATCTCTTTGCTATAATTGGAATTAAGATTTTTCTAAGGAATTATAATGGTCTGATTACATATTTACTTCTGTTGGTCCTGTTGTCTTGTTCTCTGAATCATCCCCTGATCAATAATTCATTTTTAATTCAGTTTAGATCTTACACATATTTACATTGATATACTCTTTTGGTTTATTACTGTAGACAATTGTTGTCGGCTTTTAGATTATTTTTCTAGAGAGACATATATATATATATTTCATATATATACATATTATTTTTTATGTATTGTCTTTTTACTTCTTGCTGCTATTGGCATCATGATTTTTCTGCAGTATAATGGTCTGTGTACACATTACAACCTTTCTTTGGTCCGGTTATTCAGTTCTCGGGAGCTGTCCTTGGTTCTGATTCTCGAGCGGCTACGTGGGTGCCTGGTTGGTTCACCGCCGGGTTTCTGTGTTTTTCTCTGTATTATTGCAGATATATGTTTACATTTTTTCTGTCTATGTTAGCTTCTATTATATCTATTTGAATTTATTTAAATATATCTATTGATTATTCATTATGCTAATAGGTTTTTGACATAACAAAATGTACATTCATGCATTTTTTACTTCTTTTGATCTCATTTATCAATCATTACATATTTTATATTGTATCTTCGTGCGTATTCATCATCTAGCTGCTCTTATTTTAGCATTCGTTTTTTTTGTAGCTACCGGGCGTAAATTTTCGGGCATTTTTATTTGTGGGCTACTTTCTCCCATGTTTTTATTTATTGATTTATTTATTCATTTTAGATATTTGTCTTTACATGACTACTAATTATTATTTTTGTTATCATCTTGTGAATATTGGATTTATATATGTCCATCTGAGCCCTCTCTTCTTTCTCTGAGCAGTGTGTTTAAACCTAAATTTTATGTTCCGGCCATTACTAACCTTTCTGCATATGTTATGGTAAATTTTGGGAATATTAACTATCCTGCAAATGTTACGATGTGTTAATATTGTTGTTTGTCTAAGTATTAATGTCATTTGTTGTTTATAGACATTTTTATTTCTGTTAAACTCTAGATCTGTGTACCGATTACGTCATTGGTGCCCGCTGACCTCGATCACATTGGCGGCTTTTTTTCCGCGTGGTGTATTTAAAGCTGCCTTGTTCTGACTGCATTTTATATGGCCTGAGGAAGATGCCAGTGCGGCATTGAAACGCGTAGCCTACTTACTAATAAACACTATTAATAATTCCTGCATCTTTATTGAGTAGCAGCGCCGTAGTCATATCCCCCTTTTTCTACCTCTATTTGATAGGTATTTGGTGAGGGCATTCTTAGGTATTGTGGGATACTATCGAAGGTTCGTCCCAAACTTTGCCTCCATTGCAGCACCCTTAACAGATCTAATGAAAGGGAAGAAGTCCGTTATGGTTCAGTGGTCCCCAGAAGCAGAAAGGGCATTTCAGGGGCTTAAGAAAGCCTTGTGCAGTCAGCCGGTGTTGATAGCACCAGACTTTTCGAAAGAATTTGTTGTACAAACCGATGCCTCCAATGTTGGTTTAGGGGCAGTCCTATCGCAAGAAGTGAATGGGGAGGAGCACCCCATAGTGTACCTAAGTAGGAAACTCACTTCTTGTGAGAGGAATTATTCAGTAGTTGAAAAGGAATGTTTGGCCATAAAGTGGGCACTAGAGACGCTGAGATACTATCTACTAGGCAGAAAATTCCGGCTAGTTTCGGATCATGCCCTCTTGAAGTGGATGTGCCACAACAAAGGAAATAATGCAAGGGTAACTAGATGGTTTCTAGCATTGCAAAATTTAAATTATAGTGTGGAACACAGACAGGGGAAACTACATGTCAATGCCGATGCCCTTTCACGTCTCCATTGCTTATCGGCTACAAGTGCCCAGTCCCCTGCCCTTGGACAGAAGGGAGGGGGGGATATGTAAACAGTCAGTAGGAAGACTGGTAGAGGGTAGGTATGTGCCACTGAGATTTCTTATCTCAGTGGTGTAAATCTCTGGGAAGTTCGTTGCTCAGCAAGGTTAGTTGGTGAGCAGGAGTTTTTTTAGGCTGGATTTCAGGGTCCGGGATTTAGGAATGGCTGTAGAGATTCTGGGTGGGATGGCCATTCCCATACCTCCACTCCAGGTTTTAATTTCTAGAGGTTCTGAGTCTCAGCTGGCCCTGATTAAAAGGGAAGCTGACAGTGTGAAGAGAGAGAGAGTCAGGAGGAAGGAGGTTGTTATTCCTCCAGGGAGACTGTTATGACCGAAGCACCTAACAAAGGGGATTTGCTCAGGTGGTGGCTGCTACAGGGTGAGAACTTTAAAGATTGTTTTTCAACAAAGTTATATTGTTATGTTGGTTGCTTTACCCAGTGGACGCAAACTCTGTACAAAAAGGATCTGTTTGTTTGGTGCAAATAAAAAGTACCCACTGTATCTGTTTTACCCTGTTTCCGTGTGCGTGACTGCCCAATACAGCAACCCAAGGGGGACGCCAGCTCACATTATATATATATACTGTATATGTGTGGCTACTTTTTTTGTTTGTTTGTGGGGGGCAATAGGTAATCCCGCACAGGGCGCCATCCAACCTAAGGATGGCTCTGGGTATGTGGACCCACTAGGCCACACCGCCAAACAGCTGAGTACCCAATCAATACAAAGTCCAGCACAAGGGTACCTGAATAGTCAGTCGCAGTGGCTAGGCACAGATGGAACTTTAGATGGCAGAGGATGCCCCACGTGGCAGAGGATATCAGGCGTGGCAGATTACACCAGACGTGGTGTACGACAGTAGGCATGACTGATGACAGAACATGACTCCAACACTCGATAGGGCTAGGAACTAACACAGCACAGGATACAGGAACAGGTAGGACATGGGAACACTTGGGAACAGGAAAACACTGAGGGACCGTTTGCAAAGACTAACATGGGAATTATAAACAACGCTCAGGCAGGGAATGAAAGGGCAGGGCCTATTTTATGGTCCAGAGTGATTAGGGCTAAATTGTAATATAATTCATGTGTGCGCGCTGGCTCTTTAAGGCCGGGCATGAGCGTGCGCATGCACCCTACGGGACACAGCTGCGCGGAAGTAAATGCTGGCGTCTCCTAGGAAGGAGATGCCGGCCAGCACTCACAGATACATGGCCGCGGCTACCGAGGGGTAAGTAGGAACGGCGGTCTGCGGCCGTGGACACTACAACCTGCTCTCCTAAAATGAATACCACTACCTCCAGATCAAACACTTTGCCCAAACACTATTCCAGATTGCACCTGCACGTTTTGAACGTCGCTGTAGATATGGTCAAACCACTAGGTGTCATATCTATCGGCTATATATAATATTTTGATTAATCCCTATCCAGATCAACTTATTAGACATACTTAAATGGAAAAGTGGGAGAACCCTTTTTGATAGTGTGTGGAGGTTGATTTGGACGAGAGCTGCCAAAACCTCTTTATGCTCTGTTTACAAAGAAAACCAGTATTATATATTTATACTTATGCATTGGTAACACACCTCTGAACTTCTCCAAAAACTTAAAGAGGATCTGTCACTAGTTTATTAATGCCCTATGTCCTAACTAATCTAATAGACGGTGTCATGATGATAACTACAGTGTCATTTTCTTTCAAAAACGTTTATTATTTGCAGAGTATTTTTCTACATATGCTAATATGGCTATACTTGCCAAATAGGAGGTTACTCTTTCTTTTCACTCTAGGCGGTGTAATGGTTTCTATATGACGCTGTCCAATAAGCATACAGCTTCTCCCCCTTCCCTGCCCAGCAACACAGACTGATCATATAGTATACAGCTTCCATTCCCAACTGTGTTTTTAACTGGTGATATCTCCCGTTGTTCCACAGCTAGAACTGCGATCCTGGTGCCATATGAAAGATTATCTTTCATATGCCATCAGACCCACTGTTCTACCTGGTCCACAACCAGAGATATGGGTACTTGAATTGATTCCCACTTGTCAAGTATTGCCTCATTTGCATATTTAGAAAAAAGCTCACAACTTTAAAAAAAACAACTTTTTGGGACACAATTTTCACTAGCATTATCAGTGTGACAGCGCCTATTAGATTAGCTAAGAGAATGGACATTACTAAACTAGTGACAGATCCTGAATTTTGAATGTGTGGACAGTCCAGGGGGTCCATTTTCATATTTTATTCAGAGGATGTTGGATCGGGATATTCCCCTAGACCCTATTTGATTAATATTTCCCCTGCCACTTTAGAGAGGCGATTCACCCGACTATTTCTACATATACTGATGGCAGCCCGTTGTCTAATAGCCAGGCAGTGGAAACAGGTCTCTTCCCCTTCCCTGATGGATCTCTATGCCAGGATTAAAGATCATAGAAGTTTAGAGTTTCTTACTGCTCTTTTACATGATAATTGATACCTTTGTTTCCACATGGTTCCTTATGGAATACATATTGTACTACCCCATACCTCCCAACCGTCCCGGATCTGGCGGGACAGTCCCGGTTTCTCACCGCTGTCCCGCCGTCCCGGGCGGTCTGCAAAATATCCCGCTGAGCGCTGCAGCTGTATCAAAACAGCTGATCGCTGCTGACAGGCGCCCTGCATGCCGGACGTCTGCAGCAGCGATCAGAAGAAGGCAGGAGTCTTGCAGCGTTGTTCTGACTGGGATCGATGCCTGTGGAGCTATCTACAGAGGTCTGTGTGTGAAGCTATCTACAGGGGGGCTGTGTCTGGTGCTATCTACAGGGGGTCTGAATGGCGCTATCTACAGGGGCGCTGTGTCTGGCGCTATCTACAGGGGGGATGTGTCTGGCGCTATCTATAGGGGGCTGTGTGTGGAACTATCTACAGGGGGGCTGTGTGTGTGGAGCAATCTACAGGGGGGGCTGTGTGTGGGCTATCTACAAGGGGGGCTGTGTGTGGAGCTATCTACAGGGGGGGGCTGTGTGTGGAGCTATCTACAGGGGGGCTGTGTGTGGAGCTATCTACAGGGGGGGGCTGTGTGTGGCGCTATCTACAGGGGGCTATGTGTGGCGCTATCTACAGGGGGATGTGTCTGGCGCTTTCTACAGGAGGGGCTGTGTGTGGCGCTTTCTACAGGAGGGGCTGTGTGTGGCGCTATCTACAGAGGGGCTGTGTGTGGCGCTATCTACAGGGGGGCTGTGTGTGGAGCTTTCTATAGGGGGCTGTGTGTGGAGCTATCTACAGGGGGGCTGTGTCTGGCGCTATCTACAGGGGGGCTGTGTCTGGCGCTATCTACAGGGGGCTGTGTGTGAAGCTATCTACAGGGGGCTATGTGTGGCGCTATCTACAGGGGGCTGTGTGTGGAGCTATCTACAGGGGGGCTGTGTGTGTGGAGCTATCTACAGGGGGGCTGTGTGTCTGGCGCTATCTACAGGGGCCTGTGTCTGGCGCTATCTACAGGGGGGATGTGTCTGGCGCTATCTATAGGGGGCTGTGTGTGGAACTATCTACAGGGGGGCTGTGTGTGTGGAGCTATCTACAGGGGGGGCTGTGTGTGGAGCTATCTACAGGGGAGCTCATGTGGATGATTTTTCCATTGACCGGTAGCAGAGTTATATAACTGGAAAAAAAAATCCCCATCGTGTAACTCTGCTACCTGTCAATTGAAAAGTCATCCACCACAGGGTCTCCCTCTTGACTTTCATTGTTCTCAGCATTTTGGTTTGTCCTGCAGCTACTGCTGCCGTGATGAGCACATTTTATACCCAAGATAGGAAAAGTAACACAAAGACGATATAACCTGAAATATAACATCTGTGATATCCAGACAGTCTAGAGATCCGCAGTGAGAATGTGCGCCCGTTATTTGAAGAAGGATCTGGCCGTGATTTGATGTGTTGATGCGGGATATTGGGCGTGGTTAGGGAGCGTGGCTTAATAATGTCCCTCTATTCCGAACTCAAAAGTTGGTAGGTATGCTACCCTTCAGCTGTAACTTTATCACACATTGACATTTGGATATGTTCACTTTGGCTCCCCCTCCCCCCTACCTTCTTGTGTTTCTGTCCTTTATGTTTTGTCTTGTCTACAGTGATTCCTTGTAGAGGTATTTTACTATTATATGCTTTACCACTAGATACTTTTGATATTACTGTTACGCTTCATATGTGGACGAATAAGGATGACTGATTTTAGTTTCTTATCCTTGTTTTCTAGCTATTATACTGTTATGATTCTACATTACATTTGATTGAATGACGGTGCAGATGAGTCAGTTTGCTATATGTATCTTTTATTGTTCTTTGATAAAAAAAATCAATAAACAAACAGTTAAATTAAGAAAAAGAATAGCAGCTGCGTACAGTTATGACCATAAGATATCAGTTTAATTTGAAGCACGACTGAAAATACTGTTCAAGTCTGGTGGGCAATAACTATCATTGGCATGCGGAGACAAAAAAAGTCATTGTTATGCAGGATTTTGCAAGAGCTTATGTGACTTAGTCTGTTCTGTTCGTTGTGGTTTCATAAGAGATGGCTGTGATGACATTGGCAGAAGACGAGATGTTATAAGATAAAGTTAGTCATATACGTCAAGATTAATCTCAACATTATAGGAATTGCATATTTTTTCCAGCTTGTCCAATTTAAAAGGCCTGACCCTTTTTGACTGACAAGAGGGGCTGCCTGGCGACATGTGGGAGGGCAAGAGGCAACATGACGCTACTTACAGTATATTTTGCTTGATATTTGACGAATAAACAAAACCCTTTTTTGCCAATTTTTGGAGATGTTGTACGACCATTGATAAGAAGGCAACTTACAGTGTGTCATTTAAAATGAACCTGTAAGGCTGGATTCACACGAGCACATTACGTCCGTAATGGACGGAACGTATTTCGGCCGCAAGTCCCGGACCGAACACACTGCAGGGAGCCGGGCTCCTAGCATCATAGTTATGTACGACGCTAGGAGTCCCTGCCTCGCTGACGGAAAACAACTGTCCCGTACTGTAATCATGTTTTCAGTACGGTACAGTTGTCCGGCAGCGAGGCAGGAAATCCTAGCATCGTACATAACTATGATGCTAGGAGCCCGGCTCCCTGCAGTGTGTTCAGTCCGGGACTTGCGGCCGAAATACGTTCCGTCCATTACGGACGTAATATGCTCGTGTGAATCCAGCCTAAGATGGTCCTTATATTCTATTTTGTGCATTATACAGTTTATGTAAAGAAAAAAAAAGGGTCCCTACAGATCCTCAGTTCACCTAATGGAAATATATTACTTAATGCCATGCAGGTGAACTTCAGATACATGTAGGGCAGAGGCTGCCTGGATTTGAGCAAATCTGAAGGTGAATTGCAGTCCCATTCATTCCTATGGGCCCATGCACACGACTGTGGTTTCCACAGTCCATGCATTGCCTGAGAGCCTGGACCGCAAAAAGATAGGACATGTCTTATTACGGCTGCATTTTGCGTTCCAGGCTCTTTGAAATGAATGTACACGGCCATGACTACGGATCCATATTTGCAGACACTAAAAGACACTACAGTCGTGTGCATGAGGCCTAAGACAAATACACATTACAGGCAGGTAAAATTCTAGGCAGTAGCTTTCAACTTTGAACACTATTTTATAGTTCATATACAAATAGAATTTACATAACACGTTTGAGTCACATTGTAAATACATTGCATTACTTATTCTGATTTGGAGTTGAAGCAGCTTGTATTAGGCCACATGCACACGACCGTGGTGTCTTTTAGTGTCCGCAAATATGGATCCGTAGTCATCTGCAAGTCATCCGCATATCTGGCACGCATCCGTATTTACGGATCTGCAAAAAAAAACAAGGGAGGCTACAAATGATGTCAGTAACATGTCCCAACCCCTTGAAAAGGTCACATCAGTAGCCTATGCAATTTTGCACGTGTTCGTAGACTTTTATGAGCGATGTGTGTGCCGCAATTGCGGACAGGAGTAGGACATGTTCTATATTATGCGGATCATTTCTACGGCCCGGACACACATCCGTAAGTATATAGAAAGGTGTCCGTGGCCTATAGAAATAAATGAGTCCGCAGATTATCTGTAATTACAGATCCGTGATAACGGATAAAAATGACGGTCATGTGAAGGTAGTCTAATAGTCCAGTGATGTGGTCACGATTCTGGTTTTCATTGGAAACAGTTGAGCTCACATGATGAAATGGGGGATTTAATTTTGTCTACATCAGATTACAGTACCTGGTGTGAAGACTATATTTCATAAAATGCAAATTAACAACGCTAGCTTTGTGCAGACGTTGAGCTTGCAAGGAATGGTGAAAGCTCTGAGACCTGAAGAATTGTTAATCTTGGTCGTAATAAATGCTGTACCATGATTAGTAACAAAGGTGGATGCAGAAGGTGAAATCGCACATGAGCCCTGAATCCTGAGGGGGCACTTGAGCCTCTCTGCCCTAAATGAGGAGACCAGGACTACAAATGACACGTAATAATTGGGGGCCCTGTTACAGAGTTTACATTGGTCCCAGGAGTTCAAAGTACTAAGCCTCTGATCAGTACAAGGTAAGTAATGCAATTTACTGTATGTTAAATGTTGTTCAAGGAGCTGCCTGCTGAAGAAGACAAATTGCTCTCCCTGAGGAAGCACTGCTTTTTAGTCAGTGGATCTATCTCTGTATAGAAAGCAAACAGTACTGGACTTACATATCAGAAGCATATAGGCACAGGCTGCTTGGAATTTTAAGGGTATGTACACACATAGTGTTTTCAGCCGTTTTTCGGGCCGTAAACGTCCCGAAAAATGGCTGAAAAATCGGAAGCAGAATAAATACAACAGCGCAATTGTAAAGGATCTGCCAGGCACAACTTCTGTGTATACGCCCATAGGTAATCAGTCTCCACCTGAGTCTATGTCTCTGAGACTGACTCCAGCTTCCACCACTCAGGATGGCAGGCTTAGGAGTGGGAGAGCCTATCGCAGCCGGGCCAGACGGAGCTAGCTCCCGCCCTCTGTCTATTTATACCTGCCTTTCCTGTTCCTCCTTTGCTTGTGATTCTTCTCTTGTGGTTTCCTGGCCCAGCTACAGCTTCTGACTATTTGATCCTGCTCCATACTGACCATGGCTTTCTGACTACTCTCCTGCTCTGCGTTTGGTACCTCGTGCACTCCTGGTTTGACTCGGCTCGTTCACCACTCTTGTTGCTCACGGTGTTGCCGTGGGCAACTGCCCCATTTCCCTTTGCTTTGTGTTCCCTTGTCTGTTTGTCTCTTGCACTTACTGAGCATAGGGACCGCCGCCCAGTTGTACCCCGTCGCCTAGGGCGGGTCGTTGCAAGTAGGCAGGGACAGAGTGGCGGGTAGATTAGGGCTCACTTGTCCGTTTCCCTACCCCCGTCATTACATAATCACAAGCCCATATACCTAGTCTACCCTGGTCCCTGACACTACTATGGACCCCCTTGAGACCCTGGCCCAGCAAATGCAGGGTCTCTCTGGCTCAGAGGGTCAACCAGCCTGACGCTACCATGGTAGTGCCCCTCACCTCACCTCTTGAACACCACCTCAAGTTGCCTGACCGGTTCTCAGGGGACCGGAGGACTTTTCTCTCCTTTCCGGAGAGTTGTAGGCTCTACTTTCGTTTAAAGCCTCACTCCTCAGGTTCTGAGAACCAGCGGGTGGGTATTATTATGTCCCGGCTCCAGGAAGGGCCCCAAGAGTGGGCCTTCTCCTTGGCTCCTGACGCCCCTGAACTTTCCTCCGTTGATCGCTTCTTTTCTGCTCTCTGACTCATTTATGACGAGACAGACAGGACTGCCTTTGCTGAGAGTCAGCTGGTGACCTTACGTCAGGGTAACAGACCTGTTGAGGAGTATTGTTCTGACTTTAGGAAGTGGTGCGTAGCTTCTCGGTGGAATGACCCTGCCTTAAGGTGCCAGCTTAGGTTGGGTCTGTCGAACGCCCTGAAAGACCTGCTAGTTAGCTATCCCTCTTCTGACTCCCTTGACCAGGTTATGGCTTTAGCGGTACGACTTGACCGACGTCTCAGGGAACGACAACTTGAACGTTTTTGTGTTTTCCCCTCTGACTCCCCCATGATGCCTCCCGAGGTCCCGTTGATTCGCTCTTCCACGGAAGACTCGGAGGTACCTATGCAACTCGGGGCCTCCGTGTCCCCCCGACAACGTAGAGAGTTCCGCAGGAAGAATGGTCTCTGCTTCTATTGTGGGGATGACAAGCATCAAGTGAACACCTGCCCTAGGCGTAAGAATAAGCAGCCGGAAAACTTCCGCGCCTAAGTGATCATCGGGGAGGTCACTTGGGCGCACAGGTATTTCCCGTAAATATGAAACGTAATAAAATCTTGCTTCCCTTTCAGGTCTCTTTTGGGGGTAGGTCTGCTACCGGCAGTGCCTTCGTGGATTCAGGGTCTTCTACTAATATCATGTCTGTGGAATTTGCCATGTCTCTAGCTATGCCTTTAATTGATTTGCCTAAACCTGTCCCGGTAGTGGGTATCGACTCCACTCCTCTTGCTAATGGTTATTTTACACAGCATACCCCTGTTTTTGAACTCCTTGTTGGCTCCATGCATTTGGAGCAGTGCTCTGTACTGTTGATGCAGGGATTATCGTCCGATTTGGTTTTAGGCCTTCCCTGGTTGCAGTTGCATAATCCCACGTTTGACTGGAATACTGGGGAGCTTACTAAATGGGGTAATGAATGCTTGACGTCATGTTTTTCTGTTAATTCTATTTCTCCCCCTGAGGAGGTGAACACGCTACCTGAGTTTGTTCAGGACTTCGCTGATGTTTTCTCTAAGGAGGCCTCCGAAGTGTTACCTCCTCATAGAGAATAGGATTGCGCTATCGAATTGGTACCAGGAGCTAAGCTCCCTAAGGGTAGGATATTTAATCTTTCTTGTCCCAAACGTGAAGCCATGAGAGAGTATATCCGGGGATGCCTGGCCAAGGGTTACATTCGCCCCTCTACTTCTCCGGTAGGTGCTGGCTTCTTCTTCGTAGGGAAGAAGGATGGTGGTCTTAGGCCATGCATTGACTACCGTAACTTGAATAAGGTCACTGTAAGGAACCAGTATCCCCTTCCTTTGATTCCTGATCTCTTTAATCAGGTTCAGGGGGCCCAATGGTTCTCTAAGTTTGATCTACGAGGGGCGTATAACCTTATCCGCATCAAAGAGGGGGATGAGTGGAAGACTGCGTTTAACACGCCCGAAGGTCATTTCGAATACCTCGTCATGCCCTTTGGGTTGTGTAATGCTCCTGCGGTCTTCCAGAATTTCATAAATGAGATTTTAAGAGATTACCTGGGGGTATTTCTTGTAGTGTACCTTGATGACATACTGGTGTTTTCCAAGGACTGGTCCTCCCACATTGAGCATGTCAGGAAGGTGCTCCAGGTCCTTCGGGAAAACAAACTGTTTGCGAAAACCGAAAAATGTGTGTTTGGGGTACAGGAGATACCATTTTTGGGTCAAATCCTCACTCCTTATGAATTCCGCATGGACCCCGCCAAGGTCCAGGCTGTGGCGGAATGGGTCCAACCTGCCTCCCTGAAGGCGTTACAGTGTTTCTTGGGGTTCGCTAATTATTACAGGAGATTTATTGCTAACTTCTCGGTCATCGCTAAGCCTCTTACGGACCTCACTCGCAAAGGTGCTGATCTCCTCCACTGGCCCCCTGAGGCTGTCCAGGCTTCTGAGGTCCTTAAGAAGTGCTTTATCTCGGCCCCGGTGCTGGTTCAGCCCAACCAAATGGAGCCATTTATCGTGGAAGTTGACGCATCCGAGGTGGGAGTGGGGGCTGTCTTGTCCCAGGGTACCAGGTCCCTCACCTATCTCCGTCCCTGTGCCTACTTCTCCAGGAAGTTTTCGCCCACTGAGAGTAACTATGATATTGGCAACCGCGAACTCTTAGCCATTAAATGGGCATTTGAAGAGTGGCGCCACTTCCTGGAGGGGGCTAGGCACCAGGTAACGGTCCTTACCGACCACAAGTATCTGGTTTTCCTAGAATCTGCCCGGAGGCTAAACCCGTGACAAGCTCGATGGGCGTTATTTCTTACCAGATTCAACTTTTTGGTCACCTATAGGGCTGGGTCTAAAAATATTAAGGCTGATGCACTGTCGCGTAGCTTCATGGCCAGCCCTCCTTCGGAGGAAGATCCTGCTTGTGTTTTGCCTCCAGGTATAATAATTTCCTCTATTGATTCTGATTTAGTCTCTGAAATTGCGGCTGATCAAGGTTCAGCTCCCGGGAACCTTCCTGAGAACAAGCTGTTTGTTCCCCTGCAATTCCGGCTAAGGGTACTTAGGGAAAATCATGACTCTGCACTATCTGGCCATCCAGGCATCCTGGGTACCAAGCACCTCATTGCCAGAAACTATTGGTGGGCTTGGTTGCTCAAAGACTTTAAGGCCTACGTCGCCGCTTGTGAAGTTTGTGCTAGGTCCAAGACTCCCAGGTCCCGACCAGCGGGCTTACTATGTTCTTTGCCCATTCCCCAGAGACCTTGGACCCATATCTCCATGGATTTCATCACCGATTTGCCTCCATCTCAAGGCAAGTCGGTGGTGTGGGTTGTAGTAGACCGCTTCAGTAAGATGTGCCACTTTGTGCCCTTCAAGAAACTACCCAATGCTAAGACCTTAGCTACCTTGTTTGTCAAACACATCCTGCGTCTCTATGGGGTCCCTGTCAATATTGTTTCTGACAGAGGGGTACAATTTGTTTCATTGTTTTGGAGAGCCTTCTGTAAAATGTTGGAGATTGATCTGTCCTTCTCCTCTGCCTTCCATCCTGAAACTAATGGCCAAACTGAGAGGACTAATCAGTCTCTAGAACAATATTTAAGGTGTTTTATCTCTGAGTGTCAATATGATTGGGTCTCATTCATTCCCCTCGCCGAATTTTCCCTTAATAACCGGGTCAGTAACTCGTCAGGGGTCTCCCCCTTTTTCTGTAATTTTGGGTTTAATCCACGGTTCTCCTCCGTTCCAACAATCCCGAGGTAGATGTCGTTCATCGGGAACTGTGCACAGTCTGGGCCCAGGTTCAGAAGAACCTAGAGGAGTCCCAGAGCATACAAAAGACTCAGGCAGATAGAAGATGTTCTGCTAACCCCTTGTTTGTGGTCGGGGATCTGGTGTGGCTATCGTCAAAAAATTTGCGCCTTAAAGTCCCGTCCAAGAAGTTTGCTCCCCGGTTTATAGGGCCATACAATGTCATTGAAGTCCTTAACCCTGTCTCCTTCCGACTGGAGTTGCCCCCGTCTTTTCGAGTACACAACGTGTTTCATGCCTCCCTCCTTAAACACTGCTCCCCGTCCTTGGCTCCCTCGAGGAAACCTCCGGTCCCTGTTCTCACCCCTGAGGGGGTAGAATTCGAGGTGGCCAAGATTGTGGACAGCAGGATGGTCCAAGGCTCCCTCCAGTACCTGGTCCATTGGAGGGGATACGGGCCTGAGGAGAGGACTTGGGTACCCGCCCGGGATGTTCACGCTGGGGTATTGCTCAGGAGGTTCCACCTTCGTTTCCCCAATAAACCAGGTAAACCTAGAAAGGGTCCGGTGGCCCCTCATAAAAGGGGGGGTACTGTAAAGGATCTGCCAGACACAACTTCTGTGTCGACGCCCATAGGTAATCAGTCTGCACCTGCTTCTATGTCTGTGAGACTGACTCCATCTTCCACCACCCAGGATGGCAGGCTTAGGAGTGGGAGAGCCTATCACAGCCTGGCCAGACGGAGCTAGCTCCCGCCCTCTGTCTATTTATACCTGCCTTTCCTGTTCCTCCTTTTGCTTGTGATTCTTCTCTGTTGGTTTCCTGGCCCTGCTGCAGCTTCTTGAACTACTGATCCTCTGCTTGTGATTGACCTTGGCTTTTCTGACCACTCTTCTGCTCTGCGTTTTTGTACCTCGCTCATCTCCTGGTTTGATCACTTTTTATTCTACTTTGTGTAGGAGATGAGGTGACAGCAATTCCTGTGTTTTAATAAATTATTTTTTTTACTGCGTTCACGTGCGGGTTAAATAACTTTATATTGTAATAGTTACCGCTTATACGGACACAGCGATACCAGTTATGTTAATTTTTTTAACAATGCTTTTGGGGGAAAATGAAAAAGTTTTTTTTTTAACTTTAATATTTTTTTTTTAGATATGAAAAAAACTTTAACTGTATTTTACTTTTTATAATAGTTCCCCTAGGGGACTTGAACCAGTGATTGTTGGATCGCTTGCACAATATACTGCAATACTAATGTATTGTAGTATATTGTGATTTTAACAGGCTCCTATTAAGGGCTTGATAGGAGCACAAAGTCGAGAGACCTGGGGGCCTTCATTAGGTTCCCAGGCTGCCATAACAATCATCAGCACCCCGCGATTGCGTCATGGGAGGGTGATGGGATGTGAGAGCATCTTCTTTTTTCAACTTAGATGCTGCAGTCGCTATTGACTGCTGCATTTAAGATGTTAAGCAAGCGGGATCTCGCTTGTTCCACTGAAGTGTTGGCTATTTTCAAACACTGTCATTTTATGTAACAGGCTCAGCTTGTGAGCCGACTCCATAACCCCCTCCCTCCCCCGACCAAAGCCTTATGTATATGGCAGATGTCGGGAAGTGGTAAAAGAGGCTTTCCCCATATCATAAATTATTGCCTATCTACAGAAGAGGTGTTAATTTTCTGATCGCTGGGGGCCCCAGCGCTGGTACTTCCACTGATTGTGGGAACAGGGGACCCGAATTACAGTGGGGAGGACATTGAATAGAGCAGCGATTGAGCATGCGTGCTGCCACTCCATTCAAAGTCTGTGGGAATGACGGAAACAGCCAAGTACAGTGCTTGACTGTTTCTGTCATTTTCTTAGGCAGTGAATGGAGCTGCGGGCACATGCTCAACCGCCGCTTCATTCAAGCTCCTCCTCATTGCAGGGGGGCATGTGCAGTGAGGGGGATTTGGGGGTTCAGTACCCGCGTTCTCACGATTGGTGGGGCCCCCTGCGATCAGAAAATTGTCACACAATTTATGATTTGGGGAAAAGTAAGTCTGAGGTTGTCTGAAACACTTTTCCTGTCTCATCAACACAGATGATTCATACACCAATCTTAGAGTAAGACACATAAAAATGTATTAAGAGGAGCACGCCTTAATAAATTAGTTGCATCTTGGGCTGTCCGTGCATCTTGGGCTGCCCGTGCACCACAAACTGAGATCTATGCCAGCTACGACCTGCCGTATATTTCTGCTCTAATTTACACCAATTACTGGCATAAATGATTGTATATTTATCCCTGCCCCTCCTACTAGGACCCGTTTATTTAAAAAGTAGGCAGACATCTGCATATAAAAGAAAAAGTCAGACATTTTTGTGCAAAACACTCATGTGCCAAATGATGCTACTTTCTTACCGCCGGAAAACTGGCACAAAGCCCATAATAAATATCCTCCTAAGAGTAAGGCCTCATGCACACGACCGTAGCCATGTGCACGGCCGTGATTTTCGGGTTGTCCGGCCGCGGAGATTCACTTGCGCAGAGGCGTAGCTAGGTTCTCCAGCACCCGGGGCAAAGATTCAGTTTGGCGCCCCCCCCCTACCTCTTTCCCGACATCTCCTTCCCCCTCGCCGTGTTTGTTTTCTCGACCAATCGACGTGGTAGAGAAAATTATTTGTACATTTCACAAGCAATATGGTTCTATACACAACACCAGAACCAAGCTCGGTACATATAGCCCACCCCCTGTAGATATAGTCCCCCTGTATATAGCCCAGCCCTGTAGATATAGTCCCCCTGTATATAGCCCAGCCCTGTAGATATAGTCCCCCTGCATATAGCCCAGCCCTGTAGATATAGCCCACCCCTGTATATAGCCCAGCCCTGTAGATATAGTCCCCCTGTATATAGACCAGCCCTGTAGATATAGTCCCCCTGTATATAGCCCAGCCCTGTAGATATAGTCCCCCTGTATATAGCCCCCCTGTAGATATAGTCCCCCTGTATATAGCCCAGCAGATATAGTCCCCCTGTATATAGCCCAGCCCTGTAGATATAGTCCCCCTGTATATAGCCCAGCCCTGTAGATATAGTCCCCCTGTATATAGCCCAGCCCTGTAGATATATTCCCCCTGTATATAGCCCAGCCCTGTAGATATAGTCCCCCTGTAGATATAGTCCCCCTGTATATAGCCCAGCCCTGTAGATATAGTCCCCCTGTAGATAGACACCCCCCGTAGATAAAGTCCCCCGTGTAGACAAAGTCCCCCCTGCAGATACAGCCACACTTCTATTACAATTTAAAAAAGAATAAAATGTCAAACTCACCTTATTCCCGCTCCCACGCCGTCCGGCAGCCATGGAGACCTGCTCTCTTCTGCGCAGGTCTCCAGGGGGTTGAACGCGGCGTCTATGAAAGGCGCTGATTGGCTGGGCAGGATGACTTTCCCTGTCAGTCAGTCAGCGCCTTTCATCGACGGAAGCGTCACTGGTACAAAAGGTACCAGTCGCTTCATTGGTGGAAAGGCGCTGAATGGCCGGGCACGGAACGTGCCCGGTCATTCATTGCTTCTAATTGTACCTGTGTCCTTGCGACACAGGTACAATTATAGTGCAGGAGGAGGTGGCGCTGGCGCCCCCTCTGAACTGCGCCCGGGGCACATGCCCCGCTTGCCCCCCCCTAGCTACGCCCCTGACTTGCGAGCCACACGCAAATCGCGGTTCGTGCACATGGCCGCGTCCATTATTTTCTATGAGCCTGGACCGCAGAACACGGCCGTAATAAGACATGTCCGTTCTTTCTGCGGTCCAGGCTCCTGGGCCATGCACGGACCGTGGAAACCATAGAAATTAATGGGGTCGCAATTCTCCCGTTAATTTTTGGGGGAATTGCGGCCGCAAAAGCATGTTCATGTGCATGGGGTCTTACTAAACAGCCAGGAAGGTAACTGCTACTTATGGGGTATGTTGACATGTAGCATAAATACTGCAGATTTTCAGCAACGGATTTCCTTGTAGAAAATCTGCATCGTATTACAGCAGCAGAGTGGATGAAATTTCAACAAATCTCATCCACAGGCTGCCTGAAAAATCTTCCAAAAAAACGTTTTTTAAATCCGCCGCATGTCAATTTATGCTGAGGAATCGCTGCTCTTTTGTTGCAGGTTTTTCCCTTTTTAATTTAATAGGGAGGTAAAACCTGCAACAAATGTCAAATGTTGTGTTTTTTGCGGCGTAAAAGCTGCGATTATGCCTAAAAAATCTCAACTCAGAGAAAAAAACAACCTTCTTGTTTAAAATCAATTAAACGGTTAATACCCCCCACCCCCCCCCCCCCCGGCTTTGCCAAAGCGACAGGTTCTTCATCCAGGCCGGCCTCCTGGGGTGGCGTTTCATCCCATGTGACTGCTGCAGCCATTCACAGGCTGCAGCGGTCGTCTGGGCAACAACGTCATCCCAGGGGGCTGGAATGCAAGGACAACAGAGGGATGCGTCTCCATGACAATGGAGAATGGAATAAGTATTAACTTTTTATTTTCGGGCAGTGTTTCCGCAGCGGACAATCAGCTGCACCACAAATTGGTGCAGTTTTTGGGCCGGAATTGCCTGTGGGTTCCAGATTGTTTAGGGTATGTTCACACGCTTAGCAAAAAACGTCTGAAAGTAAATTTCAAGGGAAAACAGCTCCTGATTTTCAGACGTTGTTTAAGCAAGTTTTCACGGCCGTTTTTGGGGCTGTTTTTCTATGGAGTCAATGAAAAACGGCTCCAAAAACGGCTCAAGAAGTGATATGCACTTCTTTTTTGCGAGTGCTTTTTTACATAAAAAAACGACCCGTCGGAACAAAACGTTGTTTTTTTCATTGAAATCAATGGGCAGATGTTTGGAGGCGTACTGCTTCCAATTTTTCTGCCTTTTTTCGGCCATTTACGGCCCAAAAAAACGGCCGAAAATAAGCCGTGTGAACATACCCTCACGCTGTATTCTTTTATGCAGCGTTTCCGCCCTGTGTGATCACAGCCTTCGGGCGGATTTACACGAACGTGATATACGTGATATACGATATACGTCCGTGCAAAGCACGTGATATTCACGCGTGTCGTACGGACCTATGTTAGTCTATGGGGCCGTGCAGACAGTCCGCTATTTTTCCGGAATGTGAGTCCGTTGCGTAAAACTCACCACATGTCCTATATTTCTGCGTTGTTCGCGCATCACGCACCCATTGAAGTCAATGGGTGCGTGAAAATCACGTGCACAACACGGAAGCACTTCCGTGGGACGCGCGTGATTCACGCAACAGCAGTCAAAATTATGTTTGGAAACAGAAACGCACCACGTGCTTTTCTGTTTACAAACATCCAAACGGAGTGTCATAATGATGGCGGCTGCGCGAAAATCACGCAGCCGCACATTCTATCTGATGACACACGGAGCTGTTAAGTGCCTTTTGCGCACGCAAAACGCTGCGTTTTTTGCGTGCGCAAAACGCACACGCTCGTGTAAATCCTCCCTTAGGCCTGATTTACACGAGCGTGTGCGTTTTGCGCGCGCAAAAAACGCTGCGTTTTGCGCGCGCAAAAGGCACTTGGCAGCTCCGTGTGTCATCCGTGTATGATGCGCGGCTGCGTGATTTTCGCGCAGCCGCCATCATAGAGATGAGGCTAGTCGACGCCCGTCACTGTCCAAGGTGCTGAAAGAGCTAACTGATCGGCAGTAACTCTTTCAGCACCCTCAACAGTGAATGCCGAACACAATATACAGCAACCTGTGAATAAAAAAAGACTTTCATACTTACCAAGAACTTCCTGCTTCCCCCAGTCCGGGCTCCCGGCCGTTGCCTTGGTGACGCGTCCCTCTCTTGTCATCCGGCCCCACCTCCCAGGATGACGCCGCAGTCCATGAGACCGTTGCAGCCTGTGATTGGCTGCAGCCTGTGCTTGGCCTGTGATTGGCTGCAGCTGTCACTTGGACTGAACTGTCATCCCGGGAGGTCGGACCGGAGTTATCGGTAAGTCAGAACGTCTTTTTTTTTTTACAGGTTCATGGATTTTCGGCGCGGAAGTCACTGTCCATGGTGCTGAACCAGTTTAACGCTTTCAGCACCGTGGACAGTGACTGTCTCCTGACGTCGCGTACCCGAACATTTTTTACCGGTTTCGGTCAAAACGAGTTTGGCTGAACCCGGTGAAGTTCGGTGCGCTCATCTCGAATTTGACACTCCGTTTGGATGTTTGTAAACAGAAAAGCACGTGGTGCTTTTCTGTTTACATTCAGGAGTTTGACAGCTCTTGCGCGAATCACGCAGTTCGCACGGAAGTGCTTCCGTGCGGCATGCGTGGTTTTCACGCACCCATTGACTTCAATGGGTGCGTGAGTGCGCGAAAAACGCACGATTATAGAACATGTCGTGAGTTTTTTTCTGCGCACACGCGCTGAGCGCAATTCACGCATCGTCTAAACTGCCCCATTGACTAATATAGGTGCGTACGACATGCGTGCAAAGCACGCGCGTCGCACGCGCGTATATTACGTTCGTGTAAATGAGGCCTTATAGTGAGCTAAATAAACCTGAGTAAGGGAGCTGCCTCAAGTTCTATATTAGCCAGTCTTTATTCAGGATTCCTCACAGTGAATTCTCATTAACAAACTTCAAGTAACAATTAAGCAGTAATTCTCAGCCAGCAGTCAGAATCTTTAAACATACCCAAGTAAAGATGTAATGGATATTTTTACGCTGTGGAAATACAAGGCACATACGCCACGTATGACTGCACCCTAATTATTTATGATTATTTGAATACCATAGATTATCATTAATGATCGTCAGTTGACAAATGAGGCTACATTGTGCAACACTTAGGTTGGATTCACACATCTCATAGAATTTGTTGCAGGTTTTTAAGCCAAAGCCAGAAGTGATTTCAAAAGTAATGGGAAATATAAATAGAACTTATACTCTTTCCTCCTGTATCTACCTCTGACTTTGGCTAAAAATCTGCATTCAGATCCTTACCAAAGTCTGCAACAAATACGCGGTGTGTGAATCCAGTTTAGGCTTCGTTCACATCTGCGTCGGGACTCTGTTCATGGGTACCATTAGACCTTTCGGTCAGGGGAACCCATGAACGGAATCCAAACGGAAACCATAGGTTTCCATTTGCATTACCATTGATTTCAATGGTAACGGATGCCCTGCAAATGGTTTCCGTTTGTCTCCATTGTGTAAGGGTTCCGTGATTTTGATGGAATGAATAGAGCATTGGACTACGGTATTGATTCCAAACAAACAACGGAACCCTTAGGCCCCATGCACACGACCATATATTTCATCTGCGTCCATAAATCGTCTGTATTTACTAAAACGTTGCTATGCAACATGTTGGTGACATCATTTGCAACCTCCCTATTTTTACGGATCCGTATATACGGATCAAATACGGATGCATTACTGACCGTATGGACGGACACCCTTTCGTATATATGGATAAAATACGGATTCCTACGGATCCGTATTTACGGACAGTATTTACGTAAAGATAAAAATAAGGTCGTGTGCATGGGGCCTTACACAGCGGTGACAAGCGGAAACCATTCGCACCGGACTCGTCACCATTGAAATCAATAGTCATGCAAATGGAAACCTATGGTTTCCATTTGTTTCAGTTCAGATTCCGTTTATGGGTTCCCCTGAACGGAGTCCCGATGCAGATGTGAACGAAGCCTTAACAACATAGTAGTAGAGTCTGAGGGCATATGAGTATATACTGGCAGTTAAAGAGGTCTCGAGATTAAAACTTATCTCCTAACCACAGGATAGGTGATAACATGCTGAACGGTGGTGGTCTGACCACTGGGACCCCCACCGATCATGAGAACAGGATCCCTTTCTTCTGAACGAATGGGGCAACAGGACCCCCGTTCTCGTGATCGGTGGGGGTCCCAGAATGTTATAACCTATTCAGTGGTTAGCTGTTAAAAGTTTTAAATTGAAACATCTGTAAATCTGAAATCACAAACAGATGCCCAACTGACAATACAGGTATATAAATACAATGTAGTGCCAGTTTGGAATCTGTTCATGTAAGTATATCAGAAGCTACAGAGAAGGAATTTCTATGCAGAGTAATTTGGTGTTTTCAGAGAAACGATTCCTTTTTTCAAATTAAGGTGTAGGTTTCTTTTCGGGTAAGATATATTAAAGAACAAAATATATAGCGAAATCCCCAATATACATCAGTATATTTATCAGCTGAAGAGTCCTATTAATAGATAGAAAAATACAGGAGTTACCAGAAACCTGGATCATCCTTTGCCGACAAGGAAGCCGAAGAAAATATACAGTAAATCCCAGTACCTTCCCTTATGTACTTTAAGAATTCCTGCCTTTCTTAGGCTGGGTTCACACGACCTATTTTCAGACGTAAATGAGGCGTATTATGCCTAGTTTTACGTCTGAAAATAGGGCTACAATACGTCGGCAAACATCTGCCCATTCATTTGAATGGGTTTGCCGACGTACTGTGCAGACGACCTGTAATTTACGCGTCGTCGTTTGCAGGACACTTCTTTGCAATGTAATTTGAGCCGTTCTTCATTGAAGTCAATGAAGAGCAGCTCAAGATTTATGAGAGTCAAAGACGCCTCGCATAATGCGAGGAGGAGCTTTTACGTCTGAAACAACGCAGCTGTTTTCTCCTGAAAACAGTCTGTCTTTTCAGACGTAAAAGGTAGCTACCATGTGCACATACCCTTAAAGGGAAGGTGTCATTAAATTTTAATCCAATTGCTTTTAGTATGATATTAAAATACATTTTATTTATTTGTGTTGTACTTTTTTCTTTCTTTTACTTCTCTATGGGGGCTGCCATTTTTTTTTTCATCTCTGTATGTGTCGATTAACGACACATACAGAGATGGAATACGGCACATACAACCCCATAGAGAATGCGAATGGGAGCCCTTCCATTCACTACAGCGTACGCCATCTGTGTGGGAACGGCGCATGCGCCGCTCTCACACAGACCAAAATGAAGGTCTTTGGCAGAGCGAAATCCGGCGCCAATTTTATGTGGACCAGAAGCCGCGGCCGGACAGTAAGATGACGACTTCCGGCCATATGTTCAAGGAAGCGAAGGCGCAAGGAATAGGAGCGGAGGCGGCAGGAGCAGGTAAGTTATGTTTGTGTATGTGATGTGTGTTTTACGTTCGTGTATGTTTGTGTTATACTGTCTGCTGAGCACTGTATCTAATCCTCCTGTATCTAATCCTTCTAACGACACATTCCCTTTAAGGGGAGCCGCTCCTAAAATGGAAATATTTTAGGGAATTTCTGTATATACAATCCACTAATATGTAAGGAAGGTGAACCCCTGCATTTTAAATTATGTTTATAGCAAATGTGTCATGATTTATTTCAAGAACATTTAATGATAAAGTCAAAGTTCAAGGTATAATATGATGACAACATGATCAGCTCATATGAGTCACTCTGGAATTAAACACTCTTGGTGTGGAATTCACAATCTGGTATTACTAGAAGGCCAGCTTCACACGGGCGTTGCGCATCTGAGACGTGGAAAAACTTCAGTTTTTCACATATGAGATGCATCCGTGCTCTGCGCTGCGGGATGCGATATCACGTATCCCCCATAGACTAGAGTCTATAGAGGGATGCGTGAAGCGTGAAAAAATAGGACAGGTCCTATTTTCTCACGGACTCTTCACACGGTCCGTTGAACCAACGGCCATGTGAGCGGCCACATTGAATTATATAGGTCCGTGTGACGGCTATTGTTTCAACGGCCGTCACACAGACGTCTAACACGTGCGCGTGAATAAGGCCTAAGTACCTGTATGTTCATATCTATCAGGTGACTGCTGCCAAACAAAATGTACTATGTATTGACAATCATGTGTTAAAGGGAAGGTGTCGTTATTTTATTTTTTTATTATATTGCTTTTAATATAATGTAAACAAAAATTGTATTTGTTTGTGTTGTCACTTTCTACTTTTTAATGTATTCATACTTTTACTTCTCTATGGGGGCTGCCATTTTTTTTTCATCTCTGTATGTGTCGATTAACGACAAATACAGAGATGGAATACGGCAGCACAATGCATAGGACACAATGAACGGCAGCCGTTCATTGCTTCTGCTATCTGGCTCTGTACTGCGCAGACACAGGTCAGAGTCACACAGCAGAGAAGCCGGTTTGTAGGGAGATAGCAGGCACCATTATGAAGACCAGCGGCACTGCAGGTAAGGTGTGTGTCTCTGTCTGTCCCTCCCTCTCTCTCACAGACCCCCACTCTCGTGACCCCCGACGGGCCCTCCACCCGACCCCCCCCCCCCGACGTGCCCTCCGACAGGCCCCCCCACCCGACGCCCCCCCTGTCGCTAGATGTATTGTCAGTGTGGACGGTGTGCGGAGCTAAGCTTGTCAGGTGTTGTAGAGCTGAGTGTGTATTTCTGTGTAGTACAGCTGAGTGTGTGTGTCTGTGTAGCAGAGCTGAGTGTGTGTGTGTCTGTTTCGTAGAGCTGAGTGTGTTTGCTCGTGCAGCATAGCTGTGTGTGTGTAGTGTGCGCAGCAGAGCTGTGTCCTATTTTTGTGTAAGCAGCGTATGCACGGGCGCCGCTGATCCTTCATAGCCGCTTATCAGCTGTTTTGAGGAATCAGCAGTGAGCACCCCCCCCCATACACACACACACACACACACACACACACTTCCCCCTAAACATGCAACTACGCCACACACAAATAAAAAGCGTAATCAAGTGTTTTTTTATGTGTCTTTTGGCATGTAAAATGCGCAAAAAAACGTGTCAAATACACGCCGTGTGAACTGAAAAGTCATTCATTTCACTTTCATCATGCTAAAGGTATGTTCACACGCAATGTTTTCAGTCGTTTTTCGGGCCGTAAACGTCCCGAAAAACGGCTGAAAGATCGGAAGCAGAACGCCTACAAACATCTGCCCTCTGGTTTCAATGGGAAATACGGCGTTCTGTTCCGACAGGGCGTATTTTACGCGGCCGTTTTCCAAAAACGGCACGTAAAAAGACGCCCGCCAAAAGAAGTGCATATTACTTCTTGGGACGTTTTTGGAGCCGTTTTTAATTGACTCTATAGATAAACAGCTCCAAAAACAGCCCTTAAAAATGCAGCCAAAATGCGAGTTTAATTAAAAAATGGCTGAAAATCAGGAGCTGTTTTCCTTTTGTTTATTAAGCGTGTGTACATACCCTTAGCCTTTTGGTGTGTCCTATAGCTTCTGCCAGCTGCAGAATCACACCCAAAATGGCAGCAGGACACTGCTTAGCAATTTGAAGACACCGTTTCCTGGCTTGTAGGGGGGGGGGGGTGAGATTCCCTCCCACATTAACGGCAGCTGCGAGTCAGGTTGCTTTGCCTTATTCACCTTGCTGTAATTCTGGGAAGTGCTCCCTCTGGTGGCCAACATAGGAAAACATGTCAAATTATTATTTCATTTTTAATACTTTCCACCATGTGGAAGAAAAAAAAATGGAGCAAAAAACGTAAAAATATAATAGAAATAAGTAACTTACTTAAAAAAAAAAGGTTTAATTCGCGACACATTCCCTTTAAGTAGGGTTGGTTCAAAGCTCCACATGAGAAGAAATGTGGACTCTCTGTCTGGGACTTCAAGCATAATTTGCATTTCTAACAGAAAAGGTAACCCTTAAAGGGAATGTGTCGCTAGAAAATTATTATTATTTTTTTTAGTTAAACAGTTAGTCTATAAATGATTACACATTGTTCTAATTTTTTAAATTTTTTCACAAGTCAGGAAATATTATAAATTACATTCTAATTTATAACATTTCCATGTGCTGGTCACTAGAAGGAGCAATTCCCAAAATTGCAGCATTGGCATGAGGTAAAGCAACCTCATTGCTTTATACTGCAAAATTGGAGAAGACACACTTACTCTAGTGTGCTCAAACAATCCCCCCTCCTTTATCCTGGCTAGTGCCAGGAGAAAAGAGTTGGTTGAATGTTCAAACCTCCTACACTGTGTGCCGCCATTTTTTGAGCGAATGCACAGTGTAGGAGGATTAGATAGTGGTTATAACACGAACATACACACACATCACATA
Source organism: Rhinoderma darwinii (assembly GCF_050947455.1). Taxonomy (NCBI): domain Eukaryota; kingdom Metazoa; phylum Chordata; class Amphibia; order Anura; family Rhinodermatidae; genus Rhinoderma; species Rhinoderma darwinii. The sequence goes on along the minus strand of NC_134689.1, from coordinate 96,242,186 downwards.
CACAAACATAACTTACCTGCTCCTGCCACTGCCTCCGCTCCCTGTCCTTGCTTCTGAACATATGGACGGAAGCCGCGACCGGAAGTAGTCATCTTACTGTCCAGCCGCGGCTTCCGGTCCACATGAAAATGGCGCCGGATGACGCTCTGCCGAAGACCTTCATATGTTCTAGTTATGTTTGTTACAATGTTTGTTAAGTTATGTTTGTGTATGTGATGTGTGTGTATGTTCGTGTTATACTGTCTGATTACCACTGTATCTAATCCTCCTACACTGTGCATTCGCTCAAAAAAATGGCGGTACACAGTGTAGGAGTTTTGAACATTCAACCCCCTCCTTTCTCCTGGCACTAGCCAGGATAAAGGAAGGGGGATTGTTTGAGGACACTAGAGCGAGTGTGTCTTCTCCAATTTTGCAGCATAAAGCAATGAGGTTGCTTTACCACATGCCAATGCTGCAATTTTGGGAATTGCTTCCTCTAGTGACCAGCACATGGAAATGTTATAAATTAGAATCTAATTTATAATATTTCCTGACTTGTGAAAAAATGTAAAAAATTAGAACAATGTGTAATCATTTATATACTAACTGTTTAACAAAAAAAAAAATTCTAGCGACACATTCCCATTAAGGCCTCCTTCACACGCAGGATTTTTGTGGCAATTTAAACTGCATCAAAAAACGTTTCTATAACGCTAGCATTAGCAGTGTTTTTAGTTGCATTTTTGTGGCATTATTCATTTGGTGTAATTTTTACATGTTTTTTTCTAACATTTTTGAAGTCGTCTAGAGAAGAAATCACCAGAAAAAAAGGCCATTGATCCAAACGCAGTTGTGTGCAGGGGCAGATTATAATGAGGACAATCTGAGCATGTGCCCGGGGCCTGAGGCTGGAAGAGGGCCCAGTTAAAATTACAGCCGGTTCAGAGAACCGGGGTGAAGCGGGACCTCTCACCCAATTGAATCCGCGTCCTGAGGATGCGGATACAATTGCTTACTTTAGTGCTGGCGAGACAGGGAACTATCCGTTCCCTTCCTCCCATTCGGCGCTTTACTAATGACCCAGTCGGCGCAATGACGTCATCATGCCGACTATGCCGTTACGCGGGATGACGCCATCTGGTCTCTGACCAGTCCTGCGTCGCTGGAGGACGGCGCGGGAACAGGGACAGGTGAGAATTTTTTTTTCCTTTCTGGGCAGCAATGGGGACAATATCTACAGGGGGCATTATCTACAGATGGCATTGTAACTGGCACTATCTACATGGGACATTATCTACAGAGGGCATTGTAATTGGCATTATCTACAGGGGGCATTGTGACTGGCGCTATCTACAGGTGACATTGTGACTGGCGCTATCTACAAGGGGCGATATCTACAGGGGGCATTGTTAGTGTGTGGTGTTTTACTTTAGAGTGTTTGACACAATGTAATTTATGGTTGTCACGTAGGGTTTGTGGACCCACTGGACCGTACCGCCTTGGCGGTATGTCAGCTGGCCAAAAGGGCACAGATCAAAGTCTAGAGTTCGTATAGGGTACTTGTGGCAGCTCGGACAGTAGCACGGCAGGCTCGGCTGGAACTAGGCAGCAGCCAGACGTCAGGCGTGGTGAAGCAGGTCAGGCATGGTATACAGCACGGCACGACTTTGGCTCAGCACAGTACTCGACCAGGATAGTACGGAATGCAGGTAACAGGAACATGAACACACTATGAGACCATCGCATAGACAAACTTAGGGAACAACAACAACGCTCAGGCATAGAAGCAAGGGGCTGAACCCCTCTTATAGTCCAGGGACTAATGGGCTGATGGTTCATCAAAGTCCCTACGGGATCCGGCTGAGGGGAGTGGAAGCGAGCGCTGGCGTCTCCTGAGAAGGAGACTTGGGCCAGCGCTCGCCGACTCGTGGCTGCGGCTGTCATGGGGAGATTGGCACTGACGGGCCGCAGCCACGGACATGACAATTGGCACAGTGTATAATAATGTTATATTCAGGGGCGCAGTGTATGGTTGTATTATATTCAGGGGCACAGTATATAATACTATTATATACAGGGGCGCAGTGTATAGTACTATTATATTCAGGTGCACAGTGTATGGTACTAATAAATTCTGGGGCACAGTGTATAGTACTATTTTATTCAGGGACACAGTGTATAGTACTATTATATTCAGGGGCACAGTGTATAGTACTATTATATTCAGTGACATGGTGTATAGTACTATTATATTCAGGGACACGGTGTATAGTACTATTATATTCAGGGGCACAGTGTATAGTATTATACAAGGAACAGAGATGTATTGGATGTTAGATGAATAAACCCATTTGATTTTGAGTGCTGCTTTGCTTTCTCTCTATTTGGTGTATAGTACTATTGTATTCAGTGCCACAGTCTATAGTACTATTATATTCAGGGGCACTGTGTATAGTACTATTATATTCAGGGGCACAGTGTATAGTACTTGTCATGTTGGGTTCGTAGACCCACAGGGCAATACCGCATTGGCGGTATGGCAGCTGGCCAACAGGGCGCAGGTAAAGTCTATAGTACGTATAGGTTACCTGTGGCAGCTCGGACAGTAGCAAGGCAGGCTCAGCTGGGTCTGGGCAACAGGCAGACGTCAGGCGGGGTAAAGCAGGACAGGCGTGGTATATAGCACAGCACGACTTCAACTCTGCACAGCACTAGATCAGGATACAGGAACAGGGATCACTGGGAGCAGGAAACACTAGGGGACCATTTGCAAGACAAACTTAGGATACGACAACAACGCTCAGGCATGGGAGGAAGGGGCTGAGACCTTCTTATAGCCCAGGGTGCTCTGGGAGCAATCAGCTAAATCTCCCACATGCGTGTGCTCTGGCTTCTTGAGTCTGGACTGAGCTCGCGAGCGCACCCTGGTGGTCACTGTGGAACAGGGCGGCCGTATGTGCAGACATCTCTGGAGAGAAGGGCGTCGACTGGATGGAAAGAGTTTGTGGTCAGCGACCACGGACGTTACAGTCATGGCCGGCCTTAGCTATGTTCGACCAGTGCGGTCGCACAGGGCGCCAGCCGCCACACTGCAAGAGGGGCACCAGCAGGTGTGTGTATCTCCGCGCCGTTGCAACTACCAGCGGGGATACACACACTAACTGCAGGCGCCTTTCCACCCGGGCGCTTCTTCACTTAGTAGCCATCGCTACCGCTGTAGCAGCCATAGCGGCTGCTAGCGGTGACACGGGGCATGAGAGCGGTGGCGCCGCTAGCAGCTGCTGTGGCTGCTATAGCGGTAGCGACGGCACTATAGCAGAGCAGGGAGGTATCTACCTGCTCTGCTGTCTACTAGCGCCACTGTAGCTCCCTGAAGGAGCAGAATCCCCGTGTGGCCAGGGATTCCGCTCATGGAGCACTGCTTCATGTCTCTGTCCATATATGGACAGTTACATCAGGGGTATCTCCTGAAGCGGAATCCCTGGTCACAACCTTGCAGACTCTACGACCGGGGATTCCACTCCAGGAGAAGCCAATGACGTCATGGACACAGACGACAGGAGCTTCTCCTGGAGTGGAATCGACGGTCATAGCGTCTGCAATGTAGTGACCGGGGATTCCGCTTCAGGAGTTTTCCCTGATGTCACTGTCCATATATGGACAGAGGCATCAAGCAGTGCTCCAGAGAGCGGAATCCCCGGCCACACGGGGATTCCGCTCCTTCAGGGAGCTACAGTGGCGCTGTCTATACTGGAAGGGGGGGGGGAGGGTTGCTATCTACAAGGGGGTACTATAGCAGAGCAGGGAGGTATCTCCTTGCTCTGCTGTCTACTAGCGCCACTGTAGCTCCCTGAAGGAGCGGAATCCCCGTGTGGCGGGGATTCCGCTCCTGAAGCGCTGCTTGATGTTTCTGTCCATATATGGACAGTTACATCAGGGGAAACTCCTGAAGCGGAATCCCGGTCACAGCATTGCAGACTCTACGACCGGGGATTCCACTCCAGGAGAAGCCAATGACGTCATGAACACAGACGACAGGAGCTTCTCCTGGAGTGGAATCGACGGTCATAGCGTCTGCAACACTGTGGACGGGGATTCCGCCTCAGGAGTTTTCCCTGATGTCACTGTCCATATATGGACAGAGGCATCAAGCAGCGCTCCAGGAGCGGAATCCCCAGACATACGGGGATTCCACTCCTTCAGGGAGCTACAGTGGCGCTATCTACAAGGGGGCTGTGGGCTGTGTGGCACTACCTACAAAGGACAACTGTGCAGAGCACACAAAATATCCAGCTTTCCCGGGTATCAAAAAAAAGTGTGGAAATAAACTAAGATATAACTTTTATTTAATCTAGCTAAAAGGATTAATCCTTTACTCAGACTAAATAAAAGTTATATCTTAGTTTATTTCCACACATTTATTTGATAGCTGGGAAAGCTGGGTATTTTGTGTGCTCCTGCACAGTTGTCCTTTTTTGAATGTCTATTGCCCGCCAGCTATCAGGGTCATTTCGTAGTCCTTGCACTACCTACAAGAGGGCTGAGGGCAGGGTGGCACTACCTACCAGGGGGCTGTGGGCAGTGTGGCACTACCTACCAGGGGGCTGTGGGCTGTGTGGCACTACGAACCAGGGAGCTGTGGGCTGTGTGGCACTACCAACCAGGGGGCTGTGTGGCACTACCAACCAGGGAGCAGTGGGCTGTGTGGCACTACCAACCAGGGGGCTGTGGGCTGTGTGGCACTACCAACCAGTGGGCTGTGTGGCACTACGAACCAGGGAGCTGTGGGCTGTGTGGCACTACCAACCAGGGGCTGTGGGCTGTGTGGCACTACCAACCAGGGAGCAGTGGGCTGTGGGGCACTACCAACCAGGGGGCTGTGGGGCACTACCAACCAGGGGGCTGTGGGGCACTACCAACCAGGGGGCTTTGGGGCACTACCAACCAGGGAGCTGTGGGGCACTACCAACGAGGGGGCTGTTGGGCCCTCCCAACCAGGGGTCTGTAGGTCACTCCCTACCAGGGGGCTGTGTGGCACTCCCTACAAGGGGTCTTTACAACACTTCCTACCAGGGGGCAGTGCGGCACTCCCTACAGGGGGCTGTGCGGCACGCCCTACAGGGGGCTGTGCGGCGCTATCTACAAGGGGGCTGTGTGGCGCTATCTACAAGGGGGCTGTGTGGCGCTATCTACAAGGGGGCTGTGTGGCGCTACCTACAAGGGGGCTGTGTGGCGCTACCTACAAGGGGGCTGTGTGGCGCTACCTACAAGGGGGCTGTGTGGCACTACCTACAAGGGGACTGTCTGGCGCTACCTACAAGGGGGCTGTCTGACGCTACCCACAAGGGGGCTGTCATGGAGCAGCTCAGTTCGTCATGGGAACGGGGCCTAGGTGAGTAACATTTTTGTTTTTGTTTGGGAGCACTGTCTACAAGGGGGAGGTGTGGGGACTGTATGGCACTGTTTACAAGGGGGAGGTGGGGGCTGTATGGCACGATTTACAAAAAGGATGTTGGGAATTATGGCACTGTCTACAGGGTGTATGGCAAAATCTACAGGGGGGCACTATACTGTGTGGGGGCCACTAAGCGGACATTATACTCTGTAGGGGTATTACAGATGGCATAATACTGTGGGCACAATTAGAGGACAAAATACTGTGTCCATGAAGGGGTTGTAATATATTATATTATTAAATATTATTATTATACTGTATGGGGGCACTAAAGGGGCATTATAATTTTTTTATGGGGCATTTTTTTTTAATGATGGGGTGGGGCGCCGAAAGATAATTTCGCACAGGGCGCCATCTATCCTAGGGCCGGCCCTGGTTACAGTACTATTATATTAAGAGGCACAGTGTATAGTACTATTATATTCAGTGGCACAGTGTATGGTACTATTGTATTCAGTGGCACAGTGTATAATACTATTATATTCAGGGGCACAGTGTATATTACTATTATATTTAGAAGTATAGAGTGTGGCATCATGAGAATTTTATCTTCGTTTATAGTTGCGAAAATGTTGGAAAAGTGAATAGCCGAAGACATCTGAGCTGCAAACTGCAGAAACGGGCCGTGCCCGGGAGAGCCAATAAAAACTACAACTCCTCCCGCAAAAAAATAATCCTTCACACCCCACTCCATTGACGTAAAAATAAAAAAGTTATAAAGCTCCTGACCTCTTCTGTATGGCTCATTCTGCTTTTACAGCAAATTAAAAACCGTGCCAGATCTGTGGCCGCCTAAACAGAAATCTGCAAATATATACGGTACAGCGTCTTCAGAGTTCTGTCTTCAGAGTTTGGGAGAGGAGGGCCCAGACTTGAAAAAGTGTGCGAGGCCCATGGGTACCCTTAATCCGCCCCTGGTTGTGTGGTTTATTTTTAACTAAGTCTGCTTTGGACTGCAAACCACTCAGGTAACAGGTCGGAAGAGGCCTGGAGCGCCCTCATTAGCGGTAAACTTCTCTTCTTTGCGCCGTCACGCCGTCCTACCAGTATATAGAAGTGCTTGAGAAAGGTCTGTGCTAGGACTGAAACGTTGCACCCTGGTATGAAAGATTAAAGATTTTACCTGCAAAATTACCCCTATTGGTGTGCGTAATACTTTCTACTGATTACAAGTGGGGGCACTCTGGGGAAGCATTATTACTAATATGGTCCGTCAGGGACACTATTTGCTTAGCACAATTCTTTAGGGTCACTATCTTCGTCAGTATTAGTAGTATTTTCAGGGGGGGCTATCTGTATGGCACGAATATTTCTGAAGTACAGTATTTTGGGGCACTGGCCAGCACAGTATTGGGAGTAACAGCAGATTGGCACTACTAAAAGGGGCAGTAGAATTGGGAGTTTGTGTAGAGCAGGTGGGGCTGTACATGAATAGCGAGGAGCCAAACTCTGTAGAGTCATGCCCAGGAGAAGTCATCATGGGGGTATGGGACAGATGGAGAAGAAAAGGAAAGAGAAGACGTCACCTGTGATTCACTGAATGTAAATGTTTATTCCTCCTCTGACTTCATGTGATTAGTATCTTCTAATACTTGTGATGATGGGTTTTATGATAGAGGCAAAATGGGGGCAGGCCTGATGCGCGATAAACATTTATAGGTGCAGGTTCCAGGTTTCACTTCTGAATTCCATAATAAAGTCATATCCAGGGCAAAATCAGTGTATAAGCATATCATGTGTTAAAAGACTTGACTAATAGCTATGCTGTCTTCTTTAACATATATATATATATATATATATATATATATATATATATATATACATATATATATATATATATATTGGAGGTGGAGCAAAGGATATGCCATGGGGCTTGTGCCCCTGATCTTTTAGGACCCTAGCAACGCCCCTGGTATTTATACTGAGACACAATCCGCTTTCCTGTGTAAATAAGGTTTATAGGCAATATAAAAAAAAATGCTCATGTTTTTATGGTGCTAGGTGAGATCCTAATCATGGACCATGATGCAATTTGTCAGAATTTGCTTATGTTAGGAAAGTGAAGTGGCAACCGATCTGGACACAACAAAAAAATGCCCGTAGCAGTAGTTTCTATCCATTACCCAGAAGGTCTCTGCACTGCAAGTTAATATTTTTGCCGTTCTCTTTCGGTTCCTTCTGTAAATTGTTGCATTACTAATATAAAAGTACCCATCCACCTTGTCCTGAAGTACTGCTTTTATTTAGAAGCCAGATGTGCAAAGATTTAAATGTCTAGAATTTTTCTATTGTTCTTTTGCTTTACATAGGAATAAATAAAGCCTGTATATATTCATAAATTACAGCAAGAAGTTGTAGTCAACAGCTGTTACTTCTCTTATGAAATGTTGTGGCACCCTCTTCTGGTAAGTCCTTAGAATGACATCAACTGTTAATCAACCATGACCCATTGGTGATCCTACAAAATAAATATATTAGAATATAGAAGGGGATCCTTAAAAACATTCCATATTGGCCAAAGTACCAACTGAAGAAATAGTGGAATAATTTAGACCCTCTTAATTTCAGGATAGAAATCTATGAGAACAAGAAATAAACCAGAACATTCTGCTCTATTGTGGCGCTACTGCTATGAATGCAAACAGATATCCAAACAAGTTTTAATATTATTTCCATTTTGTAAACACTTATGATCAAACACAAGAACAAAGAGGTTCCCTTTACATTTTTTACAGGCACCGCACTTCTCTTGTCTATGTGGGGTGTCTGGTATTGCTGGTATTCAGAACCATTCACATTCTCTGCAATACCAGACAGAGTCCAGCAATGTTGTGACAGATAAAACGGGGAAGGGTCGTCATTTTTCTAGCAATTGGTGAGGGTCCTATAATGGCATATCGTAGGTATAATGTCAACATTATTGAAACATAGAAAACCCCTTTAAAGAGGATCTGTCATGGAGACAGATCCTATATTGTAGCATCTATTAGATTTCAAAGAAAGAAAGAGAAAAAAATATATATTTCAGAGTATATTCAGCACACATTAGGGATAGAAAGATAATTAAGATGTATTAATTTCATCTCTAAAATTATTATCTCTCCGGCAATTGCCCTTTTAATAAAAAATACGACAAAGCGTATCGGCTCTCTGCTGGCAAAGATTCACAGGCCTAAGCGCTCGAATCACAACATTGTGAAACTAGTGGATCCGATGTCTCGCTCTGAGATTCTGGACTCTGATCTCGTCCGACGGGAGTTTGTGAATTATTTTGCGTATTTTTATCGAACAACAACATATGATCAGGAGGAAACAAAATCATTTCTATCCAAGCTTCATCTGCCCAAACTGACTGAAGACAATAGAACAGTTTTAACTAATGATATCACGGAGATGGAGGTTGCTTTAGCGATTTCTCACTTACCCAATAATAAAGCGCCGGGTCCTGACGGTCTATCGGCGGAATATTACAAACTCTTGCCAGATATTGTACCGACATTGACGAGGACCTTACAAGCCATATTTAGTGGGGAGATCAACATGCCTGACTTTCATGAGTCCAGGACCATATTGCTTCCCAAACCTGATAGGGATCCAACTCACCTTTCCTCTTATCGCCCGATTTCCCTTTTAAACCAAGACTATAAGCTCCTAACAAAGATCTTGGCTGACCGTCTCCAAACCATGCTTGGACCAATTGTTGCCCCAACCCAGTTAGGGTATGTTCACACGTAGTCAACCAAAACGTCTGAAAATCCAGAGCTGTTTTCAAGGGAAAACAGACCCTGCTTTTCAGACGTTTTTTTTACCAACTTGCAATTTTCGCGGCGTTTTTCGCGCCGTTTTCGCGGCGTTTTTTACGTCCGTTTTTGGAGCTGTTTTCATTGGAGTCTATGAGAAAACAGCTCCAAAAACGTCTGAAAGAAGTGTCCTGCACTTCTTTTGACGAGGCTGTATTTTTACGAGTCGTCGTTTGACAGCTGTCAAACGACGACGCGTAAATAACAGGTCGTCTGCACAGTACGTCGGCAAACCCATTCAAATGAATGGGCAGATGTTTGCCGACGTATTGGAGCCGTATTTTCAGACGTAAAACGAGGCATAATACGCCTCGTATACGTCTGAAATTTGGCCGTGTGAACATACCCTTAGGTTTCTTGAGGAATAGACATTCCACTAAAGGTATTCGCCAGGCTGTAGCAGCCACGGTGTCTGCCCTAGACCCCTCCTCCCCAGTGACCATGTTGTTGGGACTTGACGCGGAAAAAGCGTTTGATTCTGTCTCATGGCCATTTCTCACAGCGGTGTTGCAGTCCCAGGACTTCGGGGACCGCTTTCTAACATTCCTTTCACGCTCACCGGCCTGTTCTGTCACATCCCTTACCGTTAATGGGCTTAACTCGCCTCCTATCTCCATTTTCAGGGGTACGCGTCAGGGGTATCCTCTCTCACCGTTACTTTTTAATTTGTCCCTTGACCCCCTTCTCCGTCATCTCCAGTCCCTAGCATGTTTTCAAGGCATACAAATTGGAGATTCTCAAATTAAACTTTCGGCATTTGCAGATGATATTTTGCTGTTCATATCCAACCCTGCCTTTACGTTACAACCAATCCTCCAGGATATCTCAATTTATGGCGCCTTGTCAGGTTTTAAGATCAATCTACAAAAATCAGAAGACCTAATTCTCAAAGGTCCCTCCAGCCCACTCTGGTCTTCGAAGCATGCATTTAAATGGAACTCTGATTACATTCCCTATTTGGGGGGGACGCATCACGAGACAACCATCACGTTTATATCAACGAAACCTTAATTCCTTTGTTGCATGTTTGGAATCCCAACTCGTGGCTTGGAGGCACTTTACTCTATCATTTTTGGGTAGGGCCAATCTATTGAAAATGGTTGTCTTCCCTAAATTGTTATATTTACTACAATCCTTGCCTATATACTTGAGACCAGTGGACGTTAGACGGCTGAATGCTCTCTTCCGAGGCTTCATTTGGAACCAGAAGAGACCAAGAGTGAATCTATGCATACTGCAACAACGCCGTGAACATGTTGGGATTAATTTTCCCCAGATTCATTTATACAACATGGCAGCTCAACTGCGAGTGATTGGAAATTGGATAACCGGCAGCTCCTGCTTTACGGATTCGACATTAGATCTACAATTTTCCAGACCCATTTCCTTAACATGCCTTCTACACACTCCCTACTCGGCTCTATCGCCTGATCAACGGGCTAATCCCCTAGTCATGTCCTCCTGGAAGACATTGACCAAGTATAGACAGCATTTAGGATTAAACCCTAGATTTTCCCTACTCCTTCCTTGGATCCATAACTCTGACTTCCAAAACGCCAATCCCCATGTGATCTTTCGTGGATGCGCTCGGAGGGGGTTGACTTGTATTAGTCAGATAATTAACATGCTCACTCGCCGTCCCTATTCATTTAATGAACTACGTATTCAATTTAATTTTTTGGGCCAACACCCCTTTTATTATATGCAGGCCTGTAGCTATGCTCATAAGGTCATTAGCCACTTACAAGATCAAGACTGGGATGACTTCTTTTGTCACTTAACTCCATCTCATCAATGCAGAAAGAGACTAATCACTACATACTATAACGTTTTAAGACAGCCATTGGACTACGCTAAATCACGATCGGGTGTATCTTACTGGGTTGACCACTTAGATCACATAACTCATGACGATATCCTGTCATCTGTAACCACGGCTGCCAAATACCTCCCATCAGCCATGTACTAGGAGATGTCATTTAAAATAGCTCATAGGGCTTATGTGTCCCCTTACAGGGGCTTTCTTATGGGTAACTCCTCTGACCATTCGTGCTTAAAGTGTGGAGCACCGCAGGCAGACTTATTACATTGTCTCTGGTTATGCCAAACTATTGTTAACTTTTGGCGAAAGATTCAATATTTTGTGTCAAACACCCTGTCCATACAATGCCCCTCAACCCAAAAGTGGGGTCTCTTTGGGATACTACCATCTTCCATGCTCCTTATCCCGAACCATCACAAAAAACTGCTGTACTATGTCTCTGCGGCTGCTAAAAAGGCGATTCTCCAGGTTTGGATAACTAACACCCCCCACACACACCGTATTTTCCTGGAAAAACTATCTTACCTTTTCCGAGTGGACTGGGTGGAAACCTCCCTTCGGAAAGAGCACAAAACTGAGGGATTTTTCAAGCTGTGGGAGAATTTTATACCTCTCTTACCACTCCACATTAAACAAAAGCTAATTGCATGCTTTGGCTCCTCAACTTTGTACCTGGAGCATCAGCTGTCTGGTGTGAGACCAGTCATGCTATGATTCCTTAAGTATCAATATGGACTTGTCTTAGCCATGATTAAGAGCACAGTCAGTGCTTGAAACGCGTAGGCTTCATTTTTGCCATTCTGACCACCTTGTCATCCTCCTGGTGTTTCTTCTTACTTTGTGTGATTATTTTCCAATAAAGCGGGAACGGAGTTTCCCCCACCTATACCACGCATCGCTGGATCCTTTCTCTTCTTTGCTACTATTACCTGCCATGTGCCGTCGCGGTTGATCCGGGCGATATTGGACACAGGAGTGTGGAGCTGGTGAGCTGGAGGTTTCCTCCCATTCCTTTTTCCCTGTTATTAATACTATCAATATGGAATTGTGGTACTGCTGGGGGATACACGTGTCCATCCTCTCGCCCCCCCCCCCCCCTCCGTCTTCTATCCTTCCCTCCCCCTTTCTTTATGGTTTCTTTTGTGTGTTACATGTCCTATGAATATTGATACTTTTTCCCTTTGTTTTTGGGGTAAAATCTCTCATACTGTTCCTGTTCTAACGAGGATCTTTTGCAATAATTTATATGACTTGTAGGTTATATTTTCTGCAACATAATGATATCAGTGTTCAGAGATGCTATTGCCATGGGACATGTTGTTGAATTTTTGTTCATTTGTCTGTAATTGTTGCAAAATAAAAAATACATACTTTAAAAAAATAAATAAAACAAAGACTGCATGATTACATTACATTAGAAACCACCTGAATTCCCTGGCCAGTGTACATCATATACAGCTAAGTGTAACAGTAATACTGATTTTATTTGGTTAACATCAAGTATATATGATTGCACATCAATTCATCATTAAAATTCAGCAGGCATTGTTGTGGCCATTTAAAGGGATTTTATGGGACTTTTATATCTTTAGTATAGGTCATCAATACTTGGTACCCCCAACGATCAGCTAACTGAAGATGCCTCGGTGACGAACGCCTCAACCTCTTCATAGTTTACCAGGCACAGCGCCGTACACATCCGTAGAAGCTGTGCCTGGGATTGCAGTTCAGTCCCATTCGCTTGAGTAAAAATGACGTATCTTATTTGAAGTTCTAGACAAAGATTAGGAAAATTGGTCCAAGACGAATGCAAGGTCAGAAGTCCAAGCCAGAGGTCAAACTGAAGAGACGAACAGATGGCGGCAAATCCATGGGGCAAGGCAAGAGGCAATGTCCAGATACAAATAACAGGGTCAAAACATAGGCAGGCTGAAGAATCAATGCAGGATAGAGGTACTGTCCAGATCCATTTCAGCCTGTATACTAGGGCATTTTCATCTGACAGTGCAAGGGTCGCTTTCATCATTTCTCTCCTCACTGGCAAGTCCCCGATATGGGCGAACCCTATATTGCAGAAACAAGGACCAGAGACCCATGACTTCCAAGCCTTCCTCCGGACTTTTCGCATGGTGTTTGAGGACCTTGGACAGGTCTCATCTTCAGCGGCTTCCTTGATTAAACTACGCCAAGGAGACACCTCCGTGAGTGAGTACGCCATCCACTTCCGCACCCTGGCGGGAGAACTGTTATGGAACAATGAGGCCCTGGTGGCTGCATTCTGGCATGGACTGTCTCCTAAAATTAAGGACGAACTTGCCGCTCAAGACCTGCCATCTACCCTGGATGACCTCATCCTTCTGTCCGCCCGGATTGATATGCGGATCCGAGAACGCCTCCAAGAGGTTCGTCGGGAGGGAGGCCTTCCTAGTCTGGTCCCTACTTTGCAGCAACCCCTGCTGTTCTCAGATGTCGATCCTCCTAAGGAGTCTGTGATGATGGACCAGTGTAAGCTATCCACCCAGGAGAGACAACGCAGACGCACTTCGGGACTCTGTCTATATTACATCCTGGAATAGCCACGCCCTCAAGGCTTGAGGGCCATACAGTGGTTTCTGGGATTCGCCAATTTTTACAGACAGTTTATTCAAAACTTCTCACTGACTTCTCCTATCTCTAACCTCACAAAGAAGGGCATGAACGCCAAGGTGTGGACTCCTGAGGCAGAGTCCACACTCAATAGCCTGAAGAGTGTCTTCACGTCAGCCTCTATCCTCCATCATCGAGACGTCTCTCTATAGTTCTCGTTGGAGCTGGACGCATCCTCTGTCGGTGCTGGTGTACTCCTGTTCCAGAGAGGCTCCAAGGGCAAGTCAATGGTATGTGGATATTTTTCTAAGCTCTTCTCTTCCGCAGAACGCAACTACTCGATTGGGGATCGGGAGTTACTGGCCATCAAATTGGCTCTGGAGGAGTGGAGACATCTACTAGAGGGCGCAGCTCATCCCATCCTGATTTTTACAAACTACAAGAATCTGAGCAACCTCCAGACGGCCCAACGGCTGAACCTTCGTCAGGCCAGGTGGTCGCTGTTCTCTACCAGGTTCCAGTTTGAGATCCATCTTGACCCAGCCGACAAGAATGTGAGGGCTGATGCCTTGTCCAGGTCTTTTGAGACAGAAGACACCATGGAGATTCCACAGAACATCATTGATCCGTCTTGCATTGTCTCTGTCAATCCCCTGCAAGTTGGGGACATTCCTCCAGGGAGGACTTTTGTGCGCCTGGCTGATCGTGGAAGAATGCTCCGCTGGGGACACTCCTCTAGAATGGCAGGTCACGCGGGGACCCGCAAGACTCGGGATCTGATTGCTCGTCATTTCTGGTGGCCCACGCTGCCCAAGGACATTATGGACTTTGTTTCTTCTTGTTCTGTATGTGCAGCCAATAAGGTCGCTCACTCCAGACCTGCTGGTCTGCTCCAGCCATTGCCTGTGCCCAATTCTCCCTGGCAGCATATAGCTATGGACTTTATTACGGACATGCCTCTCTCTCCCGGATGCAGTACTGCCTGGGTGGTGGTGGATCGATTTTCAAAGATGGCCCACTTCGTTCCTCTGACCGGTCTTCCTTCCGCTCCTCTGCTGGCCAACACATCTTCCGCCTGCATGGCTTGCCGCAAAATATTGTGTCTGATCGGGGGGATTCAGTTCACTTCGAAGTTCTGGAGAGCCCTCTGCGGACTCCTAAGTATAAAGTTGGACTTTTCCTCGGCCTACCATCCTCAGTCCAATGGTCAGGTCGAGAGGATCAATCAGATCTTGGAGAACTACCTACGCCACTTCATCTCCAAGCAGAATGATGACTGGGTGCAGTTGCTTCCGTGGGCTGAGTTCTCTTACAACAATCATACCAGCGAGTTCATACAGAAGACACCATTCCTTATTGTCTATGGCCAGCACCCACGAATTCCTCTCCCGGTCCCTGTTACGTCCGAGGTGCCAGCTGCTGACACGGTCTTTGGGGACTTTCTGCAGATCTGGCAGCAGACTCGATCCTCCATCCTGCTCGCGGTCTACCGCATGAAGCACAAGGCGGACACAAGGAGAAGAGAACTCCCTCTGTTTCTCCCTGGCACGAAGGTCTGGCTGTCCTCCAGGAATATTCGACTGAGGGTGCCATCATACAAATTTGCTCCCAGGTTCCTCGGACCCTTCGAGATCCTACAGCAGATCAGCCTTGTCACATACAAGCTTCGGCTGCCTCCTATCCTCAAGATCCCCAACTCCTTCCATGTATCCCTCCTGAAGCCGGTGGTTCTGAACCACTTTACCAAGACTCTTAGCCCTGCGGTTGCCTCCAGCGGTCCTTCAGACACCTTCGAGGTTAAGGATATCATGGACATTAAAAAAGTAAGAGGAAGTATCTTTTATTTAGTAGATTGGAAGGGGTTTGGTCCAGAAGAGAGGTCCTGGGAGCCAGAAGAGAATCTCAATGCTCCTACCCTCATTAAGAGGTTTCTCTCTCGTTCTGGTCCCAAGAGGAGGTGACGTAAGAGGGGGGATACTGTAACGTCCGTGGTCGCTGACCATGAACTCCTTCCATCCAGTCGACGCCCTTCTCTCCAGATATGTTTGCATATACGGCTATCCTGTTCCACAGTGACCACCAGGGTGCGCTCGCGAGCGCAGTCCAGTCTTAAGAAGCCAAAACACACGCAGGTGGGAGATTGAGCTGATTGCTCCCAGAGCACCCTGGGCTATAAGAAGGGCCCAGCCCCTTCCTCCCATGCCTGAGCTTTGTTGTCATACCCAAAGTTTGTCTATGCAAATGGTCTCCTAGTGACTTCCAGTTCCCAGTGTTTCCCGTACCTGTATCCTGTATCCCGTGCTATCCTGGTCAAGTGCCGTGCTGAGCTGTAGTCGTGCTGTGCTGCATACGCCTGTCCTGCTACACCACGCCTGACGTCTGCCTGCTGCCTAGTCCCAGCCGAGATTGTTAGCTGCGCCACTGTTGGCCAGCTGCCATACCGCTAAGGCGGCACGGTCCAGTGGGTGCACGAACCCAACGTGACAATTAATCATGTATCATAAATCATGAATCATCCAAACCGAACAATACCCCCAAGTATACCAATGGTCCTAGTGACTGATAAAGTAAGCCAGAAAAAGAAACAAGTCACGACCAGATAGGCACCTGCCTTAAATTTTTTTCTATTTATCTGCTCGTGACTTGTTTCTTTTTCTGGCTTATAAATCATGAATCATGTATCATGAATCATTAATAGGCATTTATGGAATATGCATAGGATATATGCCATAAATGCCTGACAAGTGCTGTTCTCAGGTATGGGATCCTCACCTATCAGCAGAACAGGGGTATACTGACACCATGTTCGCCAATTCCCGGCTGCTGCATTCTCCATACACTTCAATAGAGAGGTGGCTCGCTTGCATGCAGCTATATCTCTACTGAAGTATATGGAGATTACGGCGGGCAGGAATTGGCAGACAGGGGTCAGTAGACCCCTGTTCTGCTTATTGGTGAGGATCTCATAGATGGTATTTATGGCAAATACTGTAAATAAGAATACCTATTTAAGTAGGTAACAAAATCCTTGTTGAATACAATTGGTGGGGAAAACTACGACTTACAGCAGGTCCTGAAGGCCTACAGGTATTAGGGCATGATTGGAGTTATAGTTCCCCATTGAAGGGAAGGGCATAACAGGCAGTAATTTCTTTGCATATGTATTTTCTATATTTAATTTGTTGTGCTGAATACAGGGGACACACTTTTTGCTCATAAGCCTGCTGCGGTGCTGCCTGGCTTTTACCATTGATTCTGATTATTTCTCTGCTCAGCTCTATAAGCCGTGATCCCGCTCTGTCCCCGAGAATGAATGTGGGCGGGTGGCTGGAAATACCTGCTTATACAGAGCAGGGCCAACAAGATGTAATATGATGGGGCCGGGTGCTTGAAAAGGTGAGTCAGCGACTGAGGCACCTCCTGCTGTTATACCAAGAGTAAGGGTATGTGCACACGTGAACTGTCTTTTACGTCTGAAAAGACAGACTGTTTTCAGGAGAAAACAGCTGCGTCGTTTTAGACGTAAAAGCTCCTCCTCGCATTATGCGAGGCGTCTTTGACGGCCGAACATTTGAGCTGTTCTTCATTGACTTCAATGAAGAATGGCTCAAATTACATTGCAAAGAAAGAACGATTAAAAAGTAAGTTTATTGATTGTATTTATAAAATTGTGGCTCAACCAGCCACTGATACCAGACCAGGCATAAGCAAGCGATTTGCGACAGGAGAAAATGGTTCAGAGTGAATGATGTATCTCACACCTAAATAACAATTCTCCTGCTAATAGTATAAATTCCGCTATATCCTTGCCAAAAATCACTATCTATATAGATCCTACGCGTTTCCTCATCACACTTAAGGTGATGTTTCCTCAGGGATTCATAGATATAAATTGTAGTTAAATTCTAAAGTGTTTCAATGGTTATAATGTTACAGCACTGGATAGCACTGTTCATGTGCTGATTGTTAGCCTCCAGGCGCCTGCACGGCTCTAATACACTGGCCGTACACGCGCCGAAAAGACCCATGGTTTAAAAGGCTGAGAGCCCTCCCTCAAAAGGTCGTCCCCAAGGGAAGCAACCAATCCGCATCATACACGGCAACCTGTGACGTGCCGGAGGCGGCTCATCCACGGACCTAGCAACCAGTGAGGGTTCCTGAACGCCGAACGCGTCCATAGTAACTAGGGGACGCTAGACGCGGCTCCTGAACTGTCAGTCGACAGCAATACAAATATGGATACAGTTAGTGTAGCCCACGGCAGTGTAAAAGAACAAGGCCGTGTGGGTACATTGGGAGAGGTAAGTCCTCATGAGAGCCGTCTCGGTAGGAGACTACACTCTCGGACGTGACACAGTTAGTGTCCTTTTATCCCAACCGTCAGCCAGGGATCACAGATACATTCAGACAGCGTATATAGCATCGCCGAAAAAGTATGTTAGTTATAAGGTATCGGAGATGCGATCCAAGGGGTTAATCATCCCGTCCCAATTTTTTCCTTTTTAGAAGGTCGCACGCACAAGCACATCTCGCTCCCACTGACCGGTGATACACAGGAAACATCAACTGGTGACATACTCAAGTGGTATCAATGTCAGATGTAGGAATATACTGGGTCAGAAGAGCCGGGAGAGCTAGAACGCGGGAAAAACGCGTTCAAAAAAAAAAACAAAAACGCATAGTGTGCATGGAGGACAAGGGCCGATTAGTCCAAAAATATACCCAGGAGTGGCATATATTTACCTGGTCTATATGGAAGACTCCCTACATGACACAGCAAGCCATAGGGTCACAAATAACAATAACAGAGCTGCCATCTCTCTAGTGGAAAAGTTAGAGCCATGCTCCTTTAGATTGATTAATTTAAGTTGGTCCTCCACTACCTTAACAAGGGGGTGAACCCGTTGAAGGGTCGTCCCATTGTTATCTCTAGAGAGGGATGACAATATCATTATAAAACCCTCTGACAAAGGGGGGAATATAGGGAATATAGTGGTGATGAATCGATCACAATATAGCAGGATGTGTTACGACATTTTGGATGATCGTAACTGCTATGGGGTCCTTACCAGTAACCCGATGACCACCTTCAAAGAGAAATTAAAGGACATCCTTGGTCCGGCGAAATCGGATAACCTTATTAATGATAGGGAAATGAAATTCATTTTAACAGAGCACCCGCAAACGGCAACGTTTTATAGCTTACCTAAGGTACACAAGGGGGTGAACCCGTTGAAGGGTCGTCCCATTGTATCGGGGATTGAGAGCCTCACACAAAACGCTAGCCTGTACCTTGATCAGGTTCTTAGGCCATTCGTTGTGTCCCTGCCATCCTATGTGAGGGACACAATGGATGTGCTGAGGAAGCTTGAGGGTATACGCTGCAATGGTGAGACTCTATTGGCATCTCTAGACGTTGAGTCCCTATATAGCTCCATTCCACATAGTCAGGGGTGTAGAGCTATTGAACACTTCTTGATGGACAAAGGGATACAATACCAGGCCCACAATAAATTTGTGATTGAACTACTTAGGTTTGTCCTAGAACACAACTTCTTTTTATTTGATCAGAAGATCTACCATCAACTCAGAGGAGTGGCCATGGGTAGTCCATGTGCACCCACCTTTGCCAACCTATATCTGGGTTGGTGGGAAAAAGAGGTTGTGTTCAGTGATTTGATGGACCAATGGTCATCATCTATCTTGCTCTGGCTGAGATTCATAGATGATGTCCTTATCCTGTGGACAGGGACCAGGGAGGAATTTAAGGAATTTGTGGAGATCTTGAATGCCAATGAATTAGATCTTTTCTTTACATCTGAGATTCAAGACACTAGGATCACCTTTCTGGACATTACGATCTCTAAGACGGACATGGGGATTCTGGAGACCAATATGTATCGCAAGGAGACGGCGACCAATAGCCTACTACGGTGGGAAAGCTGGCACCCATCTAACCTAAAGAGAGGGATACCAAAGGGCCAATATCTCAGGGCACGGAGGAATTGCTCTACCATTACCGATTTTAGGATATCCGCACGTGATCTAGAGAACAGATTTAGACGTAGGGGATACCCCAGGGATGTGTTGAGAGGGGCATATCAGAATGCACTTGGGTGCAATAGAGATGACCTGCTTAACCCGAAACCGAAGGAAACGAATGAAGAACAAATTAGGGTCATTGGTACTTTTGACTCGGCCAACAGAGAGGTCAGGGAAGTGCTCAAACGCTTCTGGGGCATTCTTAAGGCAGATTCAGATGTGGGGGCCCTTGTTGGGGACGCCCCGCTCATTACCTATAGAAGGGGACGAAATCTCAGGGACCGATTGGTCCATAGCCATTTACAACCGATGACACCGTGTAGTACCTGGCTGGCTAACAGTACCAAAGGGACATACAGATGTGGAACATGCAAAGCATGTGTGTCCATATTATGTAGCAAGAACTTCACGAGCACCCAAACTGGTAAAACCTTTGACAACAGGTCATTCATAAACTGCAAAACAAAGGGCATTGTTTATTTGATTACCTGTAAGTGTGGCCTACAATATGTGGGTAAGACCAAAAGGGAATTTAGGAGAAGGATTCGGGACCACATTGGGGATGTCAGAAGGAAAGTGGACACCCCGGTATCAAGACACGTGTGGTCCTGCCATGACGGGGATGCTACGGCCCTTGTTTTCCAGGGAATAGAACATGTGAGACCCCTCCTGAGAGGTGGGGACTTGGATAAGAAGATATTACAAAAAGAGGCAGAATGGATATTTAGAATGCAGACAATTAACCCTCATGGCATTAACGAACAAATCTCTTATTCTTGCTTCCTTTGATCACACTTTGTGACCCTATGGCTTGCTGTGTCATGTAGGGAGTCTTCCATATAGACCAGGTAAATATATGCCACTCCTGGGTATATTTTTGGACTAATCGGCCCTTGTCCTCCATGCACACTATGCGTTTTTTTTTTTAACGCGTTTTTCCCGCGTTCTAGCTCTCCCGGCTCTTCTGACCCAGTATATTCCTACATCTGACATTGATACCACTTGAGTATGTCACCAGTTGATGTTTCCTGTGTATCACCGGTCAGTGGGAGCGAGATGTGCTTGTGCGTGCGACCTTCTAAAAAGGAAAAAATTGGGACGGGATGATTAACCCCTTGGATCGCATCTCCGATACCTTATAACTAACATACTTTTTCGGCGATGCTATATACGCTGTCTGAATGTATCTGTGATCCCTGGCTGACGGTTGGGATAAAAGGACACTAACTGTGTCACGTCCGAGAGTGTAGTCTCCTACCGAGACGGCTCTCATGAGGACTTACCTCTCCCAATGTACCCACACGGCCTTGTTCTTTTACACTGCCGTGGGCTACACTAACTGTATCCATATTTGTATTGCTGTCGACTGACAGTTCAGGAGCCGCGTCTAGCGTCCCCTAGTTACTATGGACGCGTTCGGCGTTCAGGAACCCTCACTGGTTGCTAGGTCCGTGGGTGAGCCGCCTCCGGCACGTCACAGGTTGCCGTGTATGATGCGGATTGGTTGCTTCCCTTGGGGACGACCTTTTGAGGGCGGGCTCTCAGCCTTTTAAACCATGGGTCTTTTCGGCGCGTGTACGGCCAGTGTATTAGAGCCGTGCAGGCGCCTGGAGGCTAACAATCAGCACATGAACAGTGCTATCCAGTGCTGTAACATTATAACCATTGAAACACTTTAGAATTTAACTACAATTTATATCTATGAATCCCTGAGGAAACATCACCTTAAGTGTGATGAGGAAACGCGTAGGATCTATATAGATAGTGATTTTTGGCAAGGATATAGCGGAATTTATACTATTAGCAGGAGAATTGTTATTTAGGTGTGAGATACATCATTCACTCTGAACCATTTTCTCCTGTCGCAAATCGCTTGCTTATGCCTGGTCTGGTATCAGTGGCTGGTTGAGCCACAATTTTATAAATACAATCAATAAACTTACTTTTTAATCGTTCTTTCAGGCGGTGAACTATATTTACAATATTGGAACGACATTTATTATCAATTTTTCAGTGAATCTACATTGCAAAGAAGTGTCCTGCACTTCTTTGCCGAGGCAGTCAATTTACGCGTCGTCGTTTGACAGCTGTCAAACGACGACGCGTAAATGATAGGTCGTCGGCACAGTACGTCGGCAAACCCATTCAAATGAATGGGCAGATGTTTGCCGACGTATTGTAGCCGTATTTTCAGACGTAAAACGAGGCATAATACGCCTCGTTTATGCCTGAAAATAGGTCGTGTGAACCCAGCCTTAATCAGATGACCATCACAATTCCCCCCCTATAGGGTTCACAGTCTACATATTGGATGCTGTAGTACACAGCCTACTGCAACCCAGCCAATCAGTGTGACTCACACTGACTGGCTGGGCTGTAGCAGGCTGCGTAGTATAGCATTCAGCAAGTGGCCTGTGCGCCGCTCAGGGAGGGGAAATGTACCAGGCTACATGGCAGAAGCTGCCGCCGGGGAGAAAGGTGGGCAGGCCCACTACATACACCGACCATCTGGCATTTACCAGATGGGCAGTCCAGCCCTGGCTGTCAACATATCCCGACTGGACACCAAAGTGGTTTAGTCTTGGGCTAGTGTGAAGTATTGGGGAACCACTTTGTTCTCTTTGCTGCAGGTGGAGAGTGACATTTTCAGAGACAATTTCTGTTACGTGCCTTTTGTCCTGAGCTCAGGAAATTCCCAATTCAAATTAGACAAGCAGCCGATCAAGCTGCTAAACCAGTGAACCAGTCCATAAGTGTCTGAATTTTACAGTGGAGAGGATCATTTTCAGACTGTCCGACCCTAGAGCTCATAAACTTTGTCACTGGTATTCCCTTTTATCTGCTAGTTATACATATGGCCCCAGTTACTGCTGCGACCGCTGTAATCTATAATGTTACACAACTGTGTAGAGCCTACTACTGCATCGTAACCTGGGGACTTGTCGTTTTTCACTAATAAACAGAGGGTGAAATCTATTAAAACTTGGTTTTATATGCCAGTCTTATTAAAAAGATTGCTGGAGTGAGATGCGCCTAATATATTAAAAGGCTCACGCCTTTTAATAAATTGGGTGCATTTCTGGTCATCCATGTACCAGAAAATAAAATCCACTCCAGCTACAAGCTAAAGTATATTTACATAGTTAGTACGGTTGAAAAAAGAGACATGTCCATCAAGTTCAACCAGGATAGGAGAAAGGGGAGGTAATAAAAAAAAGAATTCTACGCATTGACATTTGAGCTGATATTTTTTCGGTCTAGGAAATTATCTAAGCCTTTTTTAAATCCATCTACTGTCCCTGTTGTGACCAGCTCCTGCGGTAGACTATTCCATAGATTCACAGTTCTTACAGTAAAGAAGGCTTGTCGCCTCTGCAGATTGAACTTATTTTTCCAGACGGAGGGAGTGCCCTGTTGTCTTTTGAAGGGATTTTACATGGAACAGGTTTTCATTATATTTCTTGTATGGGCCATTCATATATTTATGTAAGTTAATCATGTCCTCCCTTAGTCATCTCTTTTCAAAGCTAAAGAGGTTTGATTCTTTTAATCTTTCCTCATAACTTAGATTCTCCATGCCCCTTATTAGTTTAGTTGCTCTTCTTTGTATTTTTTCCAACTCCAGGACATCCATTCTATGAACTGGAGCCCAGAACTGAACTGCATATTCTAGATAAGGCCGCACTAATGCTTTGTAAAGTGGTAATATTATATCCCTGTCCCGTGAGTCCATGCCTCTTTTAACTGGTTGCCGACACAGGACGAGAATGCTCGTCCTGAGCGGCGGGTACTTCGCGCATTAGGAAGAGCATATTCGTCCTGTGTGACAGCCGTCTGTGCGTGCGATCGAGAGCGGGGCAACAGCTGTAATACAAAGCTACGTCCCGTTCTAATAGCGGAGAGAAGAGAAACATCTTCTCTCCGCCGTTAACCCCTTGAATGCCGTGATAAAAGCTAATCGTGGCGTTCAAGGACGGTGAATTGTACTTTGATCTTGTCACAGACAATAACTGTGACGCGATCAAAGGCCATAACTTGTATAACCAGACAGCCCAGGGTCCATTGAAGGACCCCAGGGCTGTCTGAACATATTTCCTGTTGTTAGAGCATACTGAGGTATGCCCTAACAACTGCCTCTGTACAATCAGTACACAGGCTAATGTACTGGCATATAGATAGATCTATGGCAGTACATTACAGTTAAAAAATCCAAATCAAAATGAAAAATCCCTTTATGGGATTAAAAAAAAAAAGTTAAATGAATGTAAAAAAAAATTTATGATAAATAAATAACTAAAAAGTAAAAAATATACACAGAAATACAAATTTTTTATAATAAATAAACTTAAGATATAAGTCCCAAAACATGAAATAATATAGACATATTTGGTATCACCACGACCGTAACAACCTGTATAACAAACTTATAACATTATTTATGATGATTGGTGTATGGTGTAAAAAAAACAAATATTAAAACTGCAGCGGAACTGCATTTTTTCTGCATTTTCGCAAAAAGAAAATTTATATAAATTAAACGATAATGTATTTGTACTAAAAAATGGTACCTACATAAAGTACAACTCGTCCCACAAAAAAAAAGTCTCATACAACTACATCGTACAAAAAATAAAAGAGTTATGAGCATCGGAATTCAAAGAGGGAAATATAAAAAAATTGTTCTGTCCTCAAGGCCAAAATTGGCCGTGTCCTTAAGGGGTTAATACACAACAATATCTTGCTGGCCTTAGAAGCAGCTGATTTACATTGCATGCTATTATTTAGTCTATGATCTACAAGCAGGGTCGGCCATAAATGCCCCATACAAAATTATAATGCCCCTTTAGTGCCCCCATACAGTATGTATAATAATAATATTTAATAATATAATATATTACAACCCCTTCAAGGACACAGTATTTTGTCCTCTAATTGTGCCCACAGTATTATGCCATCTGTAGTACCCCTACAGAGTATAATGTCCGCTTAGTGGCCCTCACACAGTATAGTGCTCCCTGTAGATTTTGCCATTCAGCCTCCCTGTAGACAGTGCCATAATTCCCCACCTCCTTTTTGTAGATCGTGCCATACAGCCCCCCACCTCCCCCTTGTAGTCAGTGCCATACAGTCCCCCACCTCCCCCTTGTAGACAGTGCCATACAGTCCCCCACCTCCCCCTTGTAGATCGTGCCATAGAGTTCCCGCACCTCCCCCTTGTAGACAGTGCCCCCAAACAAAAACAAAAATTGTACTCACCTAGGCCCCGTTCCCATGACGAACTGAGCTGCTCCATGACGGGACCCTGTAGCCTAGTACAGAATTTCCCAACCTTTTCGGACTCGAGGCAGCACTGGAAAAACAAAATTTCCTCAGGGCCCCCCTACCAAAAATTGTTTTGAGAAAGACAGAAAACGGCTAAGAACAAGCACTACACTCGTAGGGTATGTTTTGTAAGGCAAAAAAAACCTGCCTCAAAATTCCTTCAGCAACTGACGGCGTTGTGTGACCTTTTTTTTGTGTTTTTTCTTAAGCTGTTGAAGCGAATGCAAAAGACGCAGGAAAAAAAGCTCCAAACGGGCGCCGCAGGTATTTTCTGCCTCCTATTAACTTCATTTGGACCTCAGAGGTGGAAACCACTTGAAGACCATCAGCCCCCCACTCACAGTAAAATGACCATCAGCCCCCCACTCACAGATTCCCCCTGTAGGTAGCGCCACACAGCCCCTTGTAGGTAGCGCCACACAGCCCCTTGTAGGTAGCGCCACACAGCCCCTTGTGGGTAGCACCCCACAGCCCCTTGTAGGTAGCGCCGGACAGCCCCCTTGTAGGTAGCGCCACACAGCCCCTTGTGGGTAGCGCCACACAGCCCCCTTGTGGGTAACGCCACACAGCCCCCTTGTGGGTAGCACCAGACAGTCCCCTTGTAGGTAGCGCCAGACAGCCCCCTTGTAGGTAGCGCCAGACAGCCCCCTTGTAGGTAGTGCCAGACAGACCCCTTGTAGGTAGCGCCACACGGCCCCCTTGTAGGTAGCACCACACGGCCCCCTTGTAGGTAGCGCCACACAGCCCTCTGGTTGGTAGTGCCACACAGCCCACAGCCCCCTGGTAGGTAGTGCCACACTGCCCACAGCCCCCTTGTAGGTAGTGCAAGGACTACGAAATGACCCTGATAGCTGGCGGGCAATAGACATTCAAAAAAGGACAACTGTGCAGGAGCACACAAAATACCCAGCTTTCCCAGCTATCAAATAAATGTGTGGAAATAAACTAAGATATAACTTTTATTTAGTCTGAGTAAAGGATTAATCCTTTTAGCTAGATTAAATAAAAGTTATATCTTAGTTTATTTCCACACTTTTTTTTGATACCCGGGAAAGCTGGGTATTTTGTGTGCTCCTGCACAGTTGTCGTTTGTAGGTAGTGCCACAGAAGCCCACAGCCCCCCTGTAGATAGCAACCACCCCCCCTTCCAGTAAAGATAGCGCCACTGTAGCTCCCTGAAGGAGCGGAATCCCCGTGTGGGCGCTGCTTGATGCCTCTGTCCATATATGGACAGTGACATCAGGGAAAACTCCTGAGGCGGAATCCCCGTCCACAGCGTTGCAGACGCCATGACCGTCGATTCCACTCCAGAAGAAGCTCCTGTCGTCTGTGTCCATGACGTCATTGGCTTCTCCTGGAGTGGAATCCCCGGTCATAGATTCTGCAATGCTGTGACCGGGGATTCCGCTTCAGGAGTTTCCCCTGATGTCACTGTCCATATATGGACAGAAACATCAAGCAGCGCTCCAGGAGCGGAATCCCTGGCCACACGGGGATTTCGTTCCTTCAGGGAGCTACAGTGGCGCTACTAGACAGCAGAGCAGGGAGATACCTCCCTGCTCTGCTATAGTGCCCCCCTGTAGATAGCAACCCCCCCCCCTTCCAGTATAGATAGCGCCACTGTAGCTCCCTGAAGGAGCGGAATCCCCGTGTGGCCAGGGATTCCGCTCCTGGAGCGCTGCTTGATGCCTCTGTCCATATATGGACAGTGACATCAGGGAAAACTCCTGAAGCGGAATCCCCGGCCACAGCGTTGCAGACGCTATGACCGTCGATTCCACTCCAGGAGAAGCTCCTGTCGTCTGTGTCCATGACATCATTGGCTTCTCCTGGAGTGGAATCCCCGGTCATAGAGTCTGCAAGGTTGTGACCGGGGATTCCGCTTCAGGAGTTTCCCCTGATGTCACTGTCCATATATGGACAGAGACATCAAGCAGCGCTCCAGCAGCGGAATCCCTGGCCACACGGGGATTCCACTCCTTCAGGGAGCTACAGTGGCGCTAGTAGACAGCAGAGCAGGGAGCTATGTACCCTCATGCCCGGTGTCACCGCTAGCCGCTATGGCTGCTACAGCGGTAGCGACGGCCACTAAGTGAAGAAGCGCCCGGGTGGAAAGGCGACTGCAGTTAGTGTGTGTATCCCCGCTGGTTGTTGCAACGGCGCGGGGATACAGACACCCGCTGGCGCCCCTCTTGCCGTGTGGCGGTTGGCGCCCTGTGCGACCGCACTGGTCGAACATAGCTAAGGCCGGCCATGTCTACAAATACACCCGGATCCTTCTCAACAAGTGACTCTCAAAGTTTAGGTCCCTCTAGGACATATGATGCATGCAGATAGTTGGTACCCAGATGCATAACTTTACATTTATCCACATTATACCTCATTTGCCAAGTGGATGCCCAAACACTCAGTGTGTCTAAACCGGCTTGAAATTTATGAACATCTTCCATAGACTGAACTATGCTAGATAGCTTTTTGTCATCTGCAAATATAGAAACAGTGCTATTAATCAACATCATATCATTAACCCCTTAACGCTCAGCGGCGTAATAATCTGTCGTGCTAAGTGTATCGTTAGCGCTCAGCGACGGACTATTACGTCGCGGGAGTAACGCCTATTTCGGCCGTACTCCCGACACATGCAGGAGCTGTGACAGCTGCTGTCTCGTACTGCAGCTGCTGCAGCTCCTACAGCGGGGACCGATTGCTGTGTCCCCACTGATTAACCCCTTAAAAGCCGTGTTCAATAGCGATCACGGCTTTTTAGGGGTTAAGCTACAATCGCCAGCCTGCTACACGATAGCGATGGTGATTATGGCAACCGGACACCAAACAATGGCGTCCGGCTATGCCATCAACGGAAGCCTAGTGGGTCCTGATGAAGTCAGGACCCACTATGCTTGCTGTCCGTGAGTAGCTGACAGCTTTAATACACTGCACTACGCATGTAGTGCAGTGTATTAGAATAGCGATCAGGGCCTCCTGCCCTCAAGTCCCCTAGTGGGACAAAGTAATAAAGTTAAAAAAAAGTTAAAAAAAGATGTGTAAAAATAATAAAATAAAAGTTTTAAAAGTAATAAAAGTCAAAATCCCCCCTTTTCCCTTATCAGTCCTTTATTATTAATAAAAATATATAAACAAACAAATAAACGATACATAATTGGTATCGCCGCGTCCATAACGGCCTGAACTACAAAATTATTTCATTATTTATCCCGCGCAGTGAACGCCGTAAAAGAAAATAATAATAAACCGTACCAGAATCACAATTGTTTGGTCACTTCACCTCCCAAAAAATGGAATAAAAAGAGATAAAAAAAGTCACATGTACCTAAAAATGGTACTGATGGAAACTACAGTTCGTTACGCAATAAATAAGTTCTCGCACGGCTTTCTTGATGGAAAAATAAAAAAGTTATGGCTCTTAGAATAAGGTAACACAAAAAGTAAATGATTTTTTACAAAAAGTATTTTATTGTGCAAACGCCATAAGACATCTTAAGACACCTTAAGTCATCACGCCACTTAAAAATAGAATAAAAACTGATCAAAAAGTTGCATGCACCCCAAGAAAACTGCAATGAATTCCTCAAGGGGGTCTAGTTTCCAAAATGGGGTCACTTTTGGGGGTTTTCCACTGTTTTGGCACCACAAGACCTCTTCAAACCGGACATGGTGCCTAATAAAAAGGAGGGCTCAAAATCCACTAGGTGCTCCTTTGCTTCTGAGGCCGGTGCTTCAGTCCATTACTGCACTAGGGCCACATGTGGGATATTTCTTAAAACTACAGAATCTGGGCAATAAGTATTGAGTTGCGTTTCTCTGATAAAACCTTTTGTGTTATAAAAAAATGGTATAAAGAGGATTTTCTGACAAAAGAAATTATGTACATTTCACCTCTACTTTGCTCTAAATTCCCGTGAAACACCTAAAGGGTTCATAAAACTTCTAAATGCTGTTGTGAATACTTTGAGGGGTCTAGTTTCTAAAATGGGGTGTTTCATAGGGGTTTCTAATATATAGGTCCCTCAAAACAACTTCAGAACTGAACTGGAACCTAAAAAAATAAATAAATTAGGCAATGCTTCGCTTCTTACATTATACTGATAATGAGCCGTGCCCACACCGAGATGACCCCAGTTTTGACCGTTTGTGTAAACGGAGACCCCTATTAGACAGTTTCAGTGCCCGGTTTTCCCAAGCATACACCCCCGAGAGGTGTAATTCTATTGATGAGTCCTTGGTAGATTTTAAAGGGAGGGTTCAATTCCGCGAGTACCTGCTGGGTAAGAAGACAAGGTATTGCGTGAAGATGTATAAGCTGTGTGAGAGTGCATCAGGGTATACCTAAAAAATTTAGGATATATAAAAGGGAAGGACACCAGTAGTCAACCCCCATAATGCCCCCCCCCCCCCCTTACTGGGAGTTAATGCAAAAATTGTGTGTGATTTGGTGCACCCACTGCTGGACCAGGGTTACGACCTCTACCTGGATAATTTTTATACCAGCATCCCACTCTTCAACTGCCTCGCTTCCAGAAGTCCTGTGGCATGCGGCACTGCTAGAAGAAATCTGAGAGGCCTCCCTAAGACTCTGCTTGGGCAAACAAGAAGGGGTGAGAGCAGGGCACAATCTAGCAGCAACATATTGTGTGTCAAGTACAAGACAAGAGAGATGCCACACCAGTACCCATGTACCAGTACAAGGTACCAGTACAGAGACCCCCAAACCAGACTGCGTCCTGGACTACAATAAGTACATGGGAGGGGTGGACTTGTCAGATCAAGTCCTGAAGCCCTACAGCGCCATGCGGTGTGGTATAAGAAGCTGGCCGTGCACATCATACAGATGGCATTGTACAATGTGTACGTGCTACGTCGATGTACAGACCAGAGGGGAACTTTCCTGGAATTTCAAGAGGTGGTTATCAAGAACCTAATCTTTAGGGACCAGGAAAGGGGGGGCACCCAGTACATCTGGAAGCGAGGCCACACGCATCGTACCAGGGCAACACTTTCCAGGAGAAGTTCCCAAAACTGGCAAGAAGGGAAAAAGTCAAAAGAGTTGCAAAGTCTGCTATAAGAGGGGGATAAGGGAGGACACAATATATCAATGTGACGCATGTCCCGAAAAACCAGAGCTCTGTATGAAAGAGTGTTTTAAAATTTATCATACATCCCATGGTTTATAATTTACCCCAATTTTACTTACCCTGATGCACTCCGCACAGCTTATCCCCCTCATCTTTCCCTTCTGAGCCCTGCAGTGTGCCCAGGCAGCTGATAACAGCCACATTGAGGGTATTGCCGTACCCAGGAGAACCCACATTACAGTTTATGGGGTGTATGTCTCCGGTCAAAATGCTCACTACACCTCTAGAAGAATGCCTCAAGGGTGTAGTTTTTAAAACGGGGTCACTTCTTGCGGGTTTCAACTGTATTGGTACCTCAGGGGCTTCTGCATACATGACTTCGCACCAGAAAATCCCCAGTAGGCCAAATGGTGGTCCTTTCGTTCTGAGCCCTCCCATGGGCCCAAATGGCAGTTTATCACCACAAATGGGCCATTGCTGCACTCTGGACAAATTGCGCAACAGAATGGGGTATTTTATTTCTTGTGAAAATAAGAAATTTTCAGCCAAAACGACATATTATTGGGAAAAATTTATTTTGTTTTAATTCCCAGCCCAATTCAAATAAGCTCTGTGAAAAAACTGTGGGGTCAAAATGGTCACAACACCCATAAATGAATTCCTTGAGGGGTGTAGTTTCCAAAATGGGTCACTTCTGGTGGGTTTCCATTGCTTTGATACCTCTGGTTCTTTGCAAATGCGACATGGCACCCGAAAACCAATCCAGCAAAATCTGGACTCCAACAAACACATGGCGCTCTTTTCCTTCTGAGCCCTCCCATGGGCCCAAACGGCAGTTTATCACCACAAATGGGGTATTGCCGCACTAAGGACAAATTGTGCAACAAAATTGGGTATTTTTTTCCCTGTGAAAATAAGAAATTTTGATCACAAATGACATCTTATTGGAAAAAATGTCATTTTTTTAAATTTCACAGCCCAATTCAAATAGGTGCTGTGAAAAAAACTGTGCGGTCAAAATGGTAACAACAACCATAAATGAATTCCTTGAGGGGTGCAGTTTCCAAAATGGGTTCACTATTGGGGGATTCCTACAGTTTTGGCACCTCAACACCTCTTCAAACCTGGCATGCTGCCTAAAATATAGTCTAGTAAAAAAGAGGCCTCAAAATGCACTAGGTCCTTCTTTGCTTCTAGGGCTTGTGTTTTAGTCCACGAGCGCAGTAGAGCCACATGTGGGACATTTCTAAAAACTTCAGAATCTGGACAATACATATTTAGTAGTATTTCTCTGGTAAAACCTTCTGTGTTAGGCCGGATTCACACGAGCGTTGCGTTTTTGCGCGCGCAAACAACGCAGCGTTTTGCGCGCGCAAACACTATTTGACAGCTGCGTGTGTCATCCGTGTCTGATGCGCGGCTGCGTGATTTTCGCGCAGCCGGCATCATAGAGATGAGGCTTGTCGACGCCCGTCACTGTCCAAGGTGCTGAAAGAGCTAAATCTTTCAGCACCCTCGACAGTGAATGCCGAACACAACAGCGAAAAACCTGTAAAAAAAAAAGATAAAGTTCCTACTTACCGAGAACTTCCCGGCCGTTGCCTTGGTGACGCGTCCTTGGTGACGCGCCTCTCTTGACATCGAGCCCCACCTCCCTGGATGACGCGGCAGTCCAAGTGACCGCTGCAGCCTGTGATTGGCTGCAGCCAATGCTTGGCCTGTGATTGGCTGGAGCTGTCACTTGAACTGAAGTGTCATCCCGGGAGGTCGGACTGCAGGAAGGAGACAGGAGTAATCGGTAAGTTAGAACTTCGTTTTTTTTTAACAGGTTCATGTATTTTGGGATCGCAAGTCACTGTCCATGGTGCTGAACCAGTTTAACTCTTTCAGCACCATGCACAGTGAATGTCTCCCGACGTCGCGGACCGGAAATTTTTTTGCCGGGTTCGGCCAAAACGAGTTTGGCCGAACCCGGTGAAGTTAGCTTCGGTTGTCGGGGTTCGCTAATCGCAAAGACACTCCGTTTGGATGCTTGGAAACAGAAAAGCACGTGGTGCTTTTCTGTTTACATTCATCCTTTTGACAGCTGTTGCGCAAACACGCAGTTCGCACGGAAGTGCTTCCGTGCGACATGCGTGGTTTTCACGCACCCATTGACTTCAATGGGTGCGTGATGCGTTGAAAACGGTGAATCAACGGACATGTCGTGAGTTTTTTGCAACGGAGCAACGCTGCGCAAAAAACGCTGCCATGTCTGCACGGCCCCATTGTCTAATATAGCTACGGGCAACGCACGTGAAAATCACGCGCGTTGCACGCGCGTATTTTACGTTCGTCTGAATAAGCCCTTACAGAAAAAAAATGTAAGAAAATTGAAATTCAGCAAGAAAAATGAAATTTGCAAATGTCACCTCCACTTTGCTTTAATTCTTGTGAAATGCCTGAAGGGTTAAAAAACTTTCTAAATGCTGTTTTGAATACTTTGAGGGGTCTCGTTTTTAAAATGGGGTGTTTTATCAGGGTTTCTAATACATAGGCCCCTCAAAGCCACTTCAGAACTGAACAGGTGCCTTAAAAAAAAGGCTTTTGAAATTTTCTTAAAAATATGAGAAATTGCTGTTTATGTTCTAAGCCTTGTAACGTCCAAGAAAAATAAAAGAATGCTCAAAAAACTATGCCAATCTAAAGTAGACTTATGGGAAATGTGAACTAGTAACTATTTTGGGTGGTATAACCGTCTGTTTTACAAGCAGATGCATTTAAATTCTGAAAAATTCAATTTTTTCAACATTTTCTCAAAATCTTGCAATTTTTCACCAATAAACACTAAATATATCGACCAAATTTTACCACGAACATGAAGCCCAATGTGTCATGAGAAAACAATCTCAGAATCGCTTGGATAGGTTTAAGCATTCCGACGTTATTACCACATAAAGTGAAATATGTCAGATTTGAAAAATGGGCTCTGAGCCTTAAGGCCAAAACAAGCCTGCGTCCTTAAGGGGTTAATAAATAAGTTGAATAAAAGTGGGGCCAGCACTGCACCCTGAGGTACGCCACTTATAATGGGTGACCATTCAGAGTAAAAATCATTGACCACAACTCTCTGGATACGGTCCTTGAGCCAATTTTCAATCCAATTACAAACTATACTTTCTAAACCTATAGACCTTTACCCATTAAGCGTCTATGAGTGACAATGTCAAATGCCTTTGCAAAGTCCAAAAACACTATATCCACAGCGGCCCTTCTGTCTAGGCTTCTGTTCACCTCTTCATAAAAACAAAATCAGATTGGTTTGACAACTTCTGTCCTTAGTAAATGCGTGTTAGCTATCAACGCAGATTCCGGTGTAAATTCTAGTATATTTATCAGGTCGTGAGTGCACTGCCCCTTCCGCTAAGCTTTGTCTAGTTTTTACAGTTCTGTGAATGTCAGAAAAGGCACATAAATCACAATTTTTCGCTCAAAGTGCAACTTTTGTGTTTGCAACTTTTTTATGCCAGAAAACTGGTAGGGTATGTTCACACGGCCTATTTACAGACGTAATTCGGGCGTTTTAACCCCCGAATTACGTCCGAAATTACGGCTTGAAAGCGTTGCCAAACATCTGCCCATTGAAAGCAATGGGCTGACGTTTGTCTGTTCACACGAGGCGTATATTTACGCGTCGCTGTCAAAAGACGGCACGTAAATAGACACCCGCGCCAAAGAAGTGTCATGTCACTTCTTCAGACGTAAATGGAGCCGTTTTCCATGGACTCCATGGAAAACCAGCTCCAGTTACGGTCGTAATGGACGCGGCGTTCAAGCGCCTGCACATGCCGTTACGGCTGAAATGACGGGGCTGTTTTCTCCTGGAAACAGCACCGTAATTTCGGCCGTTACGGACACTGCCATGTCAACATACCCGTACAGAAAAGTTGATAAATTCCTCCCAGAAACGTTATGACTACAGACAGTAATACAATCTCTTATTGCAAGGATGTATACACTAGTGTTAATCGTGCAGTAATGCTTGTTGTCTCCATTCTATATGCTAGTGTGGAATCAACCACTGAACCAAAAACATCCTCATGGGATAGGTTATTGTCCTGTATGGGAAGCAGATGCCTGGCCTTATGACTTTGTGATATGTGATGGACCCAAAATCCCAATTACCAAACCAAAGAATACAAAATAAAGACAAAAAACATTTGAATTAGGTGTTAAATGGTCAAAGCTTTAAGATTACATGACCACACCGGAAATGGCAAACCTCTGACTGACGAAGAGTCACCCTCCAGCACTCAGGAGAGGAAAATACTCTGTGAAGGAAATCTCTAGGGAACCCATGGCTGGAGGATTGCCCTTCCTCTGGGCTTAGAAGGTGCCAACATATAACTTAGTATAGTATGAACAGAATTTGTACATTTTGCCAGATTTACAAAGAAAAACATTACAAAGTACTACATTAAACACTTAATTCGGTTGATCTGGTTGGCTAGGCGGATGTCTTCTTTCTCTTTTGAATCCCATCCATTCATTTGAGTGCATCAACATAGGCATTAGTGGGCAAGTCAAGCTCAAGGTCTTCAGTCGCATTCTAATGGGGAAAAAATGGGGAGATGAAAAAAGAAGGGGAGAGGGAAAAAAGAAATTAAAATAAAAAGGTAAAAGAGGGACACTCAGGTTAAAAAAAAAAAAAAAAATCAAACTAGATTTGTTGAAATTTATCTTGAAGGGGGGCTCCCCCTGTGAAGTTCTGTTACGTTGTGGATCTCTGGAGTTTGTCAGTGTTTGTGAGCAGAAGCTCTTACATTCTTCTCCCTGTTTCCTCTGTCTGTTTTTGCTTTTATTTAACAGTATTACCAATGTGACAACATCTCATAGAGACAGGCAGCCATTTAATAAATCATCTAGAGACAGTAAATACATGCATAGTGAAGTAGTTGTGTATTATTCCACCAATACTCCTATTCACGAGAGAGAGAGAGACACGAGGTGTGTGTGGTAACATGACTGACGCCATGTTTAGTCATATTCATTTAGCCTGTGGATGCATTACACAGGACTAATCTGTGGGCTATACCATGGGTTCACAGGCGCCACTTATATACTAAACAAAAAAAAAAAAAACATAATAATAATTCACATAATAATAACTAAAGATACAAGAGATCATTTTGAATAAATAAGGCAGCGGTATATATTAAGGGTTACTAATTAACAAACCATATACCATAAATAGCAAACAATTAAACTCATAACTAACCAAATACCAAAGGGCGTAATCAGAAGACTCAAACCAAATAGTCCAATTCAAAATTCAGCATTAATAGACCCAGTCCACCCATATTTAAAGGGGCGACAGCCCACTGAAAAAATACTGCGACTTGTTGTAAGGAAGGGAGTGTTGTGTGCTGCTCCAGATCCTCTTCTAGCCAGACTGAGACCTCTTCAACCAAAGCTCAGCTTTTTATAGAAGAAAACCTTCCCGCCAAAACTGCTGCTGGCCAATCAGGGTGATGCACAGCTTGCCTCGCGCAGACTCCAGAAGAATCCAGCGTTCTCCCCTAGTAACAGTCTAGGGCCAATAAGCTCAGAGAAAGGTAAGTACCAAAAAGCCCCATAAGGGGGAGGAAGAGAGGGAAAAACAGGAGCATACCACTTAAATAATAAGGGCACCCTGATCCCATGTGGACCCTAGGAATAAGCCCCGTTGCTTTACATTCTACTGTGACAGGGGACTCATATGCACTATAAGAAATGTATGCGAGCAGAATTTCTAATACATGTATATTAGAAAACGTTATGATTTCCTATTCAACGAAGAAGTAAAAAAAGAAATAAAAACTGGATAACCACTTTAAGTTTGGACAACTTGACTAGACAGGCAGAAAATGCTCCAAATTTATCACAGTGGCTAACGTTGTATGATAATTTGGTGTTGTCAAAAATATTTTAATATCTTTATATGTGTGAAACTAAAAGTGCTATGTATTATCTACTGCTATGGACAGTTGTCACTGGAGCTCACAGAACTGCTGAAACAACAGCCTACAGGGGGGATGGCTATTCTATTCCAAGTCGTTTGGTGTATGACTTTGCATTCAGCTGTTACAAAGGCAACGTGACAAAACGTGATGACTTTGTATTTCTTATGGATAAAGATACATACGAGAGATGAGATTGGGATTCTGTATGTTACTATATGTAGAATGTTTATGTTTGCAAGTAAACCCCTTCCCGACATTTGACGTATCCATATGCCAAAGTCGGGTAGGGGAAGTATGGAGCGGGCTCACGGAGTGAACCCGCTCCATACGATGCGGGTGTCGGCTCTTTGTTACAGCCGACACTTCAGAATAACTAGCGGCATCGCGTTCGAGAGCGATTCCGCTCGTTTAACGCGTTAAATGCTGCGGTCAATAGCGACCGCAGCATTTAAATCGTTAGAAAGAGGGGGCAACCCCCTCTAAGGCCTCATTCACACGGCAGGGTTTCCCGTCCGGGTGCCGGCCGTTCATAAATCGGCCGGCACCCGGCTGCATTAGGAATGATAGAACCCTAATGGGGCTATTCACACGACCGATTTTTTGACGGCCGGAAAATCCGGCCGTCAAAAAATAGGACATGCTCTATCTTTGCCCGGACACCCGGCCGCCCGGCTCCCATAGAAGTCTATGGGGCCGGGTATTACACGGCCATCACCGGAATGTGTTCCGAGTGATGGCCGGGTTTCCCGTGGCTTGCGCTCTATCTCCTCCTCCTCACAGCGCAGAGTGCATGTGAGGAGGAGGAGTTGATGACATTCTGACGAATGGCATCGCTGCACACTGTGTTGCAGGGCCGGGGTGTACAGCAGGTGGAGGGAGCGCTGCGCTGGCTCCCTTCCCCTGCTTGTTAAAAGCACCCTGGCTCGGCGACACCTTCGATGGCGCTGCTAGTAGCAGCAGCTGCTGCTGCTGCTGCTACTACTGCAGCGACGCCACTATAGCAGAGCGGGGAGGTATCTCCCCGCTCTGCTATGTGCTAGCCGCACTTTAGCTCCTTGAAGGAGCGGAATCCCCGTGTGTTCGGGGATTCCGCTCCTGGACAGAGCGCTTGATGTCTCTGTCCATATCTGGGCAGTGACATCAGGGGAAACTCCTGAAGCGGAATCCCCGAACACATGGGGATTCCCCTTCAGGAGCTGCCGCTGATGTCACTGTCCGGATCTGCCCGGCCCGGCACGGATGCATAACTTTATGCAAACCGGCCGGGCAGAATGGCCGATTTTACCGGCCGGCACTCGGGCTCGGACCCGACCCGGTCGTGTGAATCCCGCCTAACAGCAAATCGCGCCCCCCCCCCGCAACGAAATCGCAGGGGCGGGCGATGGTTGCTACGGCTGCCTGGGTGCCTAATGAAGGCCCCCAGGTCCGCCATCTTTGTACACCTATTAAGCCGAGCTTAATAGTTGCCTGTCAGAATCACGATATACTGCAATACATTAGTATTGCAGTATATCGTGCAAGCATTCTAACGATCGCTAGTTGAAGTCCCCTAAGGGGGACTAATAAAAAAAAATAAAAATCAGTTAAATAAAGTAGTTTTTTTGTGTAAAAAAAAAAAAAAATATTAAAAGTTCAAAAAAAAAACCCTTTTCCCATTTTCCCCCTAGAGCATAGTAAATAAATAAATAAATAAACATAATTGTTATTGCCATGTCCGTAAAAGTCTGAACTATTACAATATATCATTATTTAACCCGCACGGTTAACGCCGTAAAAAAAATAAATTGTAAACGCCAGAATCTCTTTATTAAATAAAAAATGATCAAACCATCGCATGGTATTATTAAAAACTACAGCTTATCCCGCAAAAAATAAGCCCTCATACCACTTAATCGACGGAAAAATAAAAAAGTTATGGCTCTCGGAATTTGGCGACACAAAATAAATTCTTTTTTACACTTAGGTTTTTACTTGTAAAAGTAGTAAAATATAGAAAAAAAACTAAATATATTTGGTATCGCCGTAATTGTATTGACCCACAGAATAAAGTTAACATGTTGTTTTAATTGCACAGTGAATTCCGTAAAAACGGCGCGCAAAAAACCATGGAGGAATCGCTGTTTTTTTTTATTTTTTTACCCCACAAATAATTTTTTTCCCGTTTCCTAGTACATTATATGGCAAAATAAATGGTGCTACGAAAAACTACACCTCGTTTCACAAAAATCAAGCCCTCATAGTACTAAATCGACTGAAAACTAAAGACGTTATGACTTTTGAAAGGTGGAAAGGAAAAAACTAAAATGAAAATCTGAAAAAGGGCTGCGGCGGAAAGAGGTTAAGGGTACTGCCTACTCTAATTTTCCTATAAATAAAGATGGATCCGCCCCCTAGGGCAGAGACTGTTTTAATACTGACGCTGCGTGTCATGGTCTCTCTCCGGCCGGCAGGCCTCTCTCAGATGCACCAGTGAGAGAGCATTAATTAATTTGGAACTCATAGACAAATGCAGATAATGTCCAAAGTTAACGGACAAAGTAAATTCTGCAGTGACATTACTTGGGGGCTCCTGTCCGGGATCTCAACACAGATCGAAGGCGACAATCGAAGGTGGATGACAGCTAAGATAACGGAGGAATGCACACAAAACCGGTGAGTAAGAAATTTTATTCTTACTGTGCACTTCTCTCTTGTTTTAGCTGCCGTCCAGATATTGTCTCTTTT
The DNA here is from genome assembly GCF_050947455.1 of Rhinoderma darwinii. Classification (NCBI taxonomy): domain Eukaryota; kingdom Metazoa; phylum Chordata; class Amphibia; order Anura; family Rhinodermatidae; genus Rhinoderma; species Rhinoderma darwinii. Next base: position 96,203,379 of record NC_134689.1, on the reverse strand, counting down.
GACTAATTGGGAATCATGAACACCATTTGTCTATGAGTTGTTGTATGTGTTATAGGAATAGGTGTGTGAGTAGACACGAATCTGTGAATGAATCTGTGAGAGGCTGAGATAAGGGAGCGTTTTTTTTCTGATCCCAAGACATACAGAAAAAAACAAATACCGAGATAACACTAAACGGCCTGTCCGAAGTGTTCCCTCCGGCCGGTCCAAAGTGTTCCCTCCGGCCCCTGGGCTTAGTCTGTATTAGGATCAGGTTGCAAATTGATCCTTGCAGAAGTGCCGGGTACCCATCCCCGCCCAAGTGACTGTTAGGACTTCCGCGCATCCAGACTGTGACCCATAGGTGGCGCACCTGGCCGGAAGTAAGAGTATGTATGTGGGCTAATCCTCGGACGCCCATCCTGAATGAATTGATGATTATTAAAGAGGCTCTGTCACCAGATTTTTCAACCCCTATCTCCTATTGCAGCAGATCGGCGCTGCAATGGAGATAAGAGTAACGTTTTGTTTTTTTTAAAAACAAGCATTTTTGGCCAAGTTATGACCGTTTTTATATTTATGTAAATGAGGCTTTCTAAAATACAACTGGGCGTGTTTACAGTAAAAGTACAACTGGGCGTGTATTGTGTTCGTTACACCGGGGCGTTTTTACTTCTTTTACTAGCTGGGCGTTGTGTATTTTAGTATCATCCACTTCTCTACACAACGTCCAGCTTTTGGCAGTGCAAAGACACAGCGTGTTCTCGAGAGATCACGCTGTGACATCACTCACTTCCTGCCCCAGGTCCTGCATCGTGTCGGGACACATAGGCACCAGAGGCTACAGTTGATTCTGCAGCAGCATCAGCGTTTGCAGGTAAGTAGCTACACAGGGACCGGAGGTTTCCTCGAGGGAGCCAAGGATGGGGAGCAGCGTTTAAGGAGGGAGGCATGAAACACGTTGTGTACTCGAAAAGACGGGGGCAACTCCAGTCGGAAGGAGACAGGGTTGAGGACTTCAATGACATTCTACGGCCCTATAAACCGGGGAGCAAACTTCTTGGACGGGACTTTAAGGCGCAGATTTTTTGACGATAGCCACACCAGATCCCCGACCACAAACAAGGGGTTAGCAGAACGTCTTCTATCTGCCTGAGTCTTTTGTATGCTCTGGGACGCCTCTAGGTTCTTCTGAACCTGGGCCCAGACTGTGCACAGTTCCCGATAAGCGACCTCTACCTCGGGATTGTTGGAACTACCAGGTGAAACGGAGGAGAACCGTGGATTAAACCCAAAATTACAGAAAAAGGGGGAGACCCCTGACGAGTTACTGACCCGGTTATTAAGGGAAAATTCGGCGAGGGGAATGAATGAGACCCAATCATATTGACAGTCAGAGATAAAACACCTTAAATATTGTTCTAGAGACTGATTAGTCCTCTCAGTTTGGCCATTAGTTTCAGGATGGAAGGCAGAGGAGAAGGACAGATCAATCTCCAACTTTTTACAGAAGGCTCTCCAAAACAATGAAACAAATTGTACCCCTCTGTCAGAAACAATATTGACAGGGACCCCGTGGAGACGCAGGATGTGTTTGACAAACAAGGTAGCTAACGTCTTAGCATTGGGTAGTTTCTTGAGGGGCACAAAGTGGCACATCTTACTGAAGCGGTCTACTACAACCCACACCACCGACTTGCCTTGAGATGGAGGCAAATCGGTGATAAAATCCATGGAGATATGGGTCCAAGGTCTCTGGGGAATGGGCAAAGAACATAGTAAGCCCGCTGGTCGGGACCTGGGAGTCTTGGACCTAGCACAAACTTCACAAGCGGCGACGTAGGCCTTAACGTCTTTAGGCAACCCAGGCCACCAATAGTTTCTGGCAATGAGGTGCTTGGTACCAAGGATGCCTGGATGACCAGATAGTGCGGAGTCATGATTTTCCCTAAGTACCCTTAGCCGGAATTGCGGGGGAACAAACAACTTGTTCTCAGGAAGGTTCCCGGGAGCTGAACCTTGATCAGCCGCAATTTCAGAGACTAAATCAGAATCAATAGAGGAAATGATTATACCTGGAGGCAAAACACAAGCAGGATCTTCCTCCAAAGGAGGGCTGGCCATGAAGCTACGCGACAGTGCATCAGCCTTAATATTTTTAGACCCAGCCCTACCCTTAGGGAGCTTAGCTCCTAGTACCAAATCAATTGCGCAATCGTATTCTCTATGAGGAGGTAACACTTCGGAGGCCTCTTTAGAGAAAACATCAGTGAAGTCCTGAACAAACTCAGGTAGAGTGTTTACCTCCTCAGGGGGAGAAATAGAATTAACAGAAAAACATGACGTCATGCATTCATTACCCAATTTGGTAAGATCCCCAGTATTCCAGTCAAACGTGGGATTATGCAACTGCAACCAGGGAAGGCCTAAAACCAAATCGGACGATAATCCCTGCCTCACCAGTACAGAGCACTGCTCCAAATGCATGGAGCCAACAAGGAGTTCAAAAACAGGGGTATGCTGTGTAAAATAACCATTAGCAAGAGGAGTGGAGTCGATACCCACTACCGGGACAGGTTTAGGCAAATCAATCAAAGGCATAGCTAGAGACATAGCAAATTCCACAGACATAATATTAGCAGAAGACCCTGAATCCACGAAGGCACTGCCGGTACCAGACCTACCACCAAAAGAGACCTGAAAGGGAAGCAAGATTTTATTACGTTTCATATTTACGGGAAATACCTGTGCGCCCAAGTGACCACCCCGATGGTCGCTTAGGCGCGGAAGTTCCACCGACTGGTTATTCTTATGCCTAGGACATTTGTTCACTTGATGCTTATCATCCCCACAGTAGAAGCAGAGACCATTCTTCCTGCGGAACTCTCTACGTTGTTGGGGGGACACGGAGGCCCCGAGTTGCATAGGTAGCTCCGAGTTTTCCGTGGAAGAACGAAGCAACGGAACCTCGGGAGGCATCATGGGGGAGTCAGAGGAGAAAACGTTTAAGTCGTCGTTCCCTGAGACGTCGGTCAAGTCATACCGCTAAAGCCATAACCTGATCTAGGGAGTCAGAAGAGGGACAGCTAACTAGCAGGTCTTTCAGGGCGTTCGACAGACCCAATATAAACTGGCACCTTAAGGCAGGGTAATTCCACCGAGAAGCTACACACCACTTCCTAAAGTCAGAACAATACTCCTCAACAGGTCTCTCACCCTGACGTAAGGTCACCAGCTGACTCTCGGCAAAGGCTGTCTTGTCAGTCTCGTCATAAATGAGCCCGAGAGCAGAAAAGAAAATATCAACGGAGGAAAGTTCAGGGGCGTCAGGAGCCAAGGAGAAGGCCCATTGTTGGGGCCCGTCCTGGAGCCGGGACATAATTATACCCACCCGCTGGCTCTCAGAACCAGAGGAGTGGGGCTTTAAGCGAAAATAGAGCCTACATCTCTCCCGAAAGGAGAAAAAAGTCTTCCGGTCCCCTGAGAACTTGAGGTGGGGTTCAAGAGGTGAGGTGAGGGGCACTATCAGGGTAGCATCAGGCTGGTTGTCCCTCTGAGCCAGGGCCTGGACCTGTAGGGAGAGGCCCTGCATTTGCTGAGCCAGGGTCTCAAGGGGGTCCATAGAGTGTCAGGGACCAGGGTAGACTAGGTATATGGGCTTGTGATTATGTAATGATGGGGTAGGGAGACAGACAGGTGAGCCCTAATCTACCCGCCACTCAGTCCCTGCCTACTTGCAACGACCCGCCCTAGGCGACGGGGTACAACTGGTCGATGGTCCCTACACTCAATAGGTGGATGACAGACAAACAGACAAGGGTACAAAGAGGCCAGGGAAATGGGGAAGTTGCCCACGGGAAACCGTGAGCAACAAGCAAGGTGAACGAGCCGAGTCAAACCAGGAGATGAGCGAGGTACAAAACGCAGAGCAGAAGAGTGGTCAGTAAAGCCAAGGTCAATAACAAGCAGAGGGTCAGTAGTTCAAGAAGCTGCAGCAAGGCCAGGAAACCAGCAGAGAAGAGTCACAAGCAAAGGTGGAACAGGAAAGGCAGGTATAAATAGACAGAGGGCGGGAGCTAGCTCCGTCTGGCCAGGCTGTGATAGGCTCTCCCACTCCTAAGCCTGCCATCCTGAGTGGAGGAAGATGGAGTCAGTCTCACAGACATAGAAGCAGGTGCAGACTGATTACCTATGGGTGTTGACACAGAAGCTGTGTCTGACAGATCCTTTACACAAGAACTGCTTTTTTTCCTATAATAAGACTTTTATTATAGGAAAAAAAATGAACACGTAAAAAAAAGTACACATATTTGGTATCACCGCGTTTGCAACAATCCCAACTATAAAACTATAATATTATTTTTCCCGCACGGTGAACACCGCAAAAAAAATAAACGAAAAACAATGCCAGAATCACTATTTTTTGGTCACCACCCCTCCCAAAATATACAATTAAAAGTGATCAAATAGTCACATGTACGCCAAAATAGTACCAATACAAACTACAATCCCTTACACAGCTTTTTTGACTGAAAAATAAACAAGTTATGGCTCTCAGAATATGGTGACACAAAAAATAATTTATTTTCTAAATAGGTTATTTTATTGCGCAAACGCTGCAAAACATAAAAAAAACTATATACATATGGTATCGCCGTAATCGTACCGACCTGCAGAATAAAATATAATGGTCATTTATAGCCCAGGGTGAACGCCGTAAAAAATAAATAAAAAACATTGTCAGAATTGATGGTTTTTAGTCACCTTGCTTGCCAAAAAATTGAATAAAAAGTGATAAAAAAATAAAAATCGCATGTAGCCCAAAATGGTACCAATGAAATCTATAGATTGTCCCGCAACAAATAAACCCTCACGCAGCTCCGGTGGTGAAAAAATAAAAAAAGTTTCGGCTCCCAGAATATGGCAATGCAAATAGTGCAGTGTTCCAAAAGCGGATAAGATCAGGCGCCATTTATAAGTGCGACACTGGCCACATATCTGCAGATTATTATTTATTTACCCCATTATTATACCCCCCTATTATGCCCCTGATGTACTCTGCCCAGTCTACATATGCCCCCACATTATAAACTGAAAGACCAGCAAAACACCAGAGCTACTACCAAGCAAAATCTGCGCTCCAAAAGTCAAAATCTGTGCTCCCTCCCTTCTGAGCCCTACAGCATGCCCAAACAGCCGTTTAAGTCCACCGATATGGCATCGCCATACCCGGGAGAACCCGGTTAATATTTTATGAGGTATTTGTGGCACAAACTGGGCACAACATACAGTGCACTAAAATGGCACATCAGTCGAAAATTTAAATTTTCACTCTGCACCATCTGCTGCGCAATAAACCCTTCGCGCACCATGACTTAATAGCATGTCGTGGTGTGGGGGGTACAGCTTATACCCGGGACTAACGGACAGAAACAGCGATCGCACGGTTACAGGAGCCTGTAAAAATCACAATATACTGCAATACATTAGTATTGCAGTGTATTCTACCAGTGAGCTAACGATTGCTGGTTCAAGTCTCCTAGGGGGACTAATAAAATATGTAAAAACAAAAGTAAATAGTTATTAATAGTGGAAAAAATGTAATAAATATTTAAAGTCCAAAAATAAACCCTTTTCAATTTTTTTCTCTAAAGTAATCTAAAAAAATACACTAAATTGGTATCGTTGAGTCCGTAAAAGTCCAAGCTATGACAATATACCTTTATTGAACTTGCGCGGTGAAATAAAGAATTTGAAACTGCAAAATCACAGTTTTTTGGTCACCTTGGCTCTACCAAAAAATTTAATAAAAAGTGCCCAAAATGTCTTATGTACCAAGAAATGGTACCAATAAAAACTACAGCTCGTCCCGCAAAAAATAAGCCCTCACACCACTCTATTGACGGAAAAATAAAAAAGTTGTGGCTCTCGGAATGCGGGGAGGAAAAATGAAAAAGCAAAAGCAAAACATGGATCAGTTCGGAAAGGGTTAATTACTTTCTAATGAAAAAACATTTATGACCACATGTGGGGTATAGCCGTACTCGGGAGGAATTGCTTTACAAACGTTGGGGTGCTTTCTCCTCCTTTATCCTTTGTGAAATTGAAAAAATGCAACATTTTAGTGGAAATAATGTTGATATTAATTTTCACAGCCTAATTCTAATAAATTCTGCAAAGGACGTGTGGGGTCTAAATGCTCACTATACCCCTAGATAGATTCCTTAAGTTATGTCGTTTGCCAAATGGGGTTACTTTTGGGGGGCTTCCACTGTTTCGGTCTCTCAGTGGCTTTGCAAATTCGACATGACACCCAAAAACTATTCCAGCTAAATTTGAGCTCCAAAAGCCAAATAGCTCTCCTTCCCTTCTAAGCCCCGGTATGGGTCCAAACAGCACTTTATTACCACATATGGGATATTTACATAACCGTGAGAAATTGTTTTACAAATGTTGGGGTGCTTTTTCTCCTTTATTCCTTGTAAAAATTAAAAATGTTTTAAGTTTTTACAGAAAAAAAGTAGATTTTTACCTTTACAGATTAATTCCAATGAATTCAGCAAAAATCTCTGGGGTCAAAATGCTAACTTTACCCCTAGAAAATTTCCTTGAGGGGTTTCCACTGTTTTCATCCCTCCAGTGCATTGCAAACGCGACACGGCACTGAAAACTATTCCAGCAAAATCAGAAATTCAAAATCCAAATGGTGCTCCTTCTCTTCTGAGCCCTGCTGTGGGTCCAAACAGCAGTTTATTACCACATATGGGGTATTGCCATATTCGGAAGAAATTGCTTCACATATGTTGGGGTGTTTTTTCTAATTTAACATTTCTACGTTTTTTCACAATAAAAGTAGATTTTCATTTTCACATACTAATTCAAATAAATTCAGCAAAACAACTGTGTGGTCAAAATGCTAACTTTACCCCTAGATAAATTCCTTGAGGGGTGTAGTTTCCAAAATGGGGTCACTTTTGGGGGGTCTTTACTGTTTTGGTACCACAAGACCTATTCAAACCTGACATGGTGCCTAAAATATATTCTAAAAAAAGGAGGCCCCAAAATCCACTAGGTGCTCCTTTGCTTCTGAGGCCTGTGTTTCAGTCCATTAACACACTAGGATCACTTGTGGGATATTTCTAAAAACTGCAGAATCTTGGCAATAAATATTGAGTTGCATTTCTTGGGTAAAACCTTCTGTACCAAAAATGTAAAAATGTATTACAAATGAATCTTCGGAAAAAAAATGAAATTTGTACATTTCACCTCTACTTTGCTTTAATTATTGTGAAACGCCTAAAGGGTTAAAACACTTTATGAATTCTGTTTTGAATTCTTTGAGGGGTACAGTTTTCAAAATGGGGTGATTTATGGGGACTTTATAATATATAAGGCCCTCAAAGCCACTTCAGAACTGAACTGGTCCCTGAAAAAATAGGCTTTTGAAATTTTCTTGAAAATATGAGAAATTGCTGCTAAAGTTCTAAGCCTTGTAACGTCCTAGAAAAATAAAAGAATGTTCAAAAAACTATGCAAACATAAAGTAGACATATGGGGAATGTTAACTAGTAAGTATTTTGTGGGGTATTACTATCTGTAAGATTTTTCTCTAAATCTTGGTATTTTTTACAAATAAATATTTAATTTATCAACCAAATTATTTCCCTAATATAAAGTACAATATGTCACGAGAAAACAATCTCAGAATCACTTGGATAGGTAAAAGCATTCCGGAGTTATTACCACATAAAGTGACACATGTCAGATTTGAAAGGCCAGTTCTGAAGGCCAAAACAGGCGGAAATTTTTTTTTTTAGATAAATTTGCTTTTAGTGTGTTATTTAAATACATTTTATTTATTTGTGTTTTTGTGTTTTACTTTTTCTTACTTTTACTTCACTATGGGGGCCGACATTTTTTTTTCATCTCTGTATGTGTTGATTAACGACACATACAGAGATGGAATACGGCACATATATCCCCATAGAGAATGCAAACGGGAGCCGTTCCATTCACTATAGTGTACGCCGTCTGTGTATGCGCCACTCCCACACAGTCCAAAAGGAAGGTCTTCGGCAGTGCAACATCCGGCGCCATTTTCATGTGGACCGGAAGACGCGACCGGACAGTAAGATGACTACTTCCGGTCGCGGCTTCCGGACATATGTTCCAGGCAGCGAAGACGCGAGGAGTAGGATCGGAGGCAGCAGCGGCGGCAGGAGCAGGTAAGTTATGTTTGTGTATGTGATGTGTGTATTATGTTCGTGTTATATTGTCTGATTACCACTGTATCTAATCCTCCTACACTGTGTGCCGCCATTTTCTGAGCGAATGCACAGTGTAGGAGCATTAGAAGATTCAACCACCTACTTCTCCTGGCACTAGCCTAGATAAGGGAGGGGGGATTGTGTCAGCTCACTAAAGCGTGTGTGTCTACACCAAATTCCGCAGGGTCCAAAAGAGGAGGGAAGAGAATGATAGGTTACATGATCAATGGGAGACTTAAGAGGGAATGGGATAAGTCGCAGGAAACAGCAGATAGGGAATTGTGAATTTCCAGCCTGGTGTGAAGTGGATTTCCCAGCGCATTTAATTCCCCAATACACAGGTCACCAACATAATTATCTTGAATTACTGAAAGTAGGGATGAAAACATTAGAAAATGTAACAGAGGATCCAATATCTAATCCAGCTGTCAAGTTTTTTTGTAGATGGTTCCAGGTACCACCATGAAGGATGCTACAAGACTGGGTATATACTGTCACCACCGAAACAGAGGTAATAAAGTAAGAACCACTTCCACCCTCTATGTCGGCACAGGAGGTGGCGTTGAAGGTACTCACTGAGGTGTGTAGACTGACTGAAGGTAAAACCGCAAATATATATACTGTGTCATGAACAAATACACAGTAAACAGTGAGGTCCCTGTTCTTTCCAAACCACTTTCCCTACCTACTTGTACGACCCGACCTAAACGACGGCGCACAACTGGGCGGCGTTCCCTATACTGGTATAGGTGAAACTGACAAAAGGATAAGACAGAGACAGTACGAAATAACAAAGGGTCACCTGGGAAGACACGGAGGGAGAGGTAGGGCAATTGCGCCGCGGACAAGTCCGGGCGCAAAAGGCGGAGTCAGGCAGGCAGGGTCAAACCAGGAGAGTGCAGAAAAAACAAAAGTCAGAAGGCAAAGAAAAGTCAGGAGTCAAGCCGAGGTCAGGTCACAGGAAGTCAAAATGCAAGTCGCTCAAGGGAGTCTGAAACAAGGGAAAGCACCAGGCACGAAAACTCTAATTACAGACAAAGGCCAACTATCCCAGGCTGAACTAAATAAGGAGAGGGCGGGAACTCAGGAACATCAGCCAGGCGTTGATTGGCCAGACACTCCTGAGCTCCTATTGGCTGCAGACTGTCTCAGTCTGCCAGGCAGGGCGACGCCCGAGCGAGTAACTTTCGATGTCCTGGAGACAGAGGGAGCCGCAGGCAGAGAGTACGTTACAGTACCCCACCCTTTTACGAGGGGCCACTGGACCCTCAACCCCCGAACAAGGTTCATTCGGAAATTTATTATAAAAGTTTTTTATAAGGGTCCGAGCATTGATATCTCGGACTGTGACCCAAGTTCTCTCCTCTGGACCATATCCTTTCCAATTGACCAGGTACTGTATAGACCCTTGAACCTTTCTACTGTCCAACAACCTGGCCACCTCGAACTTCTGTCCCTCGGGTGTCAATACTGGGACGGGGGGTTTCCCTATGGGAAGGATGGGGGGAACAAATCTTTTCAGAAGGGAGGAATGAAACACATCGTAGATGCGGAAGGAGGGGGGCAATTTTAAGTGGAAGGAGAACAGGTTGATCCTCTCCATGACTTCATAAGGACCGATGTACCTTGGGGTGAACTTTCTGGAGGGTACCCTCAGGCAGAGGTTCTTGGAAGAGAACCAAAACTGATCTCCCACCAAGAAATCAGGATTAGCCAAAAGCCTTTTATTGGCTTGAAGCCGCTGGTGGTCCTGGGCTGCCCTGAGATTACTCTGGACCTGGTTCCAGATGAGCCTCAAATTCCCAGTGAGAAGCTCCACTTCAGGGTTATCTGATACACTTGGGGAAAATGAAGAAAACCGGGGATTAAAACCATGATTAACAAAGAATGGAGAAACTCCTGAGCGTCGGCCACGAAACATCTAAGATACTGTTCCAGGGACTGATTGGTCCTCTCAGTCTGGCCATTAGTTTCTGGATGGAAGGCCGATGAAAAGAACAAGTCTAGTCCTAACTGCTTGCAGAACGCCCTCCAAAACAACTATACAAATTGGACCCCCCTATCAGAGACTATGTTAACAGGTACCCCGTGCAAACGTAAAATATGTTTAATAAAGAGGTTAACTAGCTCTTTAGCATTGGGCAATTTCTTCAGGGGAATGAAGTGGGCCATTTTACTAAACCGGTCTACCACTACCCAGATCACTGACCTGCCCTGGGACGAAGGGAGATCGGTGATAAAATCCATGGCTAGATGGGTCCAGGGTCCTTGGGGCACCGGCAAAGGACACAGCATGCCTGCGGGTCGGGATCTGGGAGTTTTAGACTAGGCGCAGGTCTCACATGAGACCACGTAGGCTTGGACATCCCGTAGCAGCCTTGGCCACCAGAAACCATGGGTGACAAGGTCCCTGGTACCAGAGATGCCTGGGTGACCTGACAGGACTGAGTCATGACACTCCTGGAGGAGCCTCAGGTGGAGGTGTAGGGGTACAAACAATTTTCCCTCTGGAAGTGCTTCAGGGGCAGAGTTCTGGCTGGCCATGATCTCTGTGGTCAGGTCAGAGTCTACGGTTGCCACTACCACACTAGGAAGCAATACGCCTTCGGGTTTGGTCTCAGGCGGAGGGGTGGCAAGAAAATGACGGGACATACAAGATGACAAACACTTCTTACCCCAAGTAACAAGTTCCCCCGTCACCCAATATAAGATGGGGTTATGCTTGCGCAACCAGGGGAGACCTAATAAAATCTCGGTGGATAGCCCCTTAAGGACAAACATAGTACATTCCTCCACGTGAATAGAACCAACCTTTAAACAAAACACAAGGGTAGACTGGAAACCGTGCCCACCAGCTAACGGGGAGGAGTCTACCCCTAGCAGGGGAATAGAAACAGACAAATCAATAAGGGGTAAGCCAATCGACAAAGCAAAACTGTGGGAAATAAAATTGGCAACGGACCCTGAGTCCACAAATTCAGAACCTATCCCAGTCTTGGCCAAAAATGACACCTGGGCTGGCAACATGACCTAATTAAAATGAATGGGAGATACCTGTGCGCCCAAGTGAATCACCCCAGGTAGATTCCACAGACCACTTCCTAAACTCAGAGCAGTACTCCTCTACCCGCCCCTTACCCTGACGAAGTCCCCCTAACTGAGTTTCAGCGATCGCTGTCCTGTCGGGTTCGTCAGAGAGATGTCCCAGGGCAGAAAAGAAAGCGTAGACAGAGGAGCGTTGGGGACTAGTGGGAGATAAGGAAAATACCCAATCCTGGGGATCCGTTGAGACTCGGAGCCAGAAGAATGTGGCCGTAACTGAAAATAAAGGATGCAGCTCTTACGAAAAGATACAAAAAAAATTTGATCGCCAGAGAAACGATCGGGTAACTGGATTTGGGGTTCTACCACAGGTGTGGTAGGGTAGGCTGCCATGGGTAACACAGGGGCGGCCACTTGCAGGGCATGCTCCTGCTGGTAGACTCTCTGGGCCATATCCTGCACCAATTGGGTGAGACCCTGCATTTTCTCTGTTAACACTACCAAAGGGTCCATGGCAAACAAAAGCCAGACAACAGGGAAGAGCAGGTAAAAGTTCTGTAATTCTGTCATGAACAAATACACAGTAAACAGTGAGGTCCCTGTTCTTCCCAAACCACTGTCCCTACCTACTTGTACGACCTGACCTAAACGACGGCGCACAACTGGGCGGCGTTCCCTATACTGGTACAAGTGAAACTGACAAAAGGATAAGACAGAGACAGTACGAAATAAAAAAAGGGGTCACCAGAGAAGACACGGAGGGAGAGGCAGAGCAATTGCGCCACGGACAAATCCGGGCACAAAAGGCGGAGTCAGGCAGGCAGGGTCAAACCAAGAGAGTGAGGAAAAAACAAAAGTCAGAAGGCAAAGAAAAGTCAGGAGTCAAGCCAAGGTCAAAATGCAAGTCGCTTTGGGAGTCTGAAACAAGGGAAAGCACCAGCCAAGAAAACTCTAATTACAGACAAAGGCCAACTATCCCAGGCTGAACTAAATAAGGAGAGAGCAGGAGCTCAGGAACATCAGCCAGGCTTTGATTGGCCTGATGCTCCTGAGCTCCTATTAGCTGCAGTATGCCAGGCCGGGCGACGCCCCAGCGAGGAACTCTTGATGTCCTGTAGACTGAGGGAGCCGGAGGCAGAGAATACGTGACATACTGACTCTAGATATGCTTTTGGTATGGCACATGATTATGGCCTAATCTGGAGGAGCAGGGATTTTGCTGGATCCACGGGTAAACTCATAATGTTGAGAGAGTGAAAGAACTGTTTGAAAAAAGAAAGAAATAACCTCCTATTATGTTCTTTAGGTTGTCAGTTTTTGCCCAGGTGTACACCACCAGTATATATCATGAGGTTATAGGTAGGGGGAAAGAGGAAGAGGGGCAAGACTGTTATATGTTAGGTCGCCTTCAATTAGTATAAAGATTGATACCGACAATTTGATAGGGAAAGAAAATCCAATGCAATGTCCCCTTTAAATTCCACTGGCAAAATTTATTTATTAATATTTTTTTCAATTTTTTTTATATTTTTACTTGTTTTTACTTATTTCTTGTGTATATTTTAATCGTTTTCCTATATTGTATATTTAAATTCCCAATGAATGGAGACACCCTCCTGTATAGGAGGTTGTGTCCGTATCACCAGGACTAAGGAGGGAGTGTTCTCTGAGCTAGAGTAGTGTATTTGTTCTTATTTTTATTCACCAAATCCACATCAAAATCGCCTAGGTTGACTTTTTTCCATGGGTCATATAGACGTATTGATGGAATAATACGCTGCAGTTATATCTCACATCACAGGACTGAGATCGTAGCCCAGACCTAGATGCAGCTGCAGCGATATCCCACAATATCGTTGCACCGAGATTTCCTCCCCAGCAGCGAGACCAGAACTGCTACACAAACCTATTGTGGCTAAGTCTCAGCAGTGATATCTCACCGCGTCGCTGCACTGAGACTGTCTCCCCGGCAGCGAATCTAGGAGTAGAGCCACAAGTGCTAGTACCTAGCGGCTAGTGTTTAGGATATAGATGACTGTGACATCATCAAAGCTCGCCGTTCAGACAGCGTGAGCGAGTGATATCAACGTCGTTCCTCGTTCACATTTGCAACAGCTAGGGGCAATTTTACACGTAGGACTCGATAATTCTACACTATTTCTCTCCCTCTGTTTTCTTTCCCTATTTACAGAGTCGGTATATTCCCGACGTACGTTTCGCTGATCAAAATCAGCTTCTTCCGGAACTGTTTGATGCTCTGACACTGCCAAAGCAGGTAGGTATACGCAAAGTGCAAGCTCTTACTAAAGTGCAAGCTACCCCTGAAGCGAGGGGACATAGATTTGCAGACGAGGCTGCGAAAGCTGCGGCTCTCACATCCCTCAAAGAGGAGGATGTAGTATTCTTGACCAGCATAGCATCTGGTCCCATAGACATGACAATATTAAGTAGACTGCAAAGTCAAGCCACAAAAGAAAAAGGACAGTGGCAGACAAAAGGTGCGAGTGAAGGGGAGGATGGAATATGTAAGGTGGGTAACAGGATGTGCCTACCCAGAGTCCTCTTCCCCATGGTAACCCAACTAATGCAAAGACCAACGCATGTGTCAAGAGTGCAATGGTGAACAAATGGTGGGTACCCCCCAGGTTTCAGAAGTGCTGCTGCTAGATTTGTCCACTGGTGCATGATATGTGCCTGCCATAATATAGGCAAAACTCTGCTGCAAAAAGGCATATGGTAAAGGCAGACTACCCATATCAGCGATTGCAGTACTAACTCAATTACCAAAGGTGGGACAGTATGAACATGTACATGTCTGTATAGGTCTGTTCTCTGGGTGGCCTGAGGTGTGACCAGTAATGAAGGCCACAGCCAACGTAAAAGATTGCTCTCAGAAGTGGTATGTGGATATGGGGTCCCTGAGACTATAGAAAGTGATAGAGAAACTCACTTTACTGGAGAGGTACTCCAAGACATCTTGCAGGCCCTGGGCAAAGAGCAGGCTTTCCACACCTGTTATTATCCCCAGAGCAGTGGGAAGGTAGAAAGGTTGAATGGGACTTTGAAGTTAAAAATCAAGAAGGTCATGTCTGAAACCTATAAACCATGGACTGAGTGCCTGCCCATTGCACTCTGACCTCACAAGTTATGTGGGAGCTCTGAAAAAACAGCTCACGAAGATGTATAAATATGTTTATGACTCCATTCCAGACCCTAAGTGAAAGGAGGACATTGTTTACAGCCAGGGGACTGGGCGCGTTTAAAGAGACACTGTAAAGCACTAGAGCCGCACTGTGCCGGTCCCTACCAAGTCCAACTCACAACTTCCACATCCGTTAAATTGGAAGGAAAGACAACTTGGATACACGCCAGTCAATGCTGAAATGTCCTCAATCACGATGCTGAACTGTGGGTCTCCTCAAGCTCCGGCTGACCTTCATCTTCTCTGTCAGCTCTACATTACCTATTGTCTGAATGATGAGCTAGAAGAAGACTTTAAGAACAAGTTTATCAAACATCAAGTGATATCAGCATTGACTAAATTGCTGGACTGTTGTATATGTATCCATTCAAAAACTATGCCATATCTGAAGATATAGTTATTGCCTTGGCCTTGCAGTCCCATCTCTTTTCCCTAGCGCTTAACGCTAACACTCCTAAGTTGTTTCTCTTGTAATAGCAGCGGGGGCATTGGTTCCCTGTCTGTTTAAAGGGAATGTGTCGCTAGAAATTTTTTATTTTTTTCCAGTTAAACAGTTAGTATATAAATGATTACACATTGTTTTCATTTTTTACATTTTTTCACAAGTCAGGAAATATTATAAATTAGATTCTAATTTATAACATTTACATGTGCTGGTCACTAGAGGGAGCAATTCCCAAAATTGCAGCATTGTCAGTGTGGTAAAGCAACCTCATTGCTTTATGCTGCAAATTTGGAGTAGACACACTCGCTCTACTGTCCTCACACAATCCGCCCTCCTTTCTCCTGGCTAGTGCCAGGAGAAAGAAGGGGGTTGAATGTTCAAACCTCCTACACTGTGCCGCCATTTTCTGAGCGAATGCACAGTGTAGGAGGATTAGATACAGTGGTAATCAGACAGTATAACATACACACACATCACATACACAAACATAACTTACCTGCTCCTGCCGCCTCCGCTCCGAGTCCTTGCGTCTGCGCTGCCTTGAACATATGGCCGGAAGCCGCGTCCGGAAGTCGTTATCTTACTGTCCGGCCGCGGCTTCCGGTCCACATGAAAATGGCGCCGGATGTCGCTCTACCAAAGACCTTCCTTTTGGTCTGTGTGGGAGCGGCGCATGCGCCGTTCCCACACAGACGGCGTACGCTATAGTGAATGGAAGGGCTCCCGTTCTCATTCTCTATGGGGATGTATGTGCCGTATTCCATCTCTGTATGTGTCGTTAATCGACACATACAGAGATGAAAAAAAAAATGGCAGCCCCCATAGAGAAGTAAAAGAAAGAAAAAAGTAAAAAGTACAACACAAAAACACAAATAAATAAAATTTATTTTAATGACATACTAAAAGCAATATTATATTAAAAAAAATAATAATTTGTGACACCTTCCCTTTAGCGGTGTAAGAAATTTAAAAAGGGAGGCGCTGTGGAAAATAGATCTCATGCCAGGAATACTGCAGTCCATGATTAGATGTTACCCCAATGACATTGTGTGATGTGTAAACAAAGGTCAGTTAATAAAAATGACTTGTTGTTTGATGCCGTAAACCTCACCGACTGTGAGGGAAAATACACAAAATATGTATATTGTGTGGGGATAAGAGCAACTGGCAGTTACCAGTGCTCTGAGACAGCTAGTAAATGTATGACACAGGGCCTAGAAAGTGCAATACGAGGTCATCTAACTGATAAAGGGGTTGGCATCGATGAATGCCACTGGACGGGACATAATCTTGTTCTCCTGGATTGCAGGAGTGTTAAATCACTCCAGGGATGTGCTTCAACTCAACATATGCTTCATATATGTGGGTTTAAAGCATATAAGTAGTTGCCACCCAGGAGAATGTACCCTAGCCAGACTACAATCAGCTACTTAGATAGAGGTTTAAACTTGTAACATGTTTGATTGCAAAAGTATCAGCAGTCAAGAAAGCAGCACAGGATATTAAAGTGCATCTGGTTCAGAACACCCACCACCCTAAGAACCGAGGAGTAAGGAAACATTCAGAGTCACCTGTTTACGTGACACTTAATGCCTCCATACCTGATAAAGTTATCTGTCAAGCCGTAGCACAACACCAAGATAGATGGTATTGCCCGAATTGTGAAACCTGTAATTCCCTAAATCTTCAGGTGTTTTCAGTATGTAACGCTGTACACTCACATATTGCTAGACAGGTATACTGAGTACCCATCCAAAGGTGAATGGCACGAGATGACCTGATTCAGAATAGCTGACCAGAAGGTAGCCTTGGATGAGTATTCTAATACATGGCTAAGCAAATTTATGTTCAAAAGAAGGGAATTGTCAAAAATATTTTAATATCTTTATATGTGTGAACCTAAAAGTGCTATGTATTATCTACTGCTATGGACAGTTGTCACTGGAGCTCACAGAACTGCTGAAAGAACAGCCTACAGGGGGGATGGCTATTCTATTCTAAGTCGTTTGGTGTATGACTTTGCATTCAGCTGTTACAAAGGCAACGTGACAAAATGTGATGACATTGTATTTCTTATGGATAAAGATACATACGAGAGCTGAGATTGGGATTCTGTATGTTACTATATGTAGAATGTTTATGTTTGCAAGTTAAGGATACCGCCTACTCTCATTTTCCTATAAATAAAGATGGATCCGCCCCCTAGGGCAGAGAACTTTTGAACACTGACGCTGCGTGTCATGGACTCTCTCCGGCCGGCAGGCCTCTCTCAGATCCACCAGTGAGAGAGCATTAATTAATTTGGAACTCAGTGTATCCTGCTAGACGTTCTATACTCTTGTCTATTTGTCTAACTTTACACCATCTTTTTTCATTTACACCAGTCTTTTGGCGCCAGAATGTTGCGCAATTTGTCGCATTTTAATCCACACCTCTTATCTCGAAGGCTTCGTTCACATCTGCGTCAGGGTCCCGTTCTGACGTTCCGTCGGAGCTTCCCATCAGAACAGGACACTGACAACATGTGTACCAGTTTTTTTTAATTAATTTGTGACAGAATTGTGGCACACTATAATAGTAAATCTTCCCCTAATACAGTTATGTCCTGAATTATTTGGACAGTGACACAATCTTCATGATTTGGGCTCTGCATGCCACCACATTGGATTTTAAATGAAATAACTGAGATGCAATTGAAGTGTAGACTTTCAGGTTTAATTCAAGGGGTTGAACAAAAATATCCTGTGAAATGTTTAAGAATTGCAACCATTTTTCTACACAGCCTCCTCATTTCAGGGGCTCAAAAGTGGACAAATTAACATTACCATAAACAAAATGTGTTTTTTTTAATACTTTGTAGAGAATCCTTTACAATGACTGCCTGAAGTCTGGAACCCATGGACCTCACCAAACGCTAGGTTTCCTCCTTTGTGGTGCTTTGCCAGGCCTTTACTGCAGCTGTCTTCAGTTGTTGCTTGTTTGTGGGTCTTTCTGAATTAAGTTTTGTTTTAAGCAAGTGAAGTGCAGCTCGATCGGGTTGAGATCTGGTGATTGACTTGGCCATTGCAGAATATTCCACTTCTTTGCCTTAAAAAACTCCTGGGTTGCTTTCGCAGTATGTTTTGGGTCATTGTCCATCTGTACTGTGAAGCGACATCCAATCAACCTTGCTGCATTTGGTTGAATCAGAGCAGAAAGTATATCCCTGAAAGCTTCAGAATTCATCCAGCTGTCACATCAATAAACACTAGTGACCTAGTGCATTTGGCAGCCATGCATGCCCAGGCCATCATGCTGGCTCCAGTATGTTTTACAGAGGATGTTCTGTGCTTTGGATCATGAGCCGTGCCAAGTCTTCTCCATACTTTCTTCCTCCCATCATTCTGGTACGGGTTGATCTTAGTTTCATCTGTCCAAAGAATGCTGTTCCAGAACTGGGCTGGCATCTTTAGATGTTGTTTGGCAAAGTCTAATCTAGCCTTTCTATTTTTGAGGCTGATTAATGGTTTGCACCTTGTGTAGTGAACCCTCTATATTTGCTCTCATGAAGTCTTCTCTTTATGGTAGACTTAGATACTGATACACCTACTTCCAGGAGAGTGTTCATCACTTGGGTAGATGTTGTGAAGTGTTTTTTCTTCACCATGGAAAGGATTCTGCGGCCATCCACCACTGTTGTCTTCCGTGGACGTTCAGTCCTTTTGAAGTTCACAGGTGCACTTTCTTTTCAAGAATGTACCAAACTGTTGATTTGGCCACTCCTAACATTTGTGCGATCTCTTTGATGGATTTCTTAATTTATTTAAGCCTTACAATGTTCTGTTTTACTTGCATTAAGAGCTCCTTTGACCTCATGTTGTGGGTTCACAGCAACAGCTTCCAAATGCAAATTCCAAACCTGGAATAAACTCCAGACCTTTTACCTGCTGAATTGATGATGGATTAACGAAGGAATAGCCCATGCAGCCCATTAAATAGCTTTTGAGACAATTGTCCAATTACCTTTGGTCCCTTGAAAAAGAGGCAGCTACGTATTAAAGAGCTGTAATCCCTATACCCTTCCTCAAATTAGGATGTGAATACCATCAAATTAAAGCGGAGATTCTTCATTTTAAACCCATATTGATTATATTACAATATATTCAACATGTTTTGGTAAACAACTAAAATGCCAAAACTTGTATCACTGTCCAAATAATTCTGGACCTAACTGTATATATAATTGCTGCCATTTCTCGTTTAAAATGGTTGTTCTTGCGAATATTATTGGACTCTGCTACTTATATTGGAATTACTACCAGGAGGTCCCTCCAGCAGCAGTTACGTTTTAGTCGGTTCAATATTGCAAGGGGTTAAAGAGGATGTCAGTTAAATTAAAAGACAAACAAAAAAAGTTCAATAGCAGAAAGAAAAAGAAAACTAAAAGATATTCCCTCTTATTGGCGCTGTTCCTCTCTGGCTGTTGTTTTCTTGGTGAGCCACGCTGTTGCGGAAACACTGGCGATGAGTCATAGACAAATTCTGGTCCGTGACCACAAGATTGGATTAATAACAGTTTATTTCAATATGGATAAAAGTATAAAGGCTACGCGTTTCGAGACCGGACCGGTCTCTTCCTCAGGCTAAAAATACATAAAACTTACCCTGTCCTGGCAATTACTTATATAGCTGGGCAGAGTACCAAAAAGAGGCTGTAGGGTCATAGTTCACATGGTGTTGTATAAACATTACTAAAAAGGCAAATAGTTACAATGTGGTCAAGTTCTCCCTTCATTCATTGCAGTGTCGGCAACTATCACAATATTGGAAGGCGGCACGGTTTCTCATATGTTCTCGAGAATCAAGTCAATACACTAATAAATACAATAAAACACGGGTAGGAATAAATAAATAAATATAAGCATTATCTAAACATTTATAATGCCTATATAAATCCACAATAAGATCTCTACGACGAGATAGGAAGGTTCATTTAGATATATAATCTTTCTCTTTAATATTCATAAGGTAAACTCCGGTTTATTATCACTGACAGCCAAAGTCTCAAGGGAGCTGTCTGTTAGAGCTCTACGATGGCCCAGAAGGATCAATCTGATGCGGATTGTTCAGAGTGGATGAACTACCTTAGCACCGTCAGGTGGCTTTGGGATGCTATAAATATTTTTGGGTTTCAAAAGGTCTATATCGGGTTCGTCAGCGTAAGTTTATACCGGGTTAGTTTTTTATTATTATTTTTTCAAGGAATGTACATGTTTGTTTGTTTCCAGTACAGTTTGCCTCTAATTGTACTTCTGTTGACTATTAGATTATAGTCTCTGTAATAATATGGAGACCAACTGGACTTAATGTATTTAGTTTGTACATCCAGAATACTTATTTTTTGCTAACATTTTCAAAACTATCATTCATTGCAGGGTTTATATAATCTATAGGGGTAATGGAGTAACAATTAAAATCCCCACAATCAATGGGAGATGTTTTCGGACATTTTTAGGCGCATTTTCCAACGCGGTTCCGCGTAAAAAAAAAAAAAAAAAAAAAGAACAGGGCCCTATTTATCCACATTGAAACAAATTGTTATCCAATCTTGTGGTCACGGACCAGAATAGTCTATGACTCATCGCTAGTGCTTCCGCACCAGCAAGGCTCACCAAGAAAACAACAACCAGAGAGGAACAGCGCCAATAAGAGGGATTATCTTTTTAGGTTTCTTTTTTTCTCTGCTATTGATCCTGCCAAACGGAACCCCACGGGTCTCCGTATAAATCCCGGGCTGCAGACCTCCATATACAGATATACGCATAAGGACGTTGTGCTCCTAGCACAACGCCATCAGATGAGCACGATTCTGAACTCCCGTGACACCACTATTCAGATCCCTTGGGATGATGAACCATGTGCGCCGTGTTCTTCCTTTTTTCTTTCCTTAAATATAAACATAAAAAGTTGAAACACGTAATAAAAAAAAAGTACTCACCTCATTCCCCCTCAGTTCAAGTGCAGATGCTCTGCTGGTTTCCCGCCAGCCTGAATGTAAATAAAGACCAGCGGGGGACCATCATGACATCTGCGTTGGATTGGAGGGAGGATTACTGGATTTTTTTTTTTATAACTAACATACAACCCCTTTAAACCCTTAATAACCAGCCTATTTTAAACCTTAACCCATTCTCGACCACCCCACGTAGATTAACGGGCTGCAGAGCTGGTCCTTGTGCCTGCAGCCTGATAATCTACGTGTGCTCCTAACAGAGCACACATGCAGTCCCCGCAGCCTGGCATCTCCCAGTATAGGCTGCTACTAGCAGCCTTAGTACTGGGGGAAAACATCGGGTCGGATCACAGCGGTAATCCGAACCGATGAACCCCTTAAATGCGGCAGTCAATAGCGTCCGCCGCATTTAACTTGTTATAGCAACATCGGCACCCTGTCACCCGATTGCGGGGGCCCATTGTTGCGGGGGGGGGGGGGCGATTTCTATGGTAACCGGAAGCCTAACAAAGGCTTCCGGTCTGCCATCTATTGAAGGCGATTACGTCCTGCCAGAGGCAGGACCTAATATGCCTCCTGTCAGTGTGAAACAGACAGGTATAATACCCTGCAATACATAAGTATTGCAGGGTATTATAACAACGATCCAACAATTGGACCTTCAAGTCCCTAGTGGGAATAAAAAAAAAAAAAAAAAGTTCCAAAAAAATGGACAAAAGTAAAATGGCAAAATAATTAAATTTAAAAATCGCCTTTTTCCCCTTATAAAGTCCTTTATTATTAGAAAAAAATGAAAAAAATAAACTATGCATAATTGGTATCGCCGCGTCCATAACGGCCTGAACTATAAAAATATAATGTAATTTATCCCGCACGGTGACCGCCATAAAAAAAATTAATACAGAAAACTTTACCGGAGTCGCTATTCTTAGTCACTTCAGCTCCCAAATAATTGCATAAATAGGGATCAAAAAGTCGCATGTACCCAAAAATTGTACCGATAAAAACTACAGTTTGTTCTGCAAAAAACAAGTCCCACATAGCTTTCCTGATAGAAAAAGAAAAAAGTTGTGGCTCTTAGAAGATGGCGACACAAAACGAAATTATTTTTTTAAAACCGTGATTTTATCGTGCAAACACCGTAAAACATAAAAAACCTATATACATATGGTATCGCCATAATCGCATCGACCTACAGAATAAATTAAATATGTCATTTATAGCGCACGGTGAACTCCGTAAAAAAAAAACGAATAAAAAAACAATAGAAGTTTTGACGGCCTAATTACACTAAATACAGCAAAAAAAAACTCTGGGATCAAAATGCTCACTATACCCCTAGACAAATCCTTTTTAGGGCTTTAGTTTCCCAAATGGGGTCACGTCTGGGGGGTGTCCACTGTTTTGGTCCCTCAGGGGCTTTGCAAATGCGTCATGACACCCAAAAACCAATTGAGTAAACTTGAGCTCCAAAAGCCAAATAGCACGAATTCCCTTCTGAGCACCGTTGTGTGTCCAATCAGCCGTTTATTACCACATATGGGGTATTGCCGTAATCAGGAGAAATTGCTTTACAAATCTTGGGGTGCTTTTTCTTCTTTATTCCTTGTAAAGATTTATAATTTCTAAGTTTTATTGAAAAAAATTTAGATTTTAATTTTTACGGACTAATTCCACTAAATTCAGCAAAAAACCTGTGGGGTTAAAATGCTCACTATACCCCTAGATGAATTCCTTGAGGGGTGTAGTTTGCCAAATTGTGTCTTTTTGGGGGTGTTTCCACTGTTTTGGCACTACAAAACCTCTTCAAACCTGACATAGTGCCTAAAATATATTCTAATAAAAAGGAGGCCCCAAAATTCTCTAGGTGCGCCTTTGCTTCTGAGGTCTGTGCTTCAGTCCATTACCACACTAGGACCACATGTGGGATATTTCTAAAAACGGCAGTATCTTGGCAATAAATATTGAGTTGCGTTTCTCTGATAAAACCTTATGTGTTACAGAAAAAAAATAATTAAAATGGATTTTCCTCTACTTTGCTTTAATTCCTGTGAAACACCTAAAGGGTTAAGAAACTTTCTAAATGCTGTATTGAATAATTTGAGGGGTGCAGTTTTTAAAATTGGGTGACTTATGGGGGTTTCTAATATATAAGGCCCTCAAAGCCACTTCAGACCTGAACTGGTACCTATAAAAATAGGTTTTGGAAATTTTCTTGAAAATGTGTGAAATTGCTGCTAAAGTTCTAAGCCTTGTATTCTCCTAGAAAAAAAAAAAAAGGACGTTCAAAAAACGATGCCAAAATAAAGTAGACACATGGGAAATGTTAATTAGTAACTATTTTGTCTGGTATTACTATCTCTGTTACAAGCACATACATTTAAATTTAGAAAAATGCAAATTTTTGCAAATTTCCACAAACAAATACTGAATTTATTGATCACATTTTTCCACTAACATACAGTACAATATGTCACGAGAAAACAATCTCACTATCGCTTGGCTAGGTAAAAGCATTTCCGAAGTTATTACCACATAAAGTGACATGTCAGATTTGAAAGAAATTGGTTGCGTCCACAAGGCCAAAACAGGCTCAGTCCTGAAGGGGTTAATGACCAAGCTATTTTTTACGTTTTTTCCATTGTCGCATTCCAAGAGCTATAACTTTTTTATTTTTGTGTCGACATAGCTGTATAAGGTCTTGTTTTTTGCAGGACAAGTTGTATATTTTAATAGCACCATTTTGGGGTACAGATAATTTATTGATTAACTTTTAATAACTTTTTTGGGGGGGGGCGGAATAGAAAAAAAACCTGAAATTTCGCCAATATTTTTTGCGTCCTAAATCTACGCTGTTTACCGTGTGGTATAAATAACTCACTAACTTTATTCAGCGGTTTGTTACGATTGCAACGATACCAAATTTGTATAGATTTTGTATGTTTTACTACTTTTACACATTAAAAATCACTTTTTTTTCAAAATTATTTGTTTTTGTGTCTCCATATTTGAAGAGCAATAACTTTTTTATTTTTCCGCCGATGCAAGTTGTATGAGGGCTTTTTGTTTGCGGGACGATTTGTCGTTTTTATTGGTACCATTTTGGAGTAGATGTGACTTTTTGATCACTTGTTTATGTTATTTTTTACGGCATTCACCGTGCAGGTTAAATAATGTAATAGCTTTATAGTCAGGTTCGTTATGGACGAGGCACTACCAAATATGTGTAACTTTTTTAATGGTAAAGCATTTTGTAAGGGAAAAAAGTGCGTTTTTTCTTTTTTTACCTTATTAAACTTTTTTACTAGTCCTACTAGGGGACTTTAATATGCGATCCCCCGATCACTTTTAGAATACACTGCAATACTTTTATATTGCAGTGTATTACTGCCTGTTTAAAACGGACAGGCATCTGCTAGGCCATGCCTCTGGCATGAACTAGCAGGCATTCACTTCAGGCAGACCTGGTTGCCTTTATTAGGCCCCTGGCTGCTATCGGAGACACAGACACTCGGCGATCTTATCGCCGTGTGTCGGTGGGAGAGAGAGGGAGCTCCCTCCCTCTCCAAAACAATTCAGATGCGGCGCTCGCTATTGAGCGCCGCATCTGAGGGGTTAAACGGGTGAGATCGATACTGATATCGATCTCACCGGTTCGTGCAGAAATGCCCCCAGCTACCTCTGTTTATTTATTCTGATGCAGCGCCGTGAAAAGGCTTATGCATCAGAATAAAGGCCATTAGTTGCCGCCGTGAAAAGGCGTATTGGCGGTCACTAACGGGTTAAAGGCACCTATACACAATAGATGAATGACGGCAGGACCGGCTGACCATATAATGTGTATGGAGTTGTCCTGACAGGGGGGAAAGAAGGATCGAGCTGTTGGATTTCAACATGCCCGATCCTTTGTTCTCACAGGAGAACCTGCCACCAGAGGTAACTGGCAGAAGCTTATTTACCTCTCTGCAATGGGCCAAGCATACATGTGTATGGGGGGGGGGGGGGGTCAGCTGACAGTTATCCAGGGTATATGCTCAACTTTAGTCAGTGCTATGACTTTGTTATTAGAAATTCATTTCTATTTTAAATAAAGATTGCCTACATAATAGACAAAATGTTCGGTGCTAATCAAGTGGCTACACTAACACATCGTGCAACTAAAATTCTTAGGCCTCATGCCCACTTCAGTTTTTTCCTTCAGGGTGCTATCCGTTTTTTTCACGGATAGCACTCTGACCCATTCATTTCAATGGGCCCATGGACACGTTCATTATTTTCACGGATCCGTTGTTCCATACCATCAAAAGTAGAACATGTCCTACTTTTGTCAGTGATTCTGTGACCGTGGGGCCCATAGAAGTCAATGGGTCCGTGAAAAAAACGGACGGCACACGGAAGGTTTCCGTGTACTGTGTTTTTGACAGAACCGTTGCCCTAGCAACGGCGGGGCGTGCCAAAGTTCACAGACTGGGACACGTGACAAGTTCAAATTAAGTTCAATACGTTCTGTTTTTTTTTAACAGAAACACAACATCCGTTTCAAACGGAAACACGGAATGGACACGAAGAACACGCGGAAACTATAACGGACACACGAATCCGAGAGAAACGGCCGTGAAAATGGTGATGGAAGTGTGCACGAGGCCTTAGCCTGGCCATGGATAATTGTTAATAACATAACATGTGTTATGCATTATATCTTTCTACGAGTGCCGTGACATTTTTTTCTCTGGATTGTTGTGACTGAAAAACATCCTTCATGGGCACCATGTAAAGGAGTGCAGATCATAATCACATTATTTCCCCATAGACATGGCTGACATCTGCATTTTGTTCAGTTGTAGAGAACACAAGCCCAAAAGCCGCCTGAACTTGTAAAAATACATCTAATGGCACAAAGGAGGTAAAAATGCAGAATGGTTTATTGCTGTGTAATACAAGAAAGGTCTGGTCCTTACACAAGGTACAAGGTTGGTAGGTTGTTGTGTAATGTACAACAGAAGGTCACATAACTCACAACTGCCCCCCCCATTTCACTATAGTCTTGCAGTCCCTTACACAGTCGAACACCACATAAGAACTCCACATGAACACACAGGGCCCTATACGAATTCAGCCTCAAAGCTTCCGTAGTATCCCCAAAATGCACATACACTGCTCCTTATAATTCCCCGCTCTCTCACACACCAACCGCTCCCCATGGGTCATATCTTCCTCAATACAGGACCAAGACTGGACACTTCTTACCACCAACACTATAGAACCCAGACCTCACCTCAATACATACCCTCAACACAGCCCCCAAAGAAAACACCCCTCCTCTTCCAGCACAGCCCCCAGAGCAAACACCCTTCCTCCTCCAACACAGCCCCCAGAGCAAACACCCTCCTCCAACACAGCCCCCAGAGCAAACACCCTCCTCCAACACAGCCCCCAGAGCAAACACCCTGCTCCAACACAGCCCCCAGAGCAAACACTCTCCTCCAACACAGCCCCCAGAGCAAACACCCTCCTCCAACACAGCCCCCAGAGCAAACACCCTCCACCAACACAGCCCCCAGAGCAAATACCCTCCTCCAACACAGCCCCCAGAGCAAACACCCTCCTCCAACACAGCCCCCAGAGCAAACACCCTCCTCCAACACAGCCCAGAGTGCAAACACCCTCCTCCAACACAGCCCCCAGAGCAAACACTCTCCTCCAACACAGCCCCCAGAGCAAACACCCTCCTCCAACACAGCCCCCAGAGCAAACACCCTCCTCCAACACAGCCCAGAGTGCAAACACCCTCCTCCAACACAGCCCCCAGAGCAAACACTCTCCTCCAACACAGCCCCCAGAGCAAACACCCTCCTCCAACACAGCCCCCAGAGCAAACACCCTCCTCCAACACAGCCCCCAGAGCAAACACCCCTCCTCCTCCAACACAGCCCCCAGAGCAAACACCCCTCCTCCTCCAACACAGCCCCCAGAGCAAACACCCTCCTCCAACACAGCCCCACCCTCCTCCAACACAGCCCCCAAAGCAAACACCCTCCTCCAACACAGCCTCCAGAGCAAACACCCTCCTCCAACACAGCCCCCAGAGCAAACACCCTCCTCCAACACAGCCCCCAGAGCAAACACCCTCCTCCAACACAGCCCCCAGAGCAAACACCCTCCTCCAACACAGCCTCAAGAGCAAACACCCTCCTCCAACACAGCCCCCAGAGCAAACACCCTCCTCCAACACAGCCCCCAGAGCAAACACCCTCCTCCAACACAGCCCCCAGAGCAAACACCCTCCTCCAACACAGCCCCCAGAGCAAACACCCTCCTCCAACACAGCCCCCAGAGCAAACACCCTCCTCCAACACATCCCCCAGAGCAAACACCCTCCTCCAACACAGCCCCCAAAGCAAACAGCCTCCTCCAACACAGCCCCCAGAGCAAACACCCTCCTCCAACACAGCCTCTAGAGCAAACACCCTCCTCCAACACAGCCTCTAGAGCAAACACCCTCCTCCTCCAACACAGCCCCCAGAGCAAACACCCTCCTCCAACACAGCCCCCAGAGCAAACACCCTCCTCCAACACAGCCCCCAGAGCAAACACCCTCCTCCAACACAGCCCCCAGAGCAAACACCCTCCTCCAACACAGCCCCCAGAGCAAACACCTCTCCTCCTCCAACACAGCCCCCAGAGCAAACACCCTCCTCCAACACAGCCCCCAAAGCACACACCCTCCTCCAACACAGCCCCCAGAGCAAACACCCTCCTCCAACACAGCCCCCAGAGCAAACACCCTCCTCCAACACAGCCCCCAAAGCAAACACCCTCCTCCAACACAGCCTCTAGAGCAAACACCCTCCTCCTCCAACACAGCCCCCAGAGCAAACACCCCTCCTCCTCCAACACAGCCCCCAGAGCAAACACCCCTCCTCCTCCAACACAGCCCCCAGAACAAAGCCCCTCCTCCAACACAGCCTCCAGAGCAAACACCATCCTCCTCCAACACAGCCCCCAGAGCAAACACCCCTCCTCCTCCAACACAGCCCCCAGAACAAAGCCCCTCCTCCAACACAGCCCCCAGAGCAAACACCCTCCTCCAACACAGCCTCCAGAGCAAACACCCTCCTCCAACACAGCCTCTAGAGCAAACACCCTCCTCCAACACAGCCTCTAGAGCAAACACCCTCCTCCTCCAACACAGCCCCCAGAGCAAACACCCTCCTCCTCCAACACAGCCGCCAGAGCAAACACCCTCCTCCTCCAACACAGCCCCCAGAGCAAACACCCTCCTCCAACACAGCCCCCAGAGCAAACACCCTCCTCCAACACAGCCCCCAAAGCAAACACCCTCCTCCAATATAGCCTCCAGAGCAAACACCCTCCCTCCAACACAGCCTCTAGAGCAAACACCCTCCTCCTCCAACACAGCCCCCAGAGCAAACACCCCTCCTCCTCCAACACAGCCCCCAGAGCAAACACCCTCCTCCTCCAACACAGCCCCCAGAGCAAACACCCTCCTCCAACACAGCCCCCAGAGCAAACACGATCCTCCTCCAACACAGCCCCCAGAGCAAACACGATCCTCCTCCACCGAAAACAGCCCCCAGAGCAAACACCCTCCTCCAACACAGCCCCCAGAGCAAACACCCTCCTCCAACACAGCCCCCAGAGCAAACACCCTCCTCCAACACAGCCCCCAGAGCAAACACCCTCCTCCTCCAACAGCCTCCAGAGCAAACACCCTCCTCCTCCAACACAGCCCCCAGAGCAAACACCCTCCTCCTCCAACACAGCCCCCAGAGCAAACACCCTCCTTCAACACAGCCCCCAGAGCAAACACCCTCCTCCTCCAACACAGCCCCCAGAGCAAACACCCTCCTCCTCCAACACAGCCCCCAGAGCAAACACCCTCCTCCTCCAACACAGCCCCCAGAGCAAACACCCCTCCTCCTCCAACACAGCCCCCAGAGCAAACACCTCTCCTCCTCCAACACAGCCCCCAGAGCAAACACCCTCCTCCAACACAGCCTCTAGAGCAAACACCCTCCTCCAACACAGCCTCTAGAGCAAACACCCTCCTCCTCCAACACAGCCCCCAGAGCAAACACCCTCCTCCAACACAGCCCCCAGAGCAAACACCCTCCTCCAACACAGCCCCCAGAGCAAACACCCTCCTCCAACACAGCCCCCAGAGCAAACACCCTCCTCCAACACAGCCTCCAGAGCAAACACCCTCCTCCAACACAGCCTCTAGAGCAAACACCCTCCTCCTCCAACACAGCCCCCAGAGCAAACACCCTCCTCCTCCAACTCAGCCCCCAGAGCAAACACCCTCCTCCTCCAACACAGCCCCCAGAGCAAACACCCTCCTCCTCCAACACAGCCCCCAGAGCAAACACCCTCCTCCAACACAGCCCCCAGAGCAAACACCCTCCTCCAACACAGCCCCCAAAGCAAACACCCTCCTCCACTATAGCCTCCAGAGCAAACACCCTCCCTCCAACACAGCCTCTAGAGCAAACACCCTCCTCCTCCAACACAGCCCCCAGAGCAAACACCCTCCTCCAACACAGCCCCCAGAGCAAACACCCTCCTCCTCCAAA
The DNA here is from genome assembly GCF_050947455.1 of Rhinoderma darwinii. Classification (NCBI taxonomy): domain Eukaryota; kingdom Metazoa; phylum Chordata; class Amphibia; order Anura; family Rhinodermatidae; genus Rhinoderma; species Rhinoderma darwinii. The sequence goes on along the minus strand of NC_134689.1, from coordinate 96,173,858 downwards.
ACAGCCCCCAGAGCAAACACCCTCCTCCAACACAGCCCCCAGAGCAAACACCCTCCTCCTCCAACACAGCCCCCAGAGCAAACACCCTCCTCCTCCAACACAGCCCCCAGAGCAAACACCCTCCTCCTCCAACACAGCCCCCAGAGAAAACACCCTCCTCCTCCAACACAGCCCCCAGAGCAAACACCCTCCTCCAACACAGCCCCCAGAGCAAACACCCTCCTCCAACACAGTCCCCAGAGCAAACACCCTCTTCCTCCAACACAGCCTCCAGAGCAAACACCCTCCTCCAACACAGCCTCCAGCGCAAACACACTCCTCCAACACAGCCTCCAGAGCAAACACCCTCCTCCAACACAGCTCCCAGAGCAAACACCCCTCCTCCAACACAGCCCCCAGAGCAAACACCCTTCTCCAACACAGCCCCCAGAGCAAACACCCTCCTCCTCCTCCAACACAGCCCCAAGAGCAAACACCCTCCACCAACACAGCCCCCAGAGCAAACACCCTGCTCCAACACAGCCCCCAGAGCAAACACTCTCCTCCAACACAGCCCCCTGAGCAAACACCCTCCTCCAACACAGCCCCCAGAGCAAACACCCTCCTCCAACACAGCCCCCAGAGCAAACACCCTCCTCCAACACAGCCCCCAAAGCAAACACCCTCCTCCAATATAGCCTCCAGAGCAAACACCCTCCTCCAACACAGCCCCCAGAGCAAACACCCTCCTCCAACACAGACCCGAAAGCAAACACCCTCCTCCAATATAGCCTCCAGAGCAAACACCCTCCCCCAACAAAGCCCCCAGAGCAAACACCCTCCTCCAACACAGCCCCCAGAGCAAACACCCTCCTCCAACACAGCCCCCAAAGAAAACACCCTCCTCCAATATAGCCTCCAGAGCAAACACCCTCCCTCCAACACAGCCTCTAGAGCAAACACCCTCCTCCTCCAACACAGCCCCCAGAGCAAACACCCCTCCTCCTCCAACACAGCCCCCAGAGCAAACCCCCTCCTCCAACACAGCCTCCAGAGCAAACAACCTCCTCCTCCAACACAGCCCCCAGAGCAAACAACCTCCTCCTCCAACACAGCCCCCAGAGCAAACACCCTCCTCCAACACAGCCCCCAGAGCAAACACCCTCCTCCAACACAGCCCCCAGAGCAAACACCCGCCTCCAACACAGCCCACAAAGCAAACAGCCTCCTCCAACACAGCCCCCAGAGCAAACACCCTCCTCCAACACAGCCTCTAGAGCAAACACCCTCCTCCTCCAACACAGCCCCCAGAGCAAACACCCTCCTCCAACACAGCCCCCAGAGCAAACACCCTCCTCCAACACAGCCCCCAGAGCAAACACCCTCCTCCAACACAGCCCCCAGAGCAAACACCCTCCTTCAACACAGCCCCCGGAGCAAACACCTCTCCTCCTCCAACACAGCCCCCAAAGCAAACACCCTCCTCCAACACAGCCCCCAAAGCAAACACCCTCCTCCAACACAGCCCCCAGAGCAAACACCCTCCTCCAACACAGCCCCCAAATCAAACACCCTCCTCCAACACAGCCTCTAGAGCAAACACCCTCCTCCTCCAACACAGCCCCAGAGCAAACACCCCTCCTCCTCCAACACAGCCCCCAGAGCAAACACCCCTCCTCCTCCAACACAGCCCCCAGAACAAAGCCCCTCCTCCAACACAGCCTCCAGAGCAAACACCATCTTCCTCCAACACAGCCCCCAGAGCAAACACCCCTCCTCCTCCAACACAGCCCCCAGAACAAAGCCCCTCCTCCAACACAGCCCCCAGAGCAAACACCCTCCTCCAACACAGCCTCCAGAGCAAACACCCTCCTCCAACACAGCCTCTAGAGCAAACACCCTCCTCCAACACAGCCTCTAGAGCAAACACCCTCCTCCTCCAACACAGCCCCCAGAGCAAACACCCCTCCTCCTCCAACACAGCCCCCAGAGCAAACACCCTCCTCCAACACAGCCCCAAGAGCAAACACCCTCCTCCAACACAGTCCCCAGAGCAAACACCCTCCTCCTCCAACACAGCCCCCAGAGCAAACACCCCTCCTCCTCTAACACAGCCCCCAGAGCAAACCCCCTCCTCCAACACAGCCTCCAGAGCAAACACCCTCCTCCTCCAACACAGCCCCCAGAGCAAACACCCCTCCTCCTCCAACACAGCCCCCAGAACAAACACCCTCCTCCTCCAACACAGCCCCCAGAACAAACACCCTCCTCCTCCAACACAGCCCCCAGAGCAAACACCCTCCTCCAACACAGGCCCCAGAGCAAACATCTTCCTCCAACACAGCCCCCAAAGCAAACACCCTCCTCCAATATAGCCTCCAGAGCAAACACCCTCCCTCCAACACAGCCTCTAGAGCAAACACCCTCCTCCTCCAACACAGCCCCCAGAGCAAACACCCCTCCTCCTCCAACACAGCCCCCAGAGCAAACACCCTCCTCCTCCAACACAGCCCCCAGAGCAAACACCCTCCTCCTCCAACACAGCCCCCAGAGCAAACACCCTCCTCCTCCAACACAGCCCCCAGAGCAAACACCCTCCTCCTCCAACGAAGTCCCCAGAGCAAACACCCCTCCTCCTCCAACACAGCCCCCAGAGCAAACACCCTCCTCCAACACAGCCCCCAGAGCAAACACCCTCCTCCAACACAGTCCCCAGAGCAAACACCCTCCTCCTCCAACACAACCTCAAGAGCAAACACACTCCTCCTCCAACACAGCCTCAAGAGCAAACACCCTCCTCCAACACAGCCTCCAGAGCAAACACCCTCATCCAACACAGCCTCCAGAGCAAACACCCTCCTCCAACACAGCCCCAGAGCAAACACCCTCCTGCAACACAGCCCCCAGAGCAAACACCCTCCTGCAACACAGCCCCAAGAGCAAACACCCTCCACCAACACAGCCCCCAGAGCAAACACCCTCCTCCAACACAGCCCCCAGAGCAAACACCCTCCTCCAACACAGCCCCCAGAGCAAACACCCTCTTCCAACACAGCCCCCAGAGCAAACACCCTCCTCCAACACAGCCCCCAGAGCAAACACCCTCCTCCAACACAGCCCCCAGAGCAAACACCCTCCTCCAACACAGCCCCCAGAGCAAACACCCTCCTCCAACACAGCCCCCAGAGCAAACACCCGCCTCCAACACAGCCCACAAAGCAAACAGCCTCCTCCAACACAGCCCCCAGAGCAAACACCCTCCTCCAACACAGCCTCTAGAGCAAACACCCTCCTCCTCCAACACAGCCCCCAGAGCAAACACCCTCCTCCAACACAGCCCCCAGAGCAAACACCCTCCTCCAACACAGCCCCCAGAGCAAACACCCTCCTCCAACACAGCCCCCAGAGCAAACACCCTCCTTCAACACAGCCCCCGGAGCAAACACCTCTCCTCCTCCAACACAGCCCCCAAAGCAAACACCCTCCTCCAACACAGCCCCCAAAGCAAACACCCTCCTCCAACACAGCCCCCAGAGCAAACACCCTCCTCCAACACAGCCCCCAAAGCAAACACCCTCCTCCAACACAACCTCTAGAGCAAACACCCTCCTCCTCCAACACAGCCCCCAGAGCAAACACCCCTCCTCCTCCAACACAGCCCCCAGAGCAAACACCCCTCCTCCTCCAACACAGCCCCCAGAACAAAGCCCCTCCTCCAACACAGCCTCCAGAGCAAACACCATCTTCCTCCAACACAGCCCCCAGAGCAAACACCCCTCCTCCTCCAACACAGCCCCCAGAACAAAGCCCCTCCTCCAACACAGCCCCCAGAGCAAACACCCTCCTCCAACACAGCCTCCAGAGCAAACACCCTCCTCCAACACAGCCTCTAGAGCAAACACCCTCCTCCAACACAGCCTCTAGAGCAAACACCCTCCTCCTCCAACACAGCCCCCAGAGCAAACACCCCTCCTCCTCCAACACAGCCCCCAGAGCAAACACCCTCCTCCAACACAGCCCCAAGAGCAAACACCCTCCTCCAACACAGTCCCCAGAGCAAACACCCTCCTCCTCCAACACAGCCCCCAGAGCAAACACCCCTCCTCCTCCAACACAGCCCCCAGAACAAACACCCTCCTCCTCCAACACAGCCCCCAGAACAAACACCCTCCTCCTCCAACACAGCCCCCAGAGCAAACACCCTCCTCCAACACAGGCCCCAGAGCAAACATCTTCCTCCAACACAGCCCCCAAAGCAAACACCCTCCTCCAATATAGCCTCCAGAGCAAACACCCTCCCTCCAACACAGCCTCTAGAGCAAACACCCTCCTCCTCCAACACAGCCCCCAGAGCAAACACCCCTCCTCCTCCAACACAGCCCCCAGAGCAAACACCCTCCTCCTCCAACACAGCCCCCAGAGCAAACACCCTCCTCCTCCAACACAGCCCCCAGAGCAAACACCCTCCTCCTCCAACACAGCCCCCAGAGCAAACACCCTCCTCCTCCAACACAGCCCCCAGAGCAAACACCCTCCTCCTCCAACACAGTCCCCAGAGCAAACACCCCTCCTCCTCCAACACAGCCCCCAGAGCAAACACCCTCCTCCAACACAGCCCCCAGAGCAAACACCCTCCTCCAACACAGTCCCCAGAGCAAACACCCTCCTCCTCCAACACAACCTCAAGAGCAAACACCCTCCTCCTCCAACACAGCCTCAAGAGCAAACACCCTCCTCCAACACAGCCTCCAGAGCAAACACCCTCATCCAACACAGCCTCCAGAGCAAACACCCTCCTCCAACACAGCCCCAGAGCAAACACCCTCCTGCAACACAGCCCCCAGAGCAAACACCCTCCTGCAACACAGCCCCAAGAGCAAACACCCTCCACCAACACAGCCCCCAGAGCAAACACCCTCCTCCAACACAGCCCCCAGAGCAAACACCCTCCTGCAACACAGCCCCAAGAGCAAACACCCTCCACCAACACAGCCCCCAGAGCAAACACCCTCCTCCAACACAGCCCCCAGAGCAAACACCCTCCTCCAACACAGCCCCCAGAGCAAACACCCTCTTCCAACACAGCCCCCAGAGCAAACACCCTCCTCCAACACAGCCCCCAGAGCAAACACCCTCCTCCAACACAGCCCCCAGAGCAAACACCCTCCTCCAACACAGCCCCCAGAGCAAACACCCTCCTCCAACACAGCCCCCAAAGCAAACACCCTCCTCCAATATAGCCTCCAGAGCAAACACCCTCCTCCAACACAGCCCCCAGAGCAAACACCCTCCTCCAACACAGACCCCCAAAGCATACACCCTCCTCCAATATAGCCTCCAGAGCAAACACCCACCCCCAACACAGCCCCCAGAGCAAACACCCTCCTCCAACACAGCCCCCAGAGCAAACACCCTCCTCCAATATAGGCTCCAGAGCAAACACCCTCCCTCCAACACAGCCTCTAGAGCAAACACCCTCCTCCTCCTCCAACACAGCCCCCAGAGCAAACACCCCTCCTCCAACACAGCACCCAGAGCAAACACCCTCCTCCAACACAGCCCCCAGAGCAAACACCCTCCTCCAACACAGCCCCCAGAGCAAACACCCTCCTCCAACATAGCCTCCAGAGCAAACACCCTCCCTCCAACACAGCCTCTAGAGCAAACACCCTCCTCCTCCAACACAGCCCCCAGAGCAAACTCCCTCCTCCTCCTCCAACACAGCCCCCAGAGCAAACACCCCTCCTCCTCCAGCACAGCCCCCAGAACAAAGCCCCTCCTCCAACACAGCCCCCAGAGCAAACACCCTCCTCCAACACAGCCCCCAGAGCAAACACCCCTCCTCCAACACAGCCCCCAGAGCAAACACCCCTCCTCCAACACAGCCCCCAGAGCAAACACCCCTCCTCCAACACAGCCCCCAGAGCAAACACCCCTCCTCCTCCAGCACAGCCCCCAGAACAAAGCCCCTCCTCCAACACAGATCCCAGACCGGCCATTCATCGAGTCTCCCCTGTCCTGCCGCTCTTTGAGCGTTCTGGAAATAGCAGGAAGAAGTATGTGACCATCACGTGAGCGCAGAGACACGTGGCCGCGTGACGTCAGAACCTCCAAGGAGCCCATACACTCGCATCCTGGGGTGTAAAGAACTTACTTCTGAATACGATTGTTTACAATCTGAACCAGTTCTTGTCTGTGATTGGACAGACTTCTCTGACGACACGGGAGCGCCGGAAGAGTTGTGATCCTGGAACCTGAGCCAGCGTCTCGAGCAGTTCGGTGCCATGGAAAGCAGCAGCGACAGGAAGGTCGGTGTCGTGTGGTTGCGACTCTCCTCCTTCTTTCGGTGTTTTCCTTATCACTGGTTATTGCCGGGAATGACCGAGATATAACTATGTTGTTCTTGTTTTCCTCTCTGAGTCTTGTGTCTATATCTCTAGTCACCAATCCGATCATTTCTTTCATAGTAAAGACATTGGGGCAAATTTATTAACTCCTTAATGAATAGTCCTGAAAAGAACTTGGTGACCAGCTACAATTTTTTTTATATTTGCCTCTCTGCCTTTCAGCATTCCTAACTTTTTATTATTAATATATTGACATGTCTATATGATGCCTTGTTTTATGCCGGAGCAATTGTATTTTTTTCCTGCGCATTTGGGGGTACAAAAAATGTACTGCGCAAGGCCCCATGCAAACAACCGTAGAATTCGTCCATAGTTGCGAATCACAATTATGGTCCGTAATTAAGGACCCATTCGTTTCTATGTCCGACAGGCACCTTCCCAGATATTTAGAACGGCGCTGCAATAGATAGGACATGTCCTATTTTTTTGCTTCTTATGGACCGTGCTCCCATACTTTATATGGGAGCACGACTTGCAAATGCGGGTGGCTGTCTGCAGCCATCCGTGCCCTTAATCACGGAACGTGTTTACAGGCACGGTCGTGCGCATGGGGCCTTACGGATATTTCATCAGTATTAGGTCAGGTTAACACGAAGCGTAAATACACCAGATTTTCCGCAACGGATTTCGTTGGGGAAAATCCTCAGCATGATACAGTAGCAGCGGAGTGGATGAGATCTGAACAAATCTCATCAACACACTGTATAAATGATAAGCAGAAAAAACGCTCGGAAATTCACCTGCTGTGCGTTTTTTAATCCGCAGCTTGTCAATTGTATTTGAATTCAATGGGGAGGTAAAACCCACAACCTATAGCAGATGATACATCTCATTTTCATCCAATGTAAGGCCCCATGCACACTTTCGTATTTTTCATCCATTTGTAAATACGGATCCGTAGTCATTTATAGTCATCCATAAATCATCCGCATATACGGAATGGAGCCCATAAATACAGTCCGTAACGCATCCATAATTACGGATCCACAAAAAAACACAGGGAGGAATCTTGACTAATCTCCTGGCGTCGCATAGCAACTCTTCCGTAATTACAGACGGCTACAGATGCACATCCGTAGCTGTCTGTAATTACGGAAGCGCCCATAGACTTCTATGGGGAGTCAGTGCCGTAATTACGGACAATAAAAGGACATGTTTTATCATTTCTACGGCACGGACACCCATCTGTAAAAATACAGAAAGGTGTTCGTAGCCCATAGAAATGAATGGGTCCGTAATTACAGATAAAAAATATAGTCATGTGCATGGGGCATAAGGGCCTGTTCACATCGCGTTTTGGCCCTACATTTAACGTGTCCACAGGGCTCCATTAGCTCGACGCAGTCCAAAAGAGTAAGAAAGGAGAATCAGGCAGCACATCCAAAAATGTAACTTTGTATACACCCATGTGGCGTTTCAGCTCCTCAGAGCCTTTGTCAAGCATTCTTGAGAGTTGCCGATGCTCCGGTCGGAGATTCCGGCATCTTAAAGCTCCTGACGTCACTATCCATATATGGACAGTGACGTCAGGGGCTCCTCCAAGAGAGGAATCCCTAGGCAGAGTGTTTTGATGGCATTCTGGCCGTGGATCTTGTTTTTAAAGCTTCTAATGTCATTGTCCATATATGGACAGTGACGTCAAGGGCTTTCCCAAGACAGGGCCCCCGGCCAGAGCGCTTGTGATGCTCTGGCCGGGGACTCCATAGTTGAAAGCCCCTGGCATCAATGTCCACATATGGACAGTGACTTCAGAAGCTTCCCTGGGAGTTCAGGCAACGTATCCCGCTATATGCCTATACAGTGGGATACGTCAGTGCTGTCCGTCAGAGGTATACATGAAGACTCCTCCAAAAGTATACCTTCGATGGAAGGAAAAAACATGATGGATTGCTATTTGTTCATATTTTATTTAATTCATGTCTCACGCTAAATAACCTGTTACATTAATTCGGTTATTATGGTCGTGTAGATACCTAACGTGTAGCTTTTATGTAATGTATGGGCAATAAAATATATTTTATACTAGATAATGACTTTTATTATTATTATTTTTTGGTTATTTTTTTTGTTAAATTATTATTATTTTTTAATCCCATGAAGGGATAACTTTTTAACAACTTTATTTTATAATTATAATGTATTAGTATACTCCTGTATTCTAAGGGTATGTGCACACGACCTCTTTTCAGACGTAATCTCGTGAGATTACGCTGTAAACTGTCATTTAAAACGAGATTATGCTTGCCTTGCCATAAATCTCACGCAAATGTTACCAAAGTGTCAGGATTCTGAGTAGACATCACGTCCTGGCTGGTAGTAATGTCTATTAACTCTCAGGACACTTGAGTAACGTAAGTGTATGTGGCTGCACATAGTGATCTAGTAAGATCACTATGTGCTGTGTAAATGAATGGAGAGAAGTGTATGACGCTGATTGGTCAGCATCATACACTTCTCTCCACAACCCCCACTTGGTCATATAGTAAAACACGCCCAGTTGTCCATTAAGAAAGTCATTAGCATAAAGCTAATATAGGTCATAACTCCGTCACAAATGATTGTTTTTCTAAATAAAAAAACACTGCTGTAATCTACATTACAGCGCCGATCACATTATGTAGGAGATAGGCCATTTATAATGTGATGACAGAGCCTCTTTAACTGGTTGCCGACACCGGACGAGTATGCTCGTCCTGATCGATTAGGACGAGCATACTCGTCCTGTGTGACAGCCGTCTGTGCGCGCGATCGAGAGCGGGGCAACAGCTGTAATACACAGCCACGGCCCCGCTCTGACAGCGGAGAGGAGAGAAACATCTTTTCTCCGCCGTTAACCCTTTGAACGCCGCGATGAACGCAGATCGCGGCGTTCAAAGAGGGGGGACTGCACATTGATCGCGTCACAGTATATAACTGTGATGCAATCAAAGCCCACAACTCATGGCCAGACAGCCCAGGGTTCATTGAAGGACCCCAAGGCTGTCTGAACATATTTCCTGTTGTTAGGGCATACTGAGGTATGCCCTAACAACTGCCTGTGTACAATCAGTACACAGGCTAATGTACTGGCATATAGATCTATGCCAGTACATTGCAGTTACAAAATCAAAATCAAAATGATAAATCCATTTATGGGATTAAAAAAAAAAAAGTTAAATGAATGTAAAAAACAATTTAATGATAAATAAATAAAAAGTAAAAAAAATACACAAACACATTTTTTATAATAAATAAACTTTTTTAAATATAAGTCCCAAAACATGAAATAATATAGACATATTTGGTATCGCCACGACCGTAACAACCTGTACAACAAATGTATAACATTATTTATGATCGGTGTATGGTGTAAAAAAAATAATATTAAAACTGCAGCGGAACTGCTTTTTTTCAGCATTTTCGCCAAAATAAAAATGTATAGAAATTAAACGATAATGTATTTGTACCAAAAAATGGTACCTACATAAAGTACAACTCGTCCCGCAAAAAACAAAGTCTCAACTACGTCGTAAAAAAAATAAGAGTTATGAGCGTTGGGATGCAAGGAGGGAAATGTAAAAAAATTGCTCTGTCCTCATGGCCAAAATTGGCCGTGTCCTTAAGGGGTTAAGTCCGTTTTAGCAGTAACATTTTGTTTACATTTATCTATTTAATATGATTGTGATATATTGAAATTGTACGTGTCTCATTCCATAGAGAGCTCTTGAGGACGAAGATGCATTGTCCGATAAAGATGACGACTATGTGCCCTATATACCGCTTAAGCAGCGGAGGCAGCAGCTGGTAACTTCCGTTGCTTTATTTATCTTTTGCTTTTAGCTGTTTTTTAATGTATTAGTTGCTATGCTTTTTAATGTAAACTTCCCTATTTAAATCTGTTTTGTGCTTTCTGGATAATGTATGTACAGCAGTGTTGGTAACCGTTTAGCATATACAGTATTTTTACTGCAAACAAATTTCCAACTTTTATAGTCTATTTTTATGATCGTATTCGGCAAGGCTGTAAAGCTGATTTAAGGGAAGCCATTACCATTAGATGCACTTGATTCTGGGCTGTCAGTTCCCCTTTAAAAACCCATTTCTTATATCTACTCACAGCTTCAAAAGCGATTACAGATGCGTAAGAAAGGAGTCCTAGAAGAAGAGCAGAGGGACAGTGGCAGTGAACATCGTGGGGACGAAGATGACATTCCTTTGGGTCCCCGATCTAATGTCAGTCTTTTGGATCAGCATCAACACTTAAAGGAGAAAGCAGAAGGTGTTTGAAACCTCCAATGTTGTCTGTATTTTGTATTTGCAGTTCATCTGCTTATTGAATGCCTGTTAATGTCTCATCTGATGTAACAATGATGGTGGCAGAGGACAGAAACTAATCATGAATGTATTTGTTTGACAGCTAGAAAAGAATCTGCAAAGGAGAAGCAGCTGAAAGAAGAAGAGAAGATCTTGGAGAGTGTGACAGAGGGAAGAGGTGAGCACTATACCACATCATCTAATCTGTAGAGTGCAATAAATGACAGTCATGGCCACAGTGCATATCTGTAAGGCCCCCACAACACCTCTTTATTGCACTACGTTTAGCGTGTACATAGGGAAAGCTACCATCTTACACGTTAAATGTGTAGATAAGGCTCCATTAGCCCGTCGGAGACCAAAGAGTGCCCATTTTGGCCTCTGCCGGGCCGGTATACATCAGCAGAAGAAAACCTATACCACTTGGTATACTTTTTTAAACAGAAAGCCTATGGGTGATCTTTGCCACTGTATGGCATATGTTAGTTACAGTCATATGTTTAAAGTGTTCATCGTGGGCTTTTTAATAGCGTTTCATGACGTATACCTTAAACAAATACCATTCTAGACTATGAGTGACGGATACGTCAAACAGATGCCTAATCGTGGCATCCGCCATCCATAAGCTATAATGGTATCTGTTTAATAGATACGACATGATCTCTCATGACCCCCAGTTCATAACGTATCTGTTTAAAGTACACCCTTATAGTCTATGGTGTAATGTTAAGGCATCCGTCACAGCCTATGTTTAACGCATACGTCGGGAGTTTTTCCAGTGGTATATTTCAAACATAGGCCACTTAATGTTATATGAACTTGGCCGAAGTCATACAAGTAAAAATTACCAGTGCAGGAAAATGAGGATTTGGAACTGTAGTTGCTGTTGTGACAGATGATGTGGAACTTTTTCCCTTGCTAATCCATGAATTGATTTGCCATTGCTCATATCTGCTTGATGACTGACATTTGCATAAAATTGCATTTAAATAGTTTGTATATATTTTCTTTACTGATACATTGTCTTTTTTCCATAAAGCTTTGATGTCTGTGAAAGAAATGGCAAAAGGTATTACTTATGATGACCCGATAAAGACCAGGTGAGCCTATGTTTCCTTTTGTTTTTTAAAGGGGTATTCCCAGAATAAAAAATATCACCTCTCCATAATACAGGTGATAATTGTGTGATTTCTGGGGGCACCAGAGCTAGCACCCACTTTTCCTGCAGTGAGGAGCTTGAATGGAACGGCAGTGGAGCATGCGCCTGCTACTCTATTCAATGTCAGAGAATGGCTTAAACAGCCGAGCGCTGTACTCAGCTCTTTCCGTCATTCCCATAGACTTTGAATGGAGCTGCAGTGAAGAGGAACGAGGGGTGCGGTACCCCCGTTCTCGCGATCGATGAGTTCCCTACTGATCAGAAAACGATCACCTATCCCGTTGATGTGGGATGATTTTTTTTATTCTGGTACAACCGCTTTTTCATTTTTTTTATTTTGTGCTTTTGAAATTTGGGTTACGTTCAAATAAACCAGCAGCTTTCTCTTCTTTTTTTATTGGTATGACATTTCTCTACACCACGAACTTAACTGTTTATTTAAATTTGAGTGTGAACCGGGAGATTTGCCATTCTGCTGTCTGTGTCTGGAGTACAAGCATTATGTCTGAGAAGGTCTTTACTTACAGGAATGTACATTTCCATGAGTGGGTAAGACACTTTCACATACCTGGATCGGATAAGGTCTCCACATAAGACGTAACTCGGGTGGAGAATGTGACCTTCAGGGATGTAATGTTAGGATATACAAATAATACTAGGAGTGTTTACTTTCCTGAGGAGCGGAGAAGCAGCACATCATTTCTGCTTTGTTATAGCTTCATTTGTTTATATACATAAAGCTTAACCTTAACCCCTACCCGCACGAGTCAGTAACTATACGCCGTCCCGGGAGGTTACTTCCCTCACGAGGATGTATAGTTACTGAGTTGTTTCCGGTGCACACTGTCGGCGACAGTGTTCACCTGGAGGTCAGCTGTCGCCGACAGCTGACACTCCACTCTTGCCGGCCAGCGGTGCTTTGCCGCTGACTTCGGCAAATGAACCCCTTAAATGTGGCGATCGGTTTGCGATTGCCGCATTTTAGGGGCTTTCAGCATATCGGCAGACCGCGATCCGAAATCGCGGGGTTTGCCGATAGTTAGCATGGGAAACGGAAGCCAAACAATGGCCTCCGTGTCTGCCATGGACGGAAGCCAATCAGGACCAACCTCCGGCTGGTCCTGATAGGCTTCCTGTTAGAGTGACAGGAAGTCACTGTGTCGTTCCCGATGCACACTGTCGGCGACAAGGTGTGCATCGGGAACCGGGAGGTCAGCTGTCCCCGACAGCTGACACTCCAGTGTTGCCCATCAGCGGGTCATCGCCGCTGATTTTGTCAATTAACACCTTAAATGCGACAATAGATTGCAATTACCACATTTAGGGGGTGTGTAGCACATCGGCAGCCCCATGCAATTGTGGGGGTTGCTGATGCTTGTGATGGCACCTGGAGGCCAGGCAACGGCCTCCGGGTCTGCCATGTATGGAAGCCTATGAGGACCAGCCTCAGTGTGACGACACACTGACAGTTGGAATACGTTACACTACCTAGGTAGTGTAATGTATTCTAGCAGCAATCAGAGCTGCAGGTAAAAAAATAAAGCGTAAAAAAAAAAAAAGTTTATAAAAGTGTAAAAATAAGTTTGTTTTTGCTATAATAAGTCATTTATTATAGGAAAAAAATTAAACCGTTAAAAAAAAAAGTACACATATTTGATATCACCGCGTTCGTAACGACCCAAGCTATGAAACTATAATGTTATTTTTCCTGCACCGCGAAAAAAATAAACGAAAAACTATGCCAGCATCGCTATTTTTTTTTTGGTCGCTACCCCTCCCAAGATATAGAATAAAAAGTGATCAAAAAGTCACATTTACCCCAAAATAGTACCAATAAAAACTACAACCCGTCCCGCAAAAAACAAGCCCTTACACAGCTTTTTTGACTAAAAAATAAAAAAGTTATGGCTTTGAGAATATGGTGTCTCAGAAAATAAATTTATTTTATTGTGCAAACGCTGCAAAACGTATCGCCGTAATCGTGCCAACCTCCAGAATAAAGTATTGCACATGGTGAACGACGTAAGAAATAAAGAATTAAAATTGCCAAAACTGCTGTTTTTTGGTCACCTTAGCGCTAAAAAAATTTTTTAAATAAAAAGTGATCATGAAGTTGTATGTACCATAAAATGGTACCAATAAAAGCTGCAGCTCGTCCTGCCAAAAATAAGCCCGCTCAATCGACAAAAAAATTAAAAAATTCTGGTCTGGCTGTCAGAATGTGATGATACAAAACAATTAAATTTTTTTAACAAATAATCTTTGTAAATGTAGTAAAATATTAAAAAAAACCTATATAAATTTGGTGTCACCGTAATCGTATTGAGACGCAGAATAAAACTAAAGTTGTAGTTTTTAGCGCACGGCGAAAGACGTTAAAACAATGGAGGAATCACAGTTTTTTCCAGTTTCCCAGTAAATGTTATGGTACTTTAAATAGTGTTAATAGAAACTACAACTCTTCCCGCAAACAATAAGCCCTCACACCACGCTATTGATGGAAAAGTAAAAAAAGTTATGGCACTTGGAAGGCGTGGAGTGAAAAACGAAAATGAAAAAGCAAAAAAAGATCAGTCCTGAAAGGGTTAATTCATATCTAATTAATAAATAAAAAAAACATTTATGACCACGTGGGGTATTGCCGTACTCGGGAGAAATTGCTTTGCAAATTTTGGGGTGTTTTTTCTCTTTTATCCCTTGTGAAACTTTAGTGGACAAAAATGTTGATATTCATTTTCACGGCCTAATTCCACTAAATTCTACAAAAAACCTGTGGGGTCAAAATGCTAACTATACCCCTAGAAAAATTCCTTGGTTTAGTTTCCAAAATGGGGTCACTTTTGGGGGGTTTCAACTGTTTTGGTCCCTCCAGGGCGTTGTAAACCCGACATGGCACTGAAAACCAATCCAGCAAAATCTGCGCTCCAAAAGGCGCTCCTTCCCTCCTGAGCCCTGTTGTGAGTGAAAACATCAGTTTATGACCACATATGGGGTATTGCCGTAATCGGGAGAAATTGCTTTACAAATGTTGGGGTGCTTTTTCTCCTTTATTACTTGTAAAAATGAAAAAAATTCTATGTTTTCGCAGAAAAAAAGGTGATTTTCATCTTCACAGACTAATTCCACTAAATTCTGCAAAAAGACAAACTGTGGGTCAAAATGCTAACTTTACCCCTAGAAAAACGCCTTGAGGGGTGTAGTTTCCAAAATTGGGTCACTTTTGGGGGGGTTTCCACTGTTTTGGCACCACAAGACCTCTTCAAACCTGACATGGTGCCTAAAATATATTCCTAAAAAAAGGAGGCCCCAAAATCCACTAGGTACTCCTTTGCTTCTTAGGCTGATGCTTCAGTCCATTAGGACACTAGAGCCACATGTTGGATATTTCTAAAAAGTGCAGAATCTGAGCAAAAAATATTGAGTTGCGTTTCTCTGGTAAAATCGTCTGTGTTACAGAAAAAAATGTATTACAAATGAATTTCAGCAAAAAAAATAAAATTGGTAAAGTTCACCTCTACTTTGCCTTAAAGGACGAGTGTCGCGAAATAATTTTTTTTATATCAATTTGCTTTTAGTGTTTTATTAAAAAAAAATTAATTTCTTTGTGTTTTACTTTTTTTTATTTTTTAACTTTTTCTTGTCTATGGGGGCTGCCATTTTTTTTTCAATCTCTGTATGTGTCGATTAACGACACATACAGACATGGAATACGGCACATACAGCCCCATAGTGAATGCGAACGGGGCCCGTTCCATCCACTATGCTGTACGCCGTCTGTGTGGGAACGGCGCATGCGCCGCTCCCACACAGTCCAAATTGAAGGTCTTCGGCCGAGCGACGTCCAGCGCCATTTTCTTGTGGACCGGAAGCCGCGGTTGGACAGTAAGATTACTACTTCCGGTCGTGGCTTCCGGACTTGTGCACTTGGAGCGGACGGACCGGAGGGAGCGGCGGCGGCAGGAGCAGGTAAGTTAGGTCTGTGTATGTACGTGATTTACGGTGTGTTTACTACTGTATGTAAACCTACTACACTGTATGTTAGCTCAAAAAATGGCGACACACAGTGTAGGAGGTTTGACCGTTCAATCCCCTTCTTTCTCCTTGCACTAGCCAGGATAAAGGAGGGGGGATTTTGTGAGCTCACTAAAGCGAGTGTGTATTCTCAAATTTTGCAGCATAAAGCAATGTGGTTGCTTTACCACATGCCAATGCTGCAATTTTGGGAATTGCTCCATCTAGTGACCAGCACTGGGAAATGTTATAAATTAGAATCTAATTTATAATATTTCCTGACTCGTGAAAAAAATTAAAAAAATTAGAACAATGTTTAATCACTTATACACTGTTTAATCACTTATACACTGTTTAACTAAACAGGGAGATGTGCTGCCGACGAGGATAAAAAGTTTATGCATTTAAAACTATGCAATCAGCATTTATAGGGAACAAGCGTTCTATGAACGCTAGTTTGCCCGATAATTGGCCAGTGTAAAAGGGCCTTAAGCTTTATTCCTAAACTGTATTCTCTGAATATCAGACTGCTGGCCTCCTTACCAGGCTTTCAAGGCCATTCTGAGGTAAGATTGCCAAGTTTACTGGAGACAGACATGATATTCAGACAACATAAAGCTTGTAAATAGAATGATGTGTTATTAGTACGTAATAACTTGTAAGGAGGCTTGATGGCAGTTAGCCAGAAAAGACCTTTAAAAGGCTCATCTAAAAGACAACCTTTAGATCTTCTAAGGCCCAGTTCACACAGAGTTTTTTTGACGCGGAAAACGCATCAGAATCCGCTGTAAAAAAACTACCAAAACTGCCTCTCATTGATTTCAATGGGAGACGGAGGCGTTTTTTTCCGGTGGCGGTTTTTAGCCACTCGCAGTAAAAAAAAATCTGCATGCTCTTCCTTGCCACTGTTCCGCTTCAAACTTCCCATTGAAATCAATGGGAGGCAGAGAAAGCATTTGTTCTCTTCCATCACCGCGTTTCACTACGGACCCCAACCATGGCCGATGGAGCATTGACTTTAATGGGTTCTGTTGGCTTTTCGCAGGGTTGTCCGTTGTTTTACCAGAAACAGTAGTGCAGCATACTGCGCTATTGTTTATAATAATCTCGGCTGGATCTGCAACGGAGACTCCTAATGGGGCCTCCAACACAGATGTGAACAGAGCCTTATATTCCTTTAATATATTTTAGTTTATTCTTTTATAGTTGTACTCCAAATGTCTAGTCTCTAGTTGTTAACCTTAGTCTTGCTTTTTTAAGCTGGAAAGCTCCGCGGCATATCCTTGGGATGTCGCAAGCTCGGCATGAGCGTGTCAGACGAAAATACCACATTTTGGTTGAAGGGGATGGCATTCCTCCTCCCATAAAGAGTTTCAAAGAAATGAAGTTCCCAGCAGGTAACCATCAGCTATATGGCTTTCCCAGGCTTTTATGGTCTTGTATAATATTTCTGTTTTTATATTTAACATATTTTTAATTTACAAATAGTTTTTAAATGGTTTATTGACGTTTTAGGTATGTTTAAGAACATAAATGTTAAATTGTCACCCCCGGCAAAAAAAAAATATTCAGCTTTTGGCTACAGTAATGGAGCTCTACAAATTTTAACATTTTTATTAACCTGAATGGCGCTGTTACAAAGGCTGCAGCTGGAGCCTGTGATGATGGTATTTGGAATATGTTAAAGGCGTGGTCCGAATATTTTTATTTATAGCCTATCCTTGGGATAGGTCATCAATATCCTATCGGTGAGAGTCCGACTCCCGGCACCCCCCGCTGAAAAGGTTATTGATAGGGCTGCAGTGTTTGTCGCCAATACTTTTTCACAGTTTACGGACACAGCCGAGGATTGTGCTTTCAGAGAGTGGTGGGCGGAGAGCAGGAGCAGAAAGAGAGGACACCCAGGCTGCTGGTAACTTATCTCCCCAGTGCTGGATTCTCAGCTATACTGCTCATTACTGCTGTATAATTTCCTCCATGCTGCTGCAGCTTCTATATATGTGATAGAGATAGGATAGCAGGATTCTCCTCTTCTATGTGTGAAGAGTATAGAAGACATTATAGCAGTTAGATTTCAGCCACTAGCTCATAGAGTACGGAGAATTAGATATAGAGTCTACAGAGGGGAAAACTGCTAAATAATGCCACATACAAGTCCTAGTGGCCAGAAATAGTGTTATTCTTCATGTTTGTTTTAAAGCCAAATGAGTTATATTTTGGAATAATTCCTTACTAGTACAAGAAAAACCAGAGAAAAATTATGTAAATTAGTAATTATACACTTTTAGGAGAGGTACTGTTTAATGCTTATGATTTTATTGACAGCTATTCTACGCGGACTGAAGAAAAAAGGAATTCTGCATCCTACCCCTATCCAGATTCAAGGGATCCCAACCATGTGAGTACTACAGTTCCTTTATTTTTTCTCTTGTGTTCAGAGCTGTAGTGCTGTGGTGTAATATTTCTATGTGAAAACAAGAAAGGGATGTTATTTGCGAATTCGTTTTTGACTAAGGGAATGTTGTTTCTTGCAGCCTTTCTGGAAGGGATATGATCGGAATAGCATTTACAGGCTCTGGAAAGACTTTGGTATTTACGCTACCTGTTATCATGTTTTGTATGGAGCAAGAAAAGAGGTTGCCTTTTACAAAGCGGGAAGGACCATATGGACTAATTATTTGCCCATCCGTATGTATACTTTTTCATATATATGTCCTGCTAAATGTTTGGTAATGATGTATTAAGAAAAAGATGATTTTTGGCAAATATCAGCATAAAAGTTTTTAATGCCCAAATATGGCCATTAACCACTTGCAGACCGCCCATAGACTATAAACGTCCGGGCAGTCCGCAATTAAATCTGCAGGGCTGTTCTAGAACGTCTTGCAGAGTTATACCTTTCTCCACTCTGTGGTGGCACTTAGCTCCGTGACACAGCTGTCTCCTGTCACAATGATCTCAATACTATTCCCCCCCGGCGGCGCTTCCCCATACACGCTGGACCCCCCCCGCGATGACTCGCCACCCATAGGTACACATGAGATAGATGATTATAGTATCTTTATACACACACACACACACACACACACATATATATATATATATATATATATATATATATATATATATATATATATATATATATATATTGAAGAGACAGCACTCCAGGGAAAACGGTGAAAAAGGTGATGTGTTTATTCACCCCATAGGCAGGCAACGTTTCGATCCGTCTCAATGGGACCTTTGACAAGCCTATATATACATATATATATTGCTATTTATTTATTTTTTTCTACAAATAAAGATTATTATTATTTCTATCTACCTATCTCTTTATCTATATGTTTCATATCATATAAAGATGTACAGTATTAGGCCCCATGAACACGGCCGTAATTTTGATCCGAAATTACAGAACGTAATTGTGGAACAAAGTACGGACCCATTAATTTCTATTGCCCACCGATGCCTTCCCGTATATTTACGGGAAGGTGTCTGGGCCTTAGAAATGACCCGCAAAAAAAAGGACATGTTCTATTTTTTTATTTTACGGACTGTGCTCCTGATTTTACGGTCCGCAAATACGAGTATCTGTCCGCGACCGGTCGTGCCTGTAATTCCTGGCCGTGATTACGGGCAGAGCCGTGTGCAGGGGGCCTTAGGCTGGGGCTAGATGGCGACTTTGGCCACGACACTGGTCGCGAACACAAAGATCGCTTTGGAACCAGCTTTCGAAAATTTGTTCTCCCAAAGCTAGTTTGCGCACCCTTCATTCTGCCTTGCGCCCAGCGTGTATGAAATTCCCACATATTTGGTATCGCTGAAGTCTGCAGACGTTGCCAAATATGTATCCAGGTGTGTTTACCCAGTGGCATGCACCAGATGAAAATACATCTAAATTCACATTTATTTCCCTTTTTTCCTTTTATATTTTTTGAAAAGTAAAATATATCTATTCTTTTATTTATTTATTTTTTTAAATATGGAAGCCCAACATGTTCTATGAAAAACAAGACCAAAATACATGTAGGTTGGAAGAATAATAGAGGAACAATTTTGCTTTTAAATTGGCGCATGGCTAAAACGTGAAAGTGGGCCTTGTCAGGGAAAAGCCTCTGGTCAGGAAGTGGTTAATATGACATTTTCTTTGCTGGATACTACAGGTTTCAACAGGATTCGCAGACAATCTAGTGTCTATAGGGACGTGAACACCCTCTATCGATTTTTATATATTTATATATTTTTTTTTTTCACAGTGACACCAGAATTGTCTGGCACTTTTTTTTTCTTATTATTTATTTATTTTTTAAATAATATGTAATCTCAGCGAAGCCAAGTGTGCATGTTACTAGGGGACGTGGGACTGGTCAGTGTAAGCATACAGCAGTAGTCTAATTATCTATTTCTTTCATTTGTGTGTGAAACTTGGCCTGTACATAATACATTTAATGGCTGTGATTTATACTTGAAGGGGAAATTCATATAAAAATGTAGCTTTTGGAAAGATCATATAGACATGTCAGAAGGTAACCTTAATGGACGTTTTTTCCCTTGTTTTCCTAACGATCAATTGTCCTTTGTTGCAAGTGCAAATATCTGACAATCCTAGTTATTGCACTACAGAAAGGGTGCACAACCTGCTGCCCGGGGAGAAAATGCGCCCCACAATGCTATTCTGTGTCATTCCAAGCTATCAGGTCATAGACATCCTTTTGACTGTGTCTCAATAATTCAAAAAGACACGGCTGTCAATAGATGGTCGCTTCCTACTGATGCAGAGATCACGTGTATCTTCCATTTCAGAGGAGTGCACATTGTGCAGGCACAGGGAAGTACTAATAGTGCATTGTGACTGGCACGGTTATGGGAGGATCTGTGTGGAGGATACTGTTATGAGGGACACTGTGGGGCTGGCACATTTATGGGGGACACTGGGGCTGGCACATTTATTGGGGACACGGGCTGGCACTGTTATGGGGAACACTGTGGGGCTGGCACCATTATGGGGGGAGTACTTAGGTTGGCATTGTTATGTTGGGAGTTGTTGGCCGGTATGAGTTCTATTTTAATCAAATTAAAGAGCAATCCAAGCAAAACTCCTACTACTGTGTTATGCCTAGTGCAGACAATGACTGATATTCTTGGTACTGCTTTGTCATGCACCGCCCCTTAGGCCCTTCACTGGGTATAACACAGTGCATCAGTTTTATTTCGATTGCTCCTTTTAAAAGGATGTCCCCTTCTGAGACACATGGAATATCCAAGAACATGTGTCTCTCTTCACTTCGGTTTTTGCTGTTTTTCATTGCGGCCTTTGTGAGTAGTACAATCTGACAATGTATGGCCCTTGGACCAGAAATGGTTGTTCACCCCTGCACTACAGGGATTCAAGTTCTCTACAGAGCAACCCTATTGTTTTGTGAAGAACCCAATGTTCTGTTGTATCGACATGTTAGAAACTGTACATTTAAGTGAATTCCTGCAATAGTGATTATTTTTTATTCACTGATCATTTGTTATTTACGTTGACTACTTTGTTGTTCTAGAGAGAATTGGCCCGTCAGACACACAGTATCATCGAGTATTACTGCCGCTTGCTGCAGGAAGATAACTTTCCAACCTTACGGACAGCATTGTGCATTGGTGGTATGTCGGTCAAGGAGCAGATGGAAACCATCAAACAGTAAGTTATGTTTTTCTCTCATTACCTATGTAATAAAAATATGTGGAGGTTATCAATGGGCCTTGAAACAATGAGTGGTGGCTTCTGATCTTTGGGACCATTCCGGCGACAGGGCCAGATTTAGTCCCTTTCACAATAGACCAGCATGACATGTATTCATAGGCTCTTCTCAGTCTAATAAATGTGGATTACTGAAATGAGCGCGTGAACAATCTTGGCAGTCTCTGAAATTCTCATCCACCTAACTAGGGAGATACTGCCCATTGAAAATTGAACTCAAACTGGTTCATTGTCAGGATCGATAAGTCCCAGTAGCTAGACCCCCACCAGTCCGCTTTAGGCTTCAGTCACACTGCATAAAAAAACACTTCTAAACCACCACCGTTATTTAATGTAGCATGGTATTTTTTATGACATTTTATTTGTCTATTTTTGCCATTTTTCATTTAGTGCTACTTTGAACATTTCTTTATTTTACAGTTGTTTTTGATGTCCTATAGAGAATCCTTAGGGGGGAAAAAAACGCCAGAAAAAGAGGCCTCATCTAAAGCATGCTGTGTGTAAAAAAAATAAAAACGCCAATTACCATACAAAAAAAAATTCACTGAAAGGGACCAGGATATATGTGTATACGTTCAAGATACTTATCTTGAACGTATACACATATATCTTGGTCACTTTCAGTGAAATGTATTTTGAATATTGGTTATAATTGAAGGAGGGATGACCGGTTTCCTTACAGCTGATATTAACACCGACAAATGATTAGTGATTCATGTATTTTTGGAAAATTAACGTGTCTCAATCGCAGAATTTTATCATTACGACTTCATTTCATCATCTAACTAAATCATATAACGGCCATATTAGATCCTGCTGGGAGGTGCAAATGATCGAGACATACCTCAAACATCAAATTGTGCCCTGGGGGTTGAAGATTACTTTGATCCCTGCATCTAGACTGCGATCAGTAGAATTGCTGAAAAAATGGGAGAAGGAATCTATTGAGTCTTCTCTTAGATTTATGAGCATTTTACTGGAAGAGGAGAAAATACTTCTCACAGGCCACTCTAAGGCGGGATTCACACGACAGGGATTCCCGGCCGGGTGCCGGCCGTTCATAAATCGGCCGGCACCCGGCTGCATTAGGAATAAGGGCGGGTTCACACATAGCGGAATTTCACTTAAATTCCGCTGCGGACACTCCGCAGCGTTAATCCGCAGCGGAGCCGTTTCTCCATTGACTTTCACTTTAATTTAGCAGTGTTCGTTTACACGATGCGTACAATTCCGCTGCGGAGCATAGGCTGCGGAGCGGAATTTGGTGTCCGCAGCATGCTCTGTCTGTTGCGGAGCAGTGGCGGACTCATGGCGGAATTTCTCCATTGACTTCAATGGAGATTCAAAGTTCCGCAATGAAGTCCGCAGCTGTCATGCACATGTCATGTGTGCTGCGGATGCGTCTTGCTTTTTTAACTTGACATTTCTTCATTCTGGCTGGACCTATGTATTTCTAGGTCTACAGCCAGACTGAGGAAGTCAATGGGGCTCCCGTAATGACGGGAGCGTTGCTAGGAGACGTCAGTAAATAGTCACTGTCCAGGGTGCTGAAAGAGTTACGCGATCGGCAGTAACTGTTTCTGCACCCGGGACAGTGACTACCGATCTCAATATACATGTATCTGTAAAAAAATATATAAGTTCATACTTACCGAGAACTCCCTGGGTCTGTCTCCAGTCCGGCCTCCCAGGATGACGATTCAGTGTAAGTGACGGCTGCAGCCAATCACAGGCCAAGCACAGGCTGCAGCGGTCACATGGACTGGCGCGTCATCCAGGGAGGTCGGGCTGGATGCCGAAAGAGGGACGCGTCACCAAGACAACGGGCGGTAAGTATGAATTTCTTTGACTTTCACTAGGGAAAGTGCTGTCCCTTCTCTCTATCCTGCACTGAATAGGGAGAAGAGAAGCACTTTTCCTGCAGTCCGCAGCGGCCAGTCCGCATCAATTTTCTGCACATTTTGTGCAGATCCGCTGCAGAATCTGCAACGCAGATTCTGTGCGGCATTGATGCGGACAGTTGCGGAGGAATTCCGCCATGTGTGGTCATGCCCTAATAGACCCCTAATGGGGCTATTCACACGACCGATTTTTTGACGGCCGGGAAGTCCGCCCGTCAAAAAATAGGACATGCTCTATTTTCAGCCGGGCGCCCGGCTCCCATAGAAGTCTATGGGGCCGCGTAATACACGGCCATCACCGGAATGTGTCCCGAGTGATGGCCGGGTCTACCGTCGCTCGCGCACTCTCTCTCCTCCTCACAGTGCAGAGTGCATGTGAGGAGGATCTTTTATTGCTCGCTGTAGGAGTCGGAATCCCCGGCTGGGGATTCCGCTACAGGAGAAGTGCGTGACTACACTGTCCATATATGGACACAGCGAAGTCACGCACTTCTGCAGCGGAATCCCCGACTCTATGGCCGGGGATGCCGCTACAGGAGAAGTGCGTGACTACACTGTCCATATATGGACACAGCGAAGTCACGCACTTCTGCAGCGGAATCCCCGACTCTATGGCCGGGGATGCCGCTACAGGAGAAGTGAGTGACTACACTGTCCATATATGGACACAGCGAAGTCACGCACTTCTGCAGCGGAATCCCCGACTCTATGGACGGGGATGCCGCTACAGGAGAAGTGAGTGACTACACTGTCCATATATGGACACAGCGAAGTCACGCACTTCTGCAGCGGAATCCCCGACTCTATGGCCGGGGATGCCGCTACAGGAGAAGTGAGTGACTACACTGTCCATATATGGACACAGCGAAGTCACGCACTTCTGCAGCGGAATCCCCGACTCTATGGCCGGGGATGCCGCTACAGGAGAAGTGAGTGACTACACTGTCCATATATGGACACAGCGAAGTGACTCACTTCTGCAGCGAAATCCCCGACTCTATGGCCGGGGATTCCGCTGCAGGAGAAGTGAGTGACTACACTGTCCATATATGGACACAGTGACGTCACTCACTTCTGAAGCAGAATTCCCGACCTGTGGCAGGGAATTCCTCTTCAGGAGAAGTCAGTGACTACCTTGTCCATATATGGACATTGAAGTCAGTGACTTCTCCTGGAAAGGGGGGGGGGATGGGTGCAACCTACAGGGGACTGTGTGGCATCACCTACAGGGGGCAGGGTGGGTGGCATCGCCTACAGGGGGCAGGGTGGGTGGCATCGCCTACAGGGGGCAGGGTGGCATCGCCTACAGGTGGCTGTGTGGTATCGCCTACAGGTGGCTGTGTGGCATCGCCTACAGGTGGCTGTGTGGCATCGCCTACAGGTGGCTGTGTGGCATCGCCTACAGGTGGCTGTGTGGCATCGCCTACAGGTGGCTGTGTGGCATCGCCTACAGGTGGCTGTGTGGCATCGCCTACAGGTGGCTGTGTGGCATCGCCTACAGGTGGCTGTGTGGCATCGCCTACAGGTGGCTGTGTGGCATCGCCTACAGGTGGCTGTGTGGCATCGCCTACAGGTGGCTGTGTGGCATCGCCTACAGGTGGCTGTGTGGCATCGCCTACAGGTGGCTGTGTGGCATCGCCTACAGGTGGCTGTGTGGCATCGCCTACAGGTGGCTGTGTGGCATCGCCTACAGGTGGCTGTGTGGCATCGCCTACAGGTGGCTGTGTGGCATCGCCTACAGGTGGCTGTGTGGCATCGCCTACAGGTGGCTGTGTGGCATCGCCTACAGGGGGCTGTGTGGCATCGCCTACAGGGGGCTGTGTGGCATCGCCTACAGGGGGCTGTGTGGCATCGCCTACAGGGGGCTTGGTGGCATTACCTACAGGGGGCTTGGTGGCATTACCTACAGGGGGCTTGGTGGCATTACCTACAGGGGGCTGGGTGGCATTGCCTACAGGGGGCTGGGTGGCATTGCCTACAGGGGGCTGGGTGGCATTGCCTGCAGGGGGCTGGGTGGCATCGCCTGCAGGGGGCTGGGTGGCATCGCCTGCAGGGGGCTGGGTGGCATCGCCTGCAGGGGGCTGGGTGGCATCACCTACAGGGGGCTGTGTGGCATCACCTACAGGGGGCTGGGTGGCATTATCTACAAAGGGCTGTGTGTGGCAACAAATTTTAAATGAAATTCATGCGATTTTAAAACGGACAGGGAAAAAAACGGATTCAAATCGGGTCCAAATCGACCGGTAAAAACGGCAACTCGGAATGGAATCGGAACGGATGCAAATCGGCCGGGAAAATCTGCCGATTTTCCCGGCCGACACTCGGACCCTGTCGTGTGAATGAGGCCTAAGGATTTAAAGGAGGGAATTTAATCTCTAAAGAAACTTGTCAATAGTCCTGAGTTTTAGAGAAAGGAAACCGTACTACAACAAGTGATTGAGAAATTCACTGGGCATGTTAAGGAAAGAAAACACTTCCAATTTGTCAGGGATATCTTGGATTTCAAGGAGGGAAGAATTTTTGACTTTAGCGCCAAAACAAGTACACATCAAGAGGTTGACACAAACTTATCCTCCTCAGAGCGGGATCTCTCGGATTCAGATACTCAGAGATACCCTCTATGGAGAGCACGGGGCGGAGGAGCCCAGGGCAGAAATCCAGCACGCTCTAGACCAGGGGTCTCAAGCACGCGGCCCGCGGGCCGCATGCTTCCCCTGGGGCTGTTATCTGTTGCCCCCGGGACACAGAGCCGCTAGTACAGGCTCTGCTCCGAGACCCTGGAATTCCCTGGCATCGCTGTCCATATATGAACAGTGTGTCAGGGTGTTCCCCAGAGCAGAGTCCCGTGCAGAGCGCTAGTATCGGCTCTGCTCCGGGACTCTGTGGAATTCCTTGACATCACTGTCCATATATGGACAGTGTGTCAGGTTCTTCCCCAGAGCGGAGACCCGGGCAGAGAGCTAGTATCGGCTCTGCTCCGGGACTCTCTGGAATTCCCTGACATCGGTGTCCATGTTTGGACACACAATGTCTGAGGCTTCCCCAGAGCCGGAGTCCCGGGCAGAGCGGTAGTATAGGCTCTGCTCTGAGACTCTGGGGAAGCCTCTGACATCGCTGTCCATACATCGACAATGATGTCAGGGGCTTCCCCAGAGCAGGAGTCCCAGTAAGAGCCTACTAGTGCTCTGCCCGGGACTCCGGCTCTGGGGTTGCCCCTGACATCTCTGTCCATATATGGACAGTGATGTCAGGAGCAGAGCTGGAATCCCGGGAAGGATGCTAGAAGCGGCTCTGCTCCGGGACTCTGCGGCAGCATCTACAGAGGACTCTGCGGCAGCATCTACAGAGGACTCTGCGGCAGCATCTACAGAGGACTCTGCGGCAGCATCTACAGAGGACTCTGCGGCAGCATCTACCGAGGACTCTGCGGCAGCATCTACCGAGGACTCTGCGGCAGCATCTACCGAGGACTCTGCGGCAGCATCTACCGAGGACTCTGCGGCAGCATCTACCGAGGACTCTGCGGCAGCATCTACCGAGGACTCTGCGGCAGCATCTACCGAGGACTCTGCGGCAGCATCTACCGAGGACTCTGCGGCAGCATCTACCGAGGACTCTGCGGCAGCATCTACCGAGGACTCTGCGGCAGCATCTACCGAGGACTCTGCGGCAGCATCTACCGAGGACTCTGCGGCAGCATCTACCGAGGACTCTGCGGCAGCATCTACCGAGGACTCTGCGGCAGCATCTACCGAGGACTCTGCGGCAGCATCTACCGAGGACTCTGCGGCAGCATCTACCGAGGACTCTGCGGCAGCATCTACCGAGGACTCTGCGGCAGCATCTACCGAGGACTCTGCGGCAGCATCTACCGAGGACTCTGCGGCAGCATCTACCGAGGACTCTGCGGCAGCATCTACCGAGGACTCTGCGGCAGCATCTACCGAGGACTCTGCGGCAGCATCCACCGAGGGCACTGTGGCACTATCTAAAAAGGGGCTGCCCAATCTTGACGTGTGTCTGCCAAACGCTGCTAACTGAGCTGCCGGACTGCATTTAGCGACTCTTAAACTGGATTGTTGAAATAAGCATGTGGAGAAATATCTCAAACTTTAAACCTAGCGGTAATATTATAGTAATGTAGTAGTATTATTATAGTAATATAGTGTTATAGGAGTTCAAATAACTAATTGATTAACAATAACTTTGTATTGTATCAAATTTGAAAGTAATGCGGCCCGTCAACTTCCCATTTTTTTTATATGTGGCCCACTTACCCGGCCGTGTTTGCGACCCCTGATCTAGGCAGTGGGGAAGAGGCAGAGGAAAAGGTCTGCATAGGGAGGGTTTTTTAGCAAAAAGTCACCAGATTTCAGAATATCTGCTATGAGATCAGAAAGACATATAGGATCAGGGATCTCTCACCAGGAAGATAACTTACAAATTATTAATTTATCAACAAGAATTCTCACTAACGATGAAACAAATCTTTTGAAAAAAGGACTATTCTTTTGTCCCTACCAATAAATTTGATCTATTCTCTTTGGTCAAAGATCTAAATCTATTTGTGCGTAAACTCAAATGGAATTATTAATTTTTTTTAAAACTCATGACAAACCTCAATGCCAGGAATTAGGCATCTTGGAAGAACATTTGCCCTGTTTGAGAGTTCTGGACAAATTATGGGATCCGGGCCAAAGAGATATTGGTGAGGGACCGTTTACTAATCTCAGACTGCCGTCTGTTAAGAATCAACCTATGTATGGCAACATGTGGTGTTTGGCAACATGATGTGTTCCGTGAAGTCGTTGTTGATCAACTTCGAAAACTACACTTCTATAGGGGATCTAAATTGGAGAAGGATGACACGATCGTGATAAAGCCTTCCGACAAAGGCGGTAATATTGTCATTATGGGTCTAGCACGATATAGGGACATGTGTCCGTTAATCCTGAAGGATAGGCTGTGTTAACGAGCACTAACGGAGAATCCTACTCTAAAATACAGAAATGAGGTAAAGACTATATTGAATGTGGCCTTGCGGGAGAAAGTTATTGATGATAAAGAAATGGCATTCATATTGGGGGAACACCCACAATGTGCCGCATTTTACAGTCTCCATAAGGGTCTAGATTTCTTAAAAGGACTAACTATTGTTTCAGGAATCGACAGTGTCTCTCAAAATACTAACCTGTATGTGGACAATTTTTTTTTACCCTTTGTCACAGTACTTCCATCATATTCAAGAGATACGATGGATGTGCTGACAAAATTGTGAAAAAATGTTTTCTTAGCCAGCCTTGATTTTGAGGCGCTCTACAGCTCTATTCCCCATCAACCTGGGTGTAGGACTGTGGAGCACTTACTTCAAGGCAGGGGTACCCAATTTAATACCCACAATAAATTTGTTGTCCAATTACTGTTTTGTACTTGAGCACAACTTTTTCTTATTTGATGCCAAAATTTTCCACCAGCTCAGAGGAGTGGCCATGGGAAGCCCATGTGCCCCCACTTATGCCAACTTGTTTCTGGGCTGGTGGGAAAAGGAAGTGTTTTTTGGTGATGACATGGAGAAATGGGCATCATCGATTTGTACTATGGCTTAGATTCATTGATGATGTCTTTATTCTGTGGTCTGGAACACAAAAGGAATTCAAGGAATTCGTATCTGCGTTGAACATCAATGATCTTGGCTTATTCTTTACGTCCAAGATCAAGTAGAGAGACATCACATTTCTAGACATTAGAAAACATAAAACAGATCTAGGATGTATTCAAACTGATATGTTTAGGAAGGATACAGCAACAAATAACTTGCTCCAATGGGAGAGCTGTCAACCAAAGGCCTTGAATAAAGGTATACCCAAGGGCCAGTATGTTAGAGCAAGACACAATTTTTCTATGATCTCGGACAAAAATTTCAGCCCATAATCTTAAGGAGAGGTTTAAACAAAAAAGGATACCCTCAAAGAGTATTGAGGACGGCATACCAACATGCACTTAGGTCAAACAGAGACTCTCTATTGAACCCTAAAGAACATTCAATAAAAGAACGCATTAGAGTCATAGGGACATATGACGCAGTATGTGATAATGTCCAAAGGATACTCGATACCTACTGGGGGTTTTTGAAAGCAGACCTGACATTGGGGACTTGGTGGGGGACAGTCCTGCCATCACATGTGTGACATCAGTAGGAAAGATAATATCCCTATTTCATGACACATATGGGAATATCACCAAGGCGATTACACAATTTTAAAATTTCAAGGGATTGGACATGTTAGGCTACCTTCCAGAGGGGGAAACTGGGACAGGAAGATTTTGCAATAAACAGCCCAGTGGATCTTCAGGATGCAAACCACAGGGTCTCAACGAACACATATTTTATACCTGTTTTCTATAGTTTCTTCTCAGTATCTTGTTCAGTAATTGTCTTTCTATTTATACTTTCCTCCGATATAGGATAAACCTCGGTTGTTTAATTGTATGGCTGGTAATATGTTCCCCCTTAGATGTCATCTTTGTGAGGTTATGAGACCCCCCAATATATATTTAGTTCTCCTGGATTAGATAATGGGTTACAATTAAAACGTAGTATCTATATTGACATTGGGATTTACTATACTAGGCCCCTTGTACGCATTTACCTGGTTCCAAATTTAACCGGTTCCTGACCGCCGGCTGTGTATATACGTCCGGCGGTCGGGGTCCTTAAAACCCGCGTCATAGACTAGTTATGGCACGGGTTTTAGCTTGCTGCCCGAGTGATCAGGCAGCTGAATGTCGGATCTCCTGCAGTCAGTGACTGCCGGGGAACCTGAGGAGAATATAGAAGCCGCTTTCGCTGCCGGGTGCCGTTCGTGGCAGACTGCTGCTGGGTCTTACTAGACAATAGTCACTATGAGAGGGCTTATTTCCCCAGTGAATGGGCTGCTGGGCAGCTACAGTTATAGTGGAGAAAAATGGTGTGAAAAGAAAAAGAAGAAACAAAATATATAGAAGTCCCACAAAGGTCTTATCCGACCTTTGAGAGACAGACCATAATAATAAAAAAATAAAAGTAAAAAAAAGTGCAAAAAAAATTAATAATAAATACACATAAAATATCCACCCCAAAAAAAGTTTTTGGGGCGTTCTGGTGCGCGTGCGGCCAAACACAAGTGTCAAATGCACGCCTGGAGACACTGGCCAAACTGAGTGTGCTAACCAGCAAAAATAAGTAAATCTATGTGTTACCCCGGAGGACGCTCCCCTATAGAAACACGTAGGGAAATCTACACTATTAGGCCCCATGCACACCGCAAAAACGGAGCCATTCACTTTCATTAAACACTGACACCTTTCCGTAGCACTACGGAAGGGTGTGAGTGCCGTGGAAATGTTCCGGGAATTATGGAACATGTCCGTTCTTTCGCATTCTGCGGGCCGTGCTCCCATACTTTGTATGGGAGCACGGCCCGAAAATGCGGCTGTCAGTCAGCGGCCGGCCATGCCCGCAATCGCGGGCCGTGATTGCGGGCACGGTCGTGTGCATGGGGCCTCAGTGGCAGACAGGTCAGACCAGTATTTGTTACTATTGTTACAGGTGTCCACAACTGAGACATTAACAGAGAGCCAATACCCTCTGGATACTTTGTTTCAGTAATCTGATCTTTTTGCCAATGCCTGTTACTAGACCTATTTTGGCGACAGGGCCCAGTTTTTAATAAAAGACAAATAAAGCAACTTTTAATCGTTCATTCAGGCACTGACCATACAAAAACTAGCAAAAAGGTTGAAAACCAAAACTGTTGAATGCAGTGCATTTTATATTTCACTATAGACTTAAAAGCACAAAAAACCATGTGTGTGGCTCCTATATAAACCAATTCCAAAAGTTTATTCTTTTTGTGAGCGCAGTTTGATCAAAGACAATCCCTTCTTCTATCACATCACTAGGGGAACCCTCTGCAGTCAACCCTGGGCACTTAGAAATAACCCCAGGACTGTCTGTTCTGTATGTGTCGCCCTAACAGCAGCCTGTGTCATAGTGACCGTCAGAGATCGCACTACATTTTTTCCAGCATGGTAAAAATACTCCTCTTCTCATTTTTGAGGAGTTTTTTTATTTTTTATTTAAAAAAAGTACAAATGACAGGGTAATCGTCAAGGTACAATAAAGGATATAGAAACAATTGTGAGTAAACATGAGCGTGTAACAATAACAGTCCTGCACCGGAACATCATACCATCACTTTTTTACACATTGATGATATGAGAGACATTAAAGAGGAGGCATATATAAATAAAACCGGTTAAAGTCAGCGCACACCTGTGGGTAGGAAGATACAGAGATAAAAAGAGAAACCAGACAAGCACCAGTAAGGTGACCACAAACAAATCAGAATAAAAACTCGAGTCATCAGGTAGACAATATATCCTGAGGTAATGAAGGAGGTATGGGGAGACGAACACCAACCACCCCAGACAGACGTAAACTTGTGTTGGCAGCCTCGATGTTTATAAACTAAATTTTCATATGGAAGCACAGAGTTAACAAGTTCCTTCCATTGAGAAATCAATGGGGGCGCTCAGCCATCCATCGGATAGCAATAGCTTTCTTGGCCAGAAACAAGGCTTCTCGAAGAAAAATTCCTTTGTAATGGGACCAGATGTCTTGTTGAAGTAATCCTAATAGAGAAATTCCTGTTTCAAAGGGAACTGAACAACCCAGTATCTCAGACAGTAGATCTATTTTTTTGAGGAGTATTTTTAGCCATGGGGAGTACGTAATTTGCAGTTATTTAATTTAATAAGACGCAGGAATATGTGGTTTTAAAAATGTGCTCTTTATTCAGGGAAACAATACTATAAATGCCAGGGTAACAGGAGAGACTTCAGTTGGCAATACCAGGGCAATCCGTTTATGAAGACCGAAAGGGAAAAGTTGTGTCTTTTCCACTATAGATGTCTTCCTAATTATGCTACTGGATCACACGAAAGTCCATTTACAAGACCAATAATCGGGAACGAGCATTCCATAAAGTGCTTTTTCAGACTATTATTTGCCGGTGTATATAGGGCAGCGATCAGCCGACAAACAAACGCTTGTTTGACGGTTGATCTCGTGTATTCAGGCTAATAAACCATCATTGTCGACAGCGCATCTCCCCGGGTAAACGGGATGTTCTGCCGACATTGATGCAAAGCTATTGTATTAACCATAATTTATTCCCATACAATTTAGCATCGGCCCGTTTAAAGGGGCCTGTTAACAAGCGCTGATTGACTTACTATTACTATATTGTCCTTCGGCGCTCATTATGGGCAGAAATCTCCATTTTTAAACCCACCTTAACTACAGAGCATAAAGCACATAGTGCAACTCCCCCCCCCCCCCCCCACCCCCATGTTAGCAGCCATACAGCTCTCAGTACAGACAGCTGTTGTAAAACCAAAGTCACCAAAGGTCAGGGGACATGTGGTAACCAAAATCAGAGCAGTCCCCTGAAGCCCTCCACACGTAAACAGGTACCTGGCCTCGACATACAGGATCCATGTTGGCAAAGATACTCAGCAGCCCGCAGTAAAGTTTACAAGTTCCCTCCGTTTACAACTAGTGTAGCACATAACCCTCACCTGGAATCTGTACTGGGGCTCATCTTCCTTCGAACAACATTCAGCATTCAGCCAAAAAAACACAACCCTAAGCATGATAGGAAGCAACGTAAATGTAATTACTGTAGCTACTGCCGCTGGTGTGGCACCGGCACCACACAGCTTGGGCAGCTCCATCTCCCCTCACTCTCCGAGGTGGAGGTAAGGTTCCGGGAGAGCAGGCCAGCATGTTCCTCTTAGCAGAACTAGTAACAGCCCGCGTGGGTGCTGAGACCGCCATACTGCAGCGTCACCTGGTCAGCCACTCATTGTCTTACTGGTCTGGTGATGGCTATTGTTGCTGCCTAGCAACCCTGAAGCTGTTATTAGCTCTTGAAGCGAGAGTTTATTCTCATGTGTAGTAATACGCATAAGGGTATGTTCACAGAGTTTTTGCACGCCGTTTGCCGTGTTCTTTGCCCGTGGCCATTAAGCGCAGCGGGCAAAAACGCAGTGAAAAACGCTTTCTCTACCTCCCATTGATGTCAATGGGAGGTCAGAGACTTAAACGCCCGACGATAGGGAATGACGTTCCTTTTTCCTGCGAGCCGGTTTTACCGCTCACGGGGAGAGAACTCCTACACCTCTCCTTGAAATCAATGGGAGGCGTTTTCGGGCGTTTATTGGCGCGTTTTCCGATGCGGTTTCCAGGGCAAAAAATGTGTAAAAAAAAAAACTCAGTGTGAACATGGCCTAAGACTGATTTTAAAGCGTGATAGTACCTTTACAGTGGTCAATGATGCCTGTAAAGGCGTTATTGCGACCTCTGGACACAAAGTTGTTAAAAAGTTATCCCTTCTTGGGCTAAAAAAAAAAAATTAACAATAAAGAAATGTCCGCAGACAAATATTTTTTTTTTATTGCCCATACATATTACATAAAAACAAAAACCATACACATATTAGGTATCTACACGACTGTAATAACCTGAAAAACTAATTTAACAGGTTATTTAGCAGAAAACTTGAACGACTGCATATATTATATGAATGTACATTGATACAACCATTCTGGAATAAAATATGAAACTAAAATTTCTCAGGGAAGACTCCTGAGTTTGTCTTACTCAATTTAGACAATAATTATGGTATATTTAACCATTCCTTAGTTATCCCTCATCTATTAACGCCACTAAGGCTTTAATAGTCAGATGTTGGAAGGAAACGAAGATTCCAGAATGATTGAAAGAATTAAATGTCATAGCTTCATATGAAAACACGAGGTGAATATATACTGGAAAACATGATAAATTTGCAAAGATTTGGGAACATTGGACACAGTTCCTTAAAACTGCTGCTGGGACTCATTGTATTAAAACAATGGACATTTGTTGCAAGTTGTTCACAAATTACATTTGTGCCCTGACTGACACAAACTGAAACCAAAGGTTTCCGTTTCCATCACCATTGATTTCAATGGTGACGGATCTGGTGCCAATGGTTTCAGTTTGTCTCCGTTGTGCAAGGGTTCCGTCGTTTTGACGGGATGAATACCATAGTCGACGATGAAAAAACTTAAAAAATTGCTTGGTCATTAAGGTTTAAAATAGGTTAAGGCCTTTTCAGGCCTGGTTATTAAGCTGTTAACAGAGCACAGTGAATGGTAAACGTCTTATGGCATTCATATATTTATTTCTTTGCCTATACTGTACCGTAGAATTTTCACAACATTGGTTATTTTTTGTGAAGTGGAGGAAGGGCCCACCATTATTCCTTTCTCTGGGCCCCAAAAAGGCTACAGACGTACCTGTACATACATGACCAAGACGAAGAGTTTTGCTGACATATATACTGTGTCAAACTAACATGCAAAGGCCTGAACTCTAATCTATTGTGTAAAATGTCCGTAGACAACTTGGCAAGTTTTTGCATCATAGTATAATAATACTTAATCCTTTAATAGCCTACCCACAATGCTGGTTGTCTACTTACTGGTGTGTGGGTGTGATATCTGCACTTGTGAAGTCAGAAGCTGTCAATCTTTTCATATCTGTTAGTTTAATTGTTCTTCCCCAGTAGTATCAGTCCATTCCCTTTTATGTCATCCAATTTAAGTAATGCCAGATTTCCTTCCGCTAAATAAAACATTTGCCGATTCCAGTTTAGTGATTCAGTTAAGGTGGTTTTACACAAGCAGATATCGCCCGTGTTTACCACTTTTAAAATGAGTGCCGATCGACAATACAGCTTGTCGATCATCCCTTTGTTGCTCCCTCTAAATGGAACAATGAATGTTTTTAATATGGGGACGAACCAGCGTTACTACGATCACTTATCCCATGCATTTGCATAGTTTTGACAGCACCGCTCCTTGTTTGCTTGTTAATCAGCTGATCTTTGCCCTGTTACAATAGGGAACTGTATATAAACTGCATGTTTGTCTTGCAGGGGTGTGCACATGATGGTGGCAACCCCAGGACGACTTATGGACCTTCTTCAGAAAAAGATGGTGAGCCTGGACATTTGCAGGTATCTGGCCTTGGATGAGGCTGATCGTATGATTGACATGGGCTTTGAGGAAGACATTCGGACGATATTTTCCTACTTTAAGGTACATTCCTTTATTGATTTATGTATTTTCCACTTTGGCATGTTTTCTACTTTCTTAAAGGGGAAATATGTTTTATGTTAATAAGTAAGACTTTCTGAGTTGCTATATTTTTTGTTAATATCATTGGTTATGGGCCGCTGATACTAGGTAGGAAAAATCTTTGGTCCGCCCTGGCAGGCCATAGCCTTCCTACAGACCCTGGCTAATTCAATTTTAGCCTAGTTTCTGTAGGAGGCAGACGTCACCAGATTACTCAGGTCTGCTGCTATTATTTGTTTTTAGATTTATTTATTTATTTATATTCTATCCTTTAGGTGCAGGTGGGGTTTTGAGCCTGTTCACCGTCTAGACAACCACCTGCGGGTGCTGGAACACCAGACAGTTCTCTGCACTGATTTTCCCTCACCGCCGGTCAACTAACCTAATTTTCTACAGGCAGAGTGCCAGTAATCCCACTTTATTTGCCGGGTTACTAAAAAGGTGACCTTGCATACATCCAAATATAGAAAAAACAAAAAACCCCTGCCTTCTTATAGACTTAAGCCGTGTGTTCTCGCATGGCCCCACCACCTGCTCGTCACAGATGAGTCATTGGTCTTTTCCAGAAGGGGCTTTATTCCTCTCGGGAGGGGGTTGCTTCACTTTAGAGTGCTGTCACCATTTTCAAGCGGGAGAAACAGCATTTTCTACTTCAGGAGCCATCTTCTGCTGCTTCTTTAGTCTTATTCTTTATTCTGACAGTAGCACACAGCACCTGGCAGGCCAGCCTTAGGGCAGAATTGAATTATTTTTTTTGTGTACGGTGACACTTATTTTTCTCTCAGTGCCCTTTTCCCAGGTGTCCATTTTTTCTATCAGACATTGCATGGCCTTTTTCTCTCTCTCCCTTTTGACATATCTTCTGGAGGTTGCCACTGGGCAGCAGGAACAGGTGGGCATGACTACATACTATTCTTGCAGCAGGTGTGATATAAAGTTTTTCATGTGGCCAGCCTATCCCTTTCTGTCCTCTGTATCTGTAATCCAAGACTTCCTAGGATGCACCCTCTGAATGGGCAATATCCTTTGCTCAGGCCCATAGGGACAGTTCCAGAATCCCCCAAGCCATGGTTGTATTTTAGAAGGGTTTGTCATACCAAATAGTTGTCAAACTTGGGTCCCCTCCCTTGGACAATACACCATCTACGTCTCACTGTAAAGCCCATAAAAGGCGTAGAAGTGTAAGGGACAAGTCCCACTCCTCGTCAGGCTCTTTCCAAGGATCCCCCATTAGTGTCTTCAATGAAGATGCTGCTTCCAATATGGATTCAAAGTCATTGATATGTGCTCTTAGGGACACCTTTCATGTAAAGGATGACCCCCATCTCTATTTCTAAGTAATAGGCACCAAAGGCTATGCTTCCTAAACCATAGTGAGTTTGAGGACATTTTATTTAGAGTGGAAACCTGACAGACCTGTTTCAAAGCACATTAATACTCTGTTTTCTTTCCAGGATGTCTTGTTCTTAAAATTGTATTGTTCTCCTTCTGTGGATACGCCTATCAAAGACCACCATCATCTTACTGTCAGATGCGGCTTGGATTTAGCTGTTCTCACCACCTCAGGTGACTCACGCTTCAAAGTTCTTATTTTAGGCCTCCCTTGAGTTAGCCTGCCTCATTGCCCATGCATCAGTTAATTCTATTGCTATTCGGCATTCTTTGTGGCTACAGTCCTGAGCAGCGAATCAGGCTTTTAAAAAAGCCATGGTTGACCTTCCTTTTGTTGGTGTCAGTCTTTTTGGTAAACGTCTGGATAAAATTATTTCTGAGGCTACTGGTGGTAAGAGCTCTCTTCTGCCTCAGAACTGCTCACACCGTCCGCAGCCTTTTCTCCGGTCTCAGCGATTTTGGTCCTTTGCCGATTCCTTATCCCGGAGAGAGTTTTCTTCACATGGACCAGACGGGAGGCCAAACCAGGCAACTGCAAACTAGGGCCCAGAAGCACTCTTCTACCAAGGCATCTTTAGCCTGAATGTGTTTCCCCACTTGTGTGGGATGTCCGAGTGGGGGGGACGGGGGACTGCTTTCCTTTCAGAAGACATGGCTTGCTTGTGTGGATGACTCCTGGGTTCAGGAGGTGGGGTAGACAGGACACAAAATAAGAGTTTATCCCAGGCTGTGTGTTCTCTTTTCATATGGAAGGTGATTATTCCAGTTCCTCAGTCGGCAGTTCCCAAAGGATGTCTTTTTTTTTTTTTTCCGTGCAGTTCCTGGTGCCTTTCGACCAAGGTTCTGGCGCCTATAATGGCGCTTCTTTGCACCAGGGGAGTCTGTGTCCTCCCTTACTTGGATGATCTTTTGGTGTAGGTCCCCTCGAGAGAAGGCAATCTTTCCAGTCTTCACATCACTCTGAACACATCAATGAGATTCTGGTGGATCATCAACGAGGATAAATCCTACTTGGTCCCAACTCCAAGCATGTAGTTTCTGGAAATAGTTTTCAACCCCAGGATAACAAAGATTCGTGTTCCAGTGGACAAGATCAAGACCATTGATGCCGAGGTAGCCCTTCTTCGTTTGAACACTTTCGTCAATCCATTTTTGCTTTCATGTACTGGGCAGGATGGTGTTGACCTTCAAGGCAGTTCCATATGCTCAATTCCACTCCAGGTCCTGTCACAGGGCGATCCTTTCGCACTGGGACAAGTCTCAAAACTCACTGGACAAGTAAAGTCTCCTGACCTCTCCGATTTGTCAGGAGTTGCGATAGTGGGAGACCTCACTGGCCATCATTATGGGTCTGTCTTTTCCTCCCCTCCAGTGGGTGGTCGTCTCAATGGATGGCAGACTGTCCGGATAGGGTGCAGTTTTTGGCGTCCAGATGGTTCGTGCCACTAGTTCTGGAATTGAGGGCAATCTTTCTAGCTCTGTCCCATTGGACTCTCCTTTTTCCAACGTCACCTGATCAGGATCCAGCGGTGGTTGCTTATCTAAACCACCAAGGCAGCACCAGTAGTCTGGTGACTGTAAAAGTCTGGTGACTGTAAGAGTCCTTTCAGATCCTACTCTGTGTGGAACATCGTGTACAAGTGCTCTCAGTGGTCCACGTACCAGGAGTGGACAACTTGGCAGTCGATTTTCTATGCCAAGAAAAACAAGTTCTGGAAGGGTGGTCATTTCACCCAGAAGTTTTCCATGTTCATCAAGCTTCAGTCTGGGTTGCAAAGTAGCAGGCTGTGCGTTAGGCTGCTTGAATGGCTGTAAATTTTGCCTAACTACGAGGAGTACAGAAGTCCTATTTTACATTATATTTACATTACACATTTTATTTTCATATCCTGCTTGGGATGAGCATATTGGGACCACGTGCATTGTATGTGATCTTATTTTCTTTCCCTGATGTTATATCCAGATTGCAAGGTTTTAATTTTAATTCTGAAGATTTCGTCATGCATTCTGGTAATAAAGAAAAGTATGAGCCCTCTTTAGGGGATGATGGCGCTAGTTATTGGGTGCCCTCTGGCAAAGGATCTTATAGATGCACTAGCATTGTCTGGTAACTAAACCACTTTAGTATATGAGACTTATTTGTCTGTATTATCATTATTATTATTAGATATTTTTTCTTTATTTTTGCTCAACTTTATAGGGTCAGCGACAAACACTTCTTTTTAGTGCCACTATGCCCAAGAAGATCCAGAACTTTGCTAAAAGTGCCCTAGTGAAGCCAATAACTATTAACGTTGGGCGAGCAGGCGCAGCCAGTTTGGATGTGATACAGGTGAGTAATGTG
The DNA here is from genome assembly GCF_050947455.1 of Rhinoderma darwinii. Lineage (NCBI taxonomy): Eukaryota > Metazoa > Chordata > Amphibia > Anura > Rhinodermatidae > Rhinoderma > Rhinoderma darwinii. The sequence goes on along the minus strand of NC_134689.1, from coordinate 96,134,401 downwards.
ATATATTTATATTGTAGAATTTCATTATTAAACACAGAGCTTGACTTTTTACCTAAACAGACTGCTTTCAATTAGTAGAAATTTTGTAATACCCGGCAGCTATTGAAATTAATGGCTGAATAGGCTGGATCTGCGGAGCAGAAGCCACTGATACTTGGCTCTCAATGATCTGGCTCATAGAGCGGGTTCCCGAGCGGGGTTCCCCACTGACGCTAATCAGGCATATGGAAAGAGACTGTCCTAATGAGACATCTCCTTTAACCCCTTAGTGCTGTAATTCGGCAGTTAAAGATCAGCACTGTGAAATGCATAGCATGGTGATGACGCTGGTACAAAAGCAGTGCCCGCACCGTCACCTGTAGGAGGACAGCTGTGAATGACAATTGCTGAGTTCGTAGATTTCTCCGATCTTGGCTGTTTAACACCTTACATGCCACAGTCAGTATTGACCATGGCATCTAAGTGACGTAAAATAAGGGAGCCAAATACTGCATCAAAAATGTGTGTGCGATCCTGGCTTAAAGATTAAAGGCAAAGATTTATGTTCCCCCAAATAGTGCAATTGAGTAATTCAACTCGTCTTGCAAAAAATTAGCCCTCCTATATGTATGTAAATGGGGGGAAAAAAGTTATGGCTGTTGGAACGCAGTGAGGTATATAACAAAAAAATAATCCCTCTGCCTGCGTTGTTAAGGGGTTAAAATCATGCCCCATATGTTATTTTAGGGTCCCAATTAGCCGATTGTCAAGTCCAACAATGTGACCATATCCGCTTGGTTTATCAACGAAGTGGAATGCTAAATTACTGTGCAACGCTGTCCAGACTACTGTAGTAGTTTAAGTGGTATGCAATGAAAAATCTTTACAATTCTGGGATTTATATTTTTGGTGGGAAAATAATGTTTTAAATAAGTTGTCCAGGATTAGGGTCTGCTTTTTTTCCCCACAGAAACAGTGCCATTCCTGTCTATGGGTTGTGTCTAGTATTGTAGTTCATCACTGTTTAAGTAAATGGGGAGTGGGGCTGTTTCTGGAGGAAAAAAAGACTAAAAAAAAACAACTAACCGTCTTGTAAATAATCACCAGAGAATGTTGGGAACAAATTTCAGATGGTAGTAATAGATTTTTTCTCTATTGGCTTTACGTATACATGGTTTGCTCTATCGGATTCTGTAAAAATTCTTTTAGGTAGGAATAATCCTGTAAAAAATGCCTCTCCGTATGACCTATTACGAAACCTCTGAAGCTCAGTGGCGAAGATGTATCCAAAACTTGTACGAAGAAAAAGTAGAGTAGTTGCTCATAGCAACCAATCAGGTAGCTGCTTTCATTTTCCAAAGGCCTCTGAAAACTGAGAGGTGGAAACGTTGCTATCGGCAACAACTCCACTTTTTCATTTTGCCTCTGTGTGGTCGCCTGCAGATGGCTCTGCTGTGTGCATGAGGTGTAAGTAGTTGCTAGTGTGTTTAGTGAAGTAGTCCGTGTCTCTGATGGCTTTGTTTGTCCTCCTTTCAGGAAGTAGAATATGTGAAGGAGGAGGCCAAGATGGTTTATCTACTAGAGTGTCTACAGAAGACTCCACCTCCTGTGAGTAACGCCGTATATTTTCTAAAGGACAAGCTGACAAGTCTTGTTTTAATGTCTGATGCCTATTTTATAATCACTGCTCAGTCCTTTTATATAATTTTCTTTAGTTTTAAGGGTGCATCTATTTAAGTACCAGTGCGAACAGCTCTAATCCGCACTATAGCCTTTCATCTTTCTAATGCGTACTCTAACCCACACCAAACTGTGCCCACAAAAATTATTACAGTATCCGCAAAATAGATGAAGACGACTTCAGTGTTCATATTTGTATGGAAAGACCTTCTGAAGTAATGAAAAAAACGTGATCAATTTCCCCTCATTTGTAGATTATGACAGTGCCGCACTGAAAGTCATTGAGATCTTCAGTACGACCTATTTTGGGGATGGCGTGCCATATTTTATGCACCTTTCAGCAATTGTGTAGATGCATTTTTTCAACTCACTAGTTAAAAAGGTTTTTTCTTACCCACAATGTTAGTATGTAAAGTTGAGTGTTGTCATAAACTGTATCTAACCTTCATTGTTGTGCCATTTATCCGTCCTGTGCCAGGTGCTGATCTTTGCAGAGAAGAAAGCTGATGTAGATGCCATACATGAGTATCTTCTATTAAAAGGTGTGGAGGCGGTAGCCATACATGGTGGAAAAGGTGAGTGAAATATCCTTTTGTTTTACCTTATTCTTATTATGTAGATTCCCTCCTGGCTATATTATAAGTTATAGGGAGTGATGAAAATAATCAACTGTTTGGATGAGCACATAAGCAGGATCGTCCTTTGGTTGGATGAGCCATGTGTGGGACTCTGTATTGCTGCCCTCCAAAAAACAAAAATCCATTTTTATTATCTACAATTGCAGAAATTGCATAATAATAATTGTAGAAACTTCAACGAAAAGTTATGGCTAAACCAAGTCTTTATTTAAAAAGAAAAGCTACACAGACTAAAGCTAAATATGGGGGAGTTCTTCAGGAGACTTAGCCCTCTTGCACACGACCGATGTGCCACTCGGGCCGTTTTTAACCTCATCCGAGTGGCACCCTTTAGCAGGTGAATCGGGTCCGTGAAAACTGACCCGATTTCCCAGATCCGAGGAAAGATAGGACATGTCCTATCTTTCCACGGATCACTGACGGGACTCGGCTGGCACACACTGTTGTGTGCATGAGGTATTAGAGGTCTTCTGTGACTAAGAAGTAGATGACCCTCAGCAACCAGGACACAGTCGCCAGACTAACCCCCAAAAAAATAATTTGCACAATGGACACCCAGACTTGATATATACATTAAAAGCCTACAACACGTAGTCACTGATATTTTTGCAAATCGACAGGACCACAGACAGAACATCGTTGCGGAGGAGTAATAAAATTCTCACACAAAATAAAAATTGTCATAATGAATACAGTGGACTACGTGCAGAAGGTTTACTGGCCACTCTCCAGTGTTATCCACTACCACAAACTGCAAGAAGATCCCATGAACACATATAGATAGCATTTAGTATAAATCATAGATAAGTTACCCTCCAACATAATAAAACCATGAGTTACCTTGGTAATATTGGCAATATTCATTTAGAAATGTTATTACTTATAGTTAGGACTATTTGAGAAAAAAAATGTCATTCCTTCCACTCCACCACGACATTAAAACAGACTAACTCAAAAAAAGATATACATTTCTTGGGCACCACAATCGGCATAAACGGCAATAAACTGGTAAAATCCTTCTATTAAAAACTCATAGGCTGAAGACCGACACACTTCCCTCTAAAATGACCGTTTTCACCCCAAGCATATGAAGATCTATTATTTACAGCTGCTCAGACCACACAGACCGTGACAAACCTCTGCATGTACTGGGATAGGAGTTTATCAAGCAAGGCCATAACAAGTAAATCAGAAGAGCCATCACCATTCCCAGGAACGAGCACTTCAAATACAAGGAAACTAACAGTAAATATCCAACACAGACATACCGGTTGCCACTTGAGGTGTTAACTAGCTATTTTATTCTCGTTTAGACCAGGAGGAGAGAACCAAAGCTATCGAGGCCTTCAGGGAAGAAAAAAAAGACGTCCTGGTTGCTACAGACGTTGCTTCCAAAGGTTTAGACTTTCCAGCTATCCAGCATGTGATCAACTATGATATGCCTGAAGAGATTGAGAACTATGGTGAGTTTTGGAGTACAGTGACTGCTGATCATTGAAATCCCTGTCTGCCCTGAAACCGGCTACACTATGGAGTAGCTTTGTCTTTGTACTGACTTTAACTATAAAATATTTGATAAATAAAATTTTGGCAATCAAAAAGGGGACTTTTTAGTGTCCACAAATTGTACACTTCTTTCATAAACCGAAGGCTTTGATATCCATACCCTATAATTCTAATTTATCTTCTAGTAAAATAGAATTTGTCAGATGCAGTAGTGATGCTGGAGCATAGACTGTAACTGAAATGAATACTTTAGAAAGATTAAATGAAAAAAGTTTCCCGTTGATGCAAGTGAGCAGCTAAGAGTTTGGTGGATTGTATAAATAATTTAACTTTGAGGTTTGTAATGATAATAAAGTAGCTAATGCTGATATGTCTTGGTAATATCACACATGAATCCGTGCGATCCCTTTAGTTAACTCGTTTGCTGATATTATGTACAGCTTTATTCTTTGCCTCATACGTAGTTATTTTTATTGTTCGGAAATTTTTACACCGCTCTATCGGCATGTGGCACCTTCCGCTAACTACCCGCTTTCATATCTAGTTCACAGAATAGGGCGTACAGGACGATCTGGTAACACTGGAATTGCAACCACTTTCATTAACAAGGCATGCGGTAAGTGTTTATGCTGAGAAGACACTATGTGGCCATTAATGTTTGCCTTTGTTGCCTGATTTCTACCACTAACCTCCCCACTCCTACAGATGAATCTGTATTGATGGACTTAAAAGCTCTACTTATGGAGGCGAAGCAGCGAGTGCCCCCTGTCTTGCAAGTACTCAACAGCAGCGACGAGACCATGCTGGACATTGGCGGTGAGTAATACAAAACCACTCCCTGTCATTTCCCTTGTTAGGAGTGTCTACTTGCAACTTATTACTTAAGGATTTCGACACAAGTAAAATAATTTTTAGCCCTGAACTGAAGATTTAAAAGATTAAGGTTTGTAACTGAGTCATCGGAAAGAACCAATTATGATGAAGGGGTGGTGCTCTAAAAGACGTAAACACTTGGTATGAAATATTGTGCATTTTCAGAAAGGCTGGGGGAAACAAAATACACACTGATTTAGACTTTAAAGGGTTGATCTACTATATTACTCTGATGTGATTGAGACATTCAGGTTTCTTTAACTTCAAATGTCCATTTCTTAAAGGGAATGAATGTGTTCGCGAGTGAAACTTTTTTTTTTTTTTTTTTTTAAGTAAGTTACTTATTTCTATTATATGTTTAGTTTTTTGCTGTATTCTTTTTTTTTCTTCCACATGGTGGAAAGTTTGCCACCAGAGGGAGCACTTCCCAGAATTACAGCAAGGTGAATAAGGCAAAGCAACCTGACTCACAGCTGCTGTAAATGTGGGAGGGAATCTCACCCCCCCTCCCTATTTTTGGCTACAAGCCAGGAAAAAGTGTCTTCAAATTGCTAAGCAGTGTCCGGCTGCCATTTTTGAGTAATTGTACAAATGGCAGCTGGCAGAAGCTATAGGACACACCAAAAGGCTAAGGGTATGTTCACACGCTTACTAAAAAAAAGTCTGAAAATACGGAGCTGGTTTCAAGGGAAAACCGCTCCTGATTTTCAGCCGTTTTTTAATTAAACTCTGGTTTTTCGCTGCGTTTTTTTTACGGCTGTGTTTGGCTCTGTTTTTCTATAGAGTCAATGAAAAACGGCTTTCTAAACGACCCAAGAAGTGACATGCACTTCTTTTTCGCGGGCATCTTTTTACGTGCTGTTTTTTGAAAATGAGGTGTAAAAAACGCCCCCTCGGTACAGAACGCCGTATTTCCCATTGAAATCAATGGGCAGATGTTTGTAGGCGTTCTGCTTCCGATTTTTCGGGACGTTTACAGCCCGAAAAACGGCTGAAAACACTACGTGTGCACGTACCCTAAGGGTATGTTCACACGGCTTATTTCCGGCCGTGTTCCGACGTGAAGTTGCTAAAAAAAAGTCTGAAAATTAGGAGCCGTTTTCCCATGAAAACAGCTCCGTATTTTCAGACGTTTTTTATTTTGTGTGTGCACATAGAACGATGAAAGTGAATTGAATGACAATCAGTTGACAGGTTCACACGGCGTGTATTTGAAATTTTTTTTGCGCACTTTACGTACCAAAAAAACGCATCCAAGAACGCTTGATTACGATTTACATAATTGGTAAAGTGTGCTGTTAGTATATACAACGCGCTATTTTACACACTCGTTTTAAAAAAAGACATTGTGTAAATAATGAAATGTCGAGTCAATTCCTTTGCACGTAAAATGTGCCAAATGATCCCATAGTCAATGGGAGTCCTAATTATGCGAAAAAAATGCATAAAAAAACACGCCAAAAAAGCGTCAAACGCTTGATTTAAGCTTCCCATTTACATCAATGGGAAAGCGACCGTTAGTTTTTTACGCAAGCGTTTTTAAAAAACGTTGCATATAAAAGAACAGTGGGGTGGGGTTGTGTGTGGTGCAGTTGCATGTTTGCGGGGATTTGTGTGTGAGTGCGGGGTGTGCTCGCCGCTGATTTTTCAAAACAGCTGATAAGCGGCTATGTAGGATCAGCGGCGCACGGGTATACTCCACTGCAAAAAAAAACCACAGCTCTGCTGCGCACACTACACACACACACACAGCTCTGCTGTGCACGCACACACACACACACACACACACACACACACACACACACACACACACACACACACATAGCTCTGCTGCGCGCGTACACACACACAGCTCTGCTGCGCAAGTGTACACACACACACACACACACACAGATCTGCTGCGCCCGCACACACACAGCTTTGCTGCGCCCGCACACACGAGAGGGGGGCTGTGAGAGAGAGGGACAGACAGAGACACACACAGCTTACCAGCAGTTTAGCCAGTCTTCATAATGGCGCCGGCTTTCCCCCTACAAACCAGCTTCTATGCTGGGTCTCTCTGTACTGCGCTTGCGCAGTACAGAGCCAGATGGAAGAGGCAATGGACGGAAGCCGTTCATTGTTTCCTATGCACTGTGCTACTGTATTTCATCTGTGTATGTGTCGTCAAGAAACATACACAGATTAAATAAAACATGGCAGCCCCCAGTACAGTAAGAAAGTGTTAAGAAAAAAAACATTGTGTGTGAAAAAATAAAGTCAATATATTATTTTCTTAAAAACACATAAATTAATAATAAAAAATAAATAAATCATGACGCTGTCCCTTTAAAGTAGAAGTTGGATTTAAAATCTATAGCAATCACATGTACTCTATTATATCCGGGAAGACCTGTCTAAGGGTATGTTCACACGGCCTATTTTCGGCCGTTTTTCGGGGGTTTTGCTCGTAAAAAAAACGACCACGAAATAGAAGTGCAGGACACTTCTTGGGACGTTTTTGGAGCCGTTTTACATAGACTCTATTGAAAAAAGCTCCATAAAAGGCGGTAAAAAACACAGCGAAAATCGCGAGTGGCACAAAAAACGTCTGAAAACCAGGAGCTGTTTTCTCTTGAAAACAGCTCCGTATTTTGAGACGTTTTTGACTCTGCATGTGAACATACCCTTAGGGTGAACATGATTAACTTGTATATTAACCAGTTCAGGACCGGGCTATTTTGCGCCTTCAGGACCAGACACCGTTTAGCCATTTTTAGCACGTGTTAGTTAAATGGCTATAACGTTTTTATTTGTTGGGCTAACGACGTTTTTTCCGTCATTTAGACAATGCAGGTTTCATTTTTTATCGTTTTTATACACACCTTTTTTGCTATTTTAGAATTTTTATTCATAAAGTTTGAAAATAATAGTAAAAAAAATAAGCTTTTTTACGTTTCAGCTATTTTTTTGGGTAATAACATACTTTTACCCTAAAATAGACCTTTTATTTGTGATCGTCATTGTCTACTGTAAATTTTAATATATTACATGTCTATATTCGGGTAATTGGGTCAGCGCTAGCATTACAACAATGATTGGAGGGGGGGGGGGGGGGAACGTTTTTTTTTGGGGTGGGTATTTTACGTGTATTTATTATAAAATTTTTTTTTTGCACTTTATTTTCTTATTTTTTTATTACTATGGTCTGTCCCTCAAAGGTCAAAAAAGACCTTTGGGGAACTTATATATATTTTTTTTCTTTCTTTTACACCAGGCTTTTCCCCTGTAACTGGAGCTGCACAGCAGCCCCAGTAACAGGGGAAATCGGCCCTCTCATAGTGACGATTGTCACTAATAGGGCTGTGCTGGGTCTAGTAAGGCCTCATGCACACTTCCGACACCTTTTTCACGGCCGCTTTTGACGGGTCCGTGAACCCGTTTTAGCGGCCGTGTGGTTTCAGTGTGCACTCCCGTGTGCACTCCATGTTTCCGTTTCCGTGCGCCGAGCATGGTACTGTCCAGGGTGACAGTACCATGCTCGGCGCGCGGAAATAATGTAATAAAAAAAAAAAAGAATTCCTCCTGTCCGGCCTCCAGAGATGACGTTCAATCCATGTCGCCTCGGCAGCCAATCACAGGCGGCCTCGGCAGCCAATCACAGGCTGCCGCGCCCTCGGCAGCCAATCACAGGCTGCCGCGCCCTCGGCAGCCAATCACAGGCTGCCGCGCCCTCGGCAGCCAATCACAGGCTGCCGCGCCCTCGGCAGCCAATCACAGGCTGCCGCGTCACAAAAGAAGGTCGGACTGGAGGAAGAAGAGGGACTCGTCACCAAGACAACGACCGGGTACGTATGAAAGGCTTTTTATTTTATTTTTAATCAGCAGCCTCTTTTCTCTAACAGTTATTGATAGAGACAAGTGGCTGCCGATTAGTGTAATATTTTTGTCATGTTTTTCTGCCCGCCCGGCGGTTGCTAGGCAACGGCTCCGTCACACACGGACGGCACACGGATGCCTTCCGTGTGCCTTCAGTTTTTTTGACGGCCCCATTAACTTGCATGGGAATCCCGGACCAAAGTAGGACATGCTCTACTTTGGAACGGAAAGGAGCAACGGACCGTCAAAAAAACGGAAGTGTGCATGGCCCCATTGAAATGAATGGGTTCAGGGTGCTATCAGTGACAAAAACGGATAGCACCCTGAAGAAAAAAACGGAAGTGTGCATGAGGCCTTAGACCCACCAGCAGTCTGTCACTAACGGCACCCGGCGATCATGTGACCAGTCACATGATCACCGGGAGGAATAGAGACTGCGCCGCTGCTGCTGTCTCTATTCCTATACACAGCGTTCATTGAACGATGTGTAAAAAGACATCGGAGAAGACAGAAGCAGTGAAAGCTGCTTCTATCCTCTCCTTAGGGTCCCCGGCAGTCACTGACAGCCGGAGACCCGACATTCAGCTGCCCGATCGCACGGGCAGCAAGTTAAAACCCGAGCCTTAAAAAGTCTATGGCTCGGGTTTTAAGGACCCTGAACGCAGGCCGTAAAAATACAGCCAGCGGTCTGGAACCAGTTAACAGCCCAAACTAAAAATGTAGTGAAAGGCTGTTGTATGTAAAATCCCTTATAAAGATAGGAGGAAACTCCCTCCGTCTGGAGAAAAAACGGTTCAATCTCCAGAGGTGACAAGCCGCCTTCTTTACTGTGACTCTGTGGAATAATCTACCTCAGCAACTAGTTTTAGCTAGAACAACTGATGACTTCAAGAAAGGCTTAGATGACGACTTAGAACGAAATGTATAGAATCCCTGTATAAATGTTGAACCAGGTTTAAAGGGAATGTGTTGCCAGAAAAACATGTTGTTTTTTTTAAAAATTAAACATTTAGTGTGTGGGTGATTAAACATTGTTCAAATTTTTTTTATTTTTTTCGCGAGTCAGGTAATATTATAAATTTTTTCTAATTTATAATACTACCCATTTTTGGTCACTAGATGGAGCTAGTTCCCAAAATTGCAGCATTGCAACATTGGGTTAAAAGCCCTCGCTCTAGTGAGCTCTCAGCATCCCCCCCTCCTTTATCCTGGCTAGTGCCGGGATAAACGAGGGGTTTGAAAGGTTTAACCTCCTACACTGTGTGTCGCTATTTTTTGAGGTAACCCACAGTGTAGTAGGTTTACATACAGTAGTAAACACACACAAACACTAACATACATTGAAATCTCTTACCTGCTCCTGCCGCCGCGGCTCCCTCCGGCCCGTCCGCTCCATCTGCTGCCGCTGGTCCAAGTGCACAAGTCCGGAAGCCGCGACCGGAAGTAGTAATATTACTGTCCGGCCGCGACTTCCGGTCCACAGGAAAATGGCGCCGGACGGCGCCAATTTCGAATAGGACTGTGTGGGAGCGGCGCATGCGCAGTTCCCACACAGACACCGTACACGGCAGTCAATGGGACGGGAGCCGTTCACAGTCCCTATGGGACTGTGAACGCCGTATTCCATGTCTGTGTGTGTCGTTAATCGACACACACAGAAATGGAACAAAAAATGGCAGCCCCCATAGGGAAGAAAAAGTGTAAAAATAAGAAAAAGTAAAACACAAACACACAAATGAATATAAACGTTTTTATTAAAGCACTAACATCTTTAACATATAAAAAATTTATTTGTGATGACACTGTTCCTTTAATCACTCTTGGGGATCAAGAGGGAAATTTTTCCCTTTTATGGTGGATTGACTCATGCCTTATGTTGGTGTTTTGTTTTGGTTTTTTTGTGGGTATTTTTGGTTGCCTTTCTTTGGCTCAATAGGGTGAACCAAAGTGCTAAAATCTACCCCTTCACTTCATTCACATCTTCTCACCGATTGAACTTGATGGAAGTGTTTTTTTTCCAACCATACTAACTATGTAACGCAAAAGAACTAGATCCAGAAATGCAATTGGAATCGGCAGAACCTTTCACTAACAGCCCATTGACATTATATACGTGATGTTTTTTTCAGGAAAAGGCTTGACAAGTCCATATTTGCTCCTGCAGTCTTTGCTCACTAATGGACAGCCCTAGTTTTACTGTCCGGACAAAAATGTGATCTATGAGCTATGTTGTGGTTACATTGTAATTTTGTTTTCTTTATTCCTAGGGGAACGAGGCTGTGCATTTTGTGGAGGTTTGGGTCATCGTATTACAGACTGTCCCAAGTTGGAGGCAATGCAGACCAAACAAGTCAGCACCATTGGGAGGAAAGACTACCTGGCCACCAGTTCCATGGACTTTTAAGGGGAGATTATTGGTGGTTTCTGTGTTTGCCATGAATTTGGGCTTATCCATTACTTTCACCACACAGGAGCGAAATCGTCATTTTTTTTTTTTTTTGGTGAAACACTCCATCTGCTTAAAGAGGACCTGTCACGTCGTCTGACCTCTAAAACCGGCTAGATAGCTCACCAGCCGCTGCACTGCTCAGTGAAGCGCTGGTCTTCTATACTTTCTAACCGCCCGCATCTCCCAGCAATCGGTCCTGTTAGTTTCCCTGACCTGTATGACTAGACAGTTAAGAGGGCGGTCCCCAGCGCTCAGTGTCAATCTCCATCATAGACACTTAGTGCTGGGGACCGCCCAGCTAACTCGCAGAGGTCAAGGAGACTAAGGGGACGGATTGCAGGGGAACACGGGCAGCTAGAAAAAATAAAACAAATCAGTGCTGTACTTGGCGCTGCAGTGGCTGGTAAGGCATTCAGCCGGTTTTAGATGTCAGAGGACGTGACAGGTCCTCTTTTTAAAGGAAAATTAATCTAAAAGTATATATCCGCCCCACACCTGGCTTATCAGTAGAAAATCGACGACTCATGTTAATTTATTTAGTTGCTGTCAACCTCACTCATTCCACTGTACTTGTTTTTTTGTAATGAAAATAAAAAAAAGCACTAAATGTCTGCTGGGGATGTCATGGAGACTTTTATTTTTATTTCTTTCATTAAGACGAATAGAAGTTACAAGAATTGTGAATTGCACCTTGTAGCCCAGATTAATATTAAGGAAGTTGTCCAGGAGTTAACGGGTGCTGTCACACGCGGCAGGTTTTATTTGCAATACATTTTTGAGACTGAAAATTAGTTCTAAATGGAACTTGCAGAATTTCATGCACCTGCTGCAGAAACCACCTCATTCAGATGACTGAAACAAAATTTGCCACATGTGACTGCAGCCAAAGGGGTATTCCTGTTTCAGCAAAAAAAGTAACTTTTTTTTTGTATCTAGAAAATTAAAATAAAATTAATATATATTTGAAGCCATTTTTAAGATCTTTGCTTGCAATCATTCAATAGGAACCTTCATTTTTTTATTCCTAGGGGATGAAAATGTGTCCATGGTTGTGATGATCACACAGGTGCAGGACAGTAACAATGTGCATGGGTTTTCACCTGAGTGTTCACCCCATTTTCAATAAAATTTGCAAAACATTTTTTTAGGCATCACTTCCGTTTTGAAGAGACTCTGTTGTGCTTATATATTAAACCCCACATAAATCACGCCATTTTAAAAAGTAGACCCCTCAACGTATGTAAAACAGCATTTAGGAAGTTTGATAAACACGTTCGGTGTTTCACTGGAATTAAAGTGGAGTTGAAATTTACAATTTGAAGTTTATTTTGCAAACATTCAATTTTAATCCATTTATTTCTGTAACACAACAGGTGTTAACAGAGAAACACCAGTCCATATTTATTACCCAGATTCTGTCGTTTTCAGAAGTATCCCATATGTGGCTCTAATGTGCTACTTGACTGAAACACATGCCTCAGAAATGAAGGAGCGCCTTGTGGATTTTGGGGCCTCCTTTTTATTAGGCCGGATTCACACGAGCGTGTTCGGTCCATGATAAACGGTCCGCATGCAGACTGAACACGCTCGTGTGAATCCGGCCTTCAGATGTTTACCAGCTAACGTGATGTTTGAAAAGGACTCGAAGTGGCAAAACATAAAATACACCCCGAAACAGACATCATTTTGGTTCAAGGAATTTATCTAGGGGTGAAGTGAGCATTTTGACCCCATAGGTGTTTCATAGAATTTATTAGAATTAGGCTGTGAAAATTAAAAACATTTTTTTTTCCAATATTGTAATTTTAGTTTCAAATGTTTAATTTTCACAAGGACTGTAGGAGAAAGGAAAAAGCACCCCACAATTAAAGCAATTTTTTCTAAGTACAACAATTTGGCTTTTGGAGCATTGGTTTTGCTGGAATGGTTTGCAGAAGCAATGTCGCATTTGCAGGGCCCCTATGGTACCAGTCCAGTGGAATCCACCCGAGAAGTGACCCCATTTTGGAAACATAACCCCTAAAGCAATTCTATGGGTGTAGTGAGCTTTTTGACCACACAGGTATTTGTGCACAAATTTCTGCAAATCGCTACAAAGTGGAAATTGCAATTATTCCATAGATATGACATTTTAGTGCCCAATGTATTGTGCCCAGTATGTGCCCTCCTATAGGTACTAAGCTAGTCAGTCTTCGCTTAGTGTCCGTAGGAGGCAGACACCCCTGCTTGTACAGCAGTCTGTCTTTGCATTAATTTATTTTTTGTTTTCTCTCTTTTTTTTTTTTTTTTTTTCAGTGGGGTAGCAAAGGCAACGCTGTCCCCCTACTTTTTCCGACATCTGGTGGGCATATGCAATTCACGTGCCCCTCTGCCATGCTGAAGACCAGAGTGAAAGTTCCTCTGTCGCCCACCAGCCTGTGGTTTGTTCCACTTTCCTGCTCCACTAGTGTCCCACCTCATTAGAGCTGGCACACAGAGGGCATTTCACTGCTGGTTTGATACATATCAAATAGTACGTGTAAATAGTGTAATCATCATGTTATATTAATAAGGCTGGTTCTCTCATTTCTATTTTTAAAAAACGTTTCTATTATATCCGTAAAATCATATCATATTCCATTCTCTCATTATTCGAAATCCATCTGTGATATATATTATCCTCTACCCTTCATGATAATATGGTCCTATACACACACATATACGTTATAGATTATACATATGCATTCACTTGATACAATATTAAAATTAAATTAATTCCCACACTATATTTTCCTATAATAAGAGTTTATGATAGGATCTGACATTTACTACTATGGGGATGAGGTATATGTACATACGATTAACTATGGTCATACGTAAAATAATTTTTTATGTATTTGACATCGCTAGTATTTCACTAGATACCTATAAGGTTGGTTATAACTATACAATGTTACTTACTAGTCGAGTAATGACAGTGTGGGATGGATATGAGGTACGAGAAAACAGCGGTGCCCTCTTCCAAGATGGCGATTCATATTGCTAGTGAGAATCACGAATGCACGAATGGACGTTATACGTTGTAACACACATTAACGTTAAATTGGATATGACGTAGTCTATGGACATGCGCAGTGGACAGGGTGGGACGCCAACAGCCGATCCAGCGAGGTTAGGATGTTTTTAATGTTTGATAAATACACCTGTTGTGATACTATACACATGTTGTCACAGATATGTTGCCAATCCTATTGATTGGCCTTATTAATATAACATGATTACACTATTTACACGTAATATTTGATATGTATATCCCCATGTATATATGAGTATATCCATAAGGGATCCTATTGACACAATTTTGTGTGTTAGTTTTATAGTTTTAGCACAATTTTATGAAATGTCTGTAATTGGATTTATAATTGTGATCTGCATATATATGTGCTTTTTGTGTGACACTGTTATGCTTGAGAAAGGCTCACACTGAGCTGAAACGTCGCACGTGGAATAAAAGGATCATTTTTTTCACATATTTGGTAGTGCTGCCTCACTTTCTTCTGCCTATATTGAAGGGTCATTTGGACTGTGACCCAAGAGGCGTGCACCCAACTTAGTCTTTGGTACTGTGCTGCTGATCTATATTTACTGATTGGTGGGTGTTAATCATGTGACTGCTGACAGCCAATTGCGGCCCAGCAGGGGGAAGGTCATCTCCCGCTCTCTGCTTCTCACAGACGAGGGGGGATGCAGCCTCACAGGACCTCTCTGGAGCTGTTGCCGCTGTTGTGCAGTGCGTTTCTCCAAACGCGCAGGATCATGCCTTTTGGCAGCCCTTCATTTATAACAGGTACTATATAGCTAATAAAGGTCTAGGATGGTACCTAGATACTCTAGGCGGCCATTACTACCTTCTGAGAGAGTCACAGCCTTGCAGTATTAAGTGGACTCATAGTCCTTGGTTTATTACCAAGTAGTACCTGTGGAAGCGGTGACCCCTATACTCCCATGTCAGTCACCAGAGGAGAATCCTCTCAACTGCTAACTTATGTAACTCATTTTGCCTGTTCCATGTGGCCAAATATTCTCATGTGGTCAACCTGCTCCTCTGTGCAATGCATGCCTCCTGGCCAAGCATCTGTGGTTGCTCCCCAACTCCACCATGGGCTCCTCTCAGGAGCACCTACTGAAGATCTAGTGAATCTCTCTCAACAGCTGGCTTATGCTACCAAGCATCTGTGCGAAGCTTCTCTGTATGTGGCTCGTGCATCCTCTTCCTAGTTGCCGGAGGGCCTGGCGAAAGTGCTGGTCCGCCCACACTGCTTCTAAGTGCTCCTTGAGGGCTCTTCCTTTTGTTGCCTCCTGTTTCTTTGGAACTTGCCTGGATGAGATCATCTCAGAAGCCACGGGTGGAAAAAGCTAAGGCTGGTCATGCTCCTAACCCCAGGCGACCATGACTTTGCTTACATCCCTTTCGCAGATTCCTCAGGCCACGGGCATCTGGTCAGCAGTCCCATCAGGATTCCAAAAACAGGCCTCCTTTCAAGCACCGTTTCTCCTGACACCCCCATGCTCAGGTCGCAGCGGGAAAGAACACTTCTGCCTGAAGGTGCGCCCCTACTCAGGTCTCATGTTGGGGCAGACTTCTACTCTTTAAGGAAATCTGTCTTTCTCACATTTTGGACGCCTGGGTGCAGGAAGTAGTCTCGAGTTTGTACGCCTTCTACCCGACAGGCATTCCTCCAAACCTGGTATTTCGCGGGTTCTGCTGAAATATTTTTGCTCTCCGAAAAAAGGATGGTTCGTTCTGTTCCATCCTGGACCTCAAGCAGCGAACGCCTTTGTCACGGTCCGTTATTTCATCATGGAGTCCTTCCAGTTGGTGATCGCCTCCATGGACCAGAGGGACTTCCTATCGTAAGTAGACATCAAGGACGCGTACCTACATGTCCCCATTTAACTGACTCATTAACACTTCCTCCGCTTTGCGGTTCTTTTCTCACTAAATGCAGTTTGAGGTTTCTTATGTTTGGCCTGTCAACGGTCCTACGGGTCTTCACAAAGATTCCCTCTATGGTAATGGCTCTTTGTTCTAGAGGGGTTTCAGTTGTCCCTTATCTGAATAATATTCTTATCAAGTCCCCGTTCCGGGAGAAAAATATGGCCAGCCAGTATAACATAATAAATACACTGGCTCGTTTTGGATGGCTTGTCAACAAGTCCTCATCCTGTCTGATTCCTTTTTGGAGACTCGTCTCGGATGTCCCTTCCTCATGAGAAACTGTCCACCCTGCAACAAAGGGTCCATGCCCCTTCCACGTGGCACTCCCACCTCTCCCCACTTTTGTATGAAGGTTCTGGGCACCATGGGGCTTTCATCGAAGCGATCCCCTTTGCCCAGTTTCTTATTTGTCTACGGGCGATCCTCTCCTGGTGGAACCACTCTCTGTATTCCCTGGACAGTTGAACCCTTCTTCCTTTTCTGCTCTCTTTTCTGATTACTCTCCTCCTCGGAGTTCCCTCAGGGCCACTCCTTTCTCCTGCTCCATTGGCTGGTCCTCTCAACGGATACTTGCCTTCAGGGATGAAGAAGATTTCCTAGGCTGGCTCCCACATTCCAGCAACCCTGGCTTCCCTCATCTGTTGTTCCACCAGAGGAGCCTATGCAAGTAGACCATCTCAAGTTGTCTGTCCAGGAGAAACAACGCAGACGCACTTCGGAACTCTGTATTGCGGCCATGGAGGCCATTTTGTGCATCTGTGTCCCCAAAAGCCAAAAAACTCCAGCGCCTAGGATTGGTTGGAGAGACCACCCTAGGTGGAAAAGGACTAAATAGTAAACTCTCTCCCAAATTTTCCATTCCCATGGCCACAGTGTCCGGTGGGAAGATGCAATGGGTCTCTGCCTAAATGGACTCTGGGTCCGTGGCAAACTTTATCCAACAGGACCTAGTGGATCATCTCCAGTTGCCAACTGTTCCCTTGGAGACACCCCTGGCTGTTGCCTCGGTGAATGGACTTCCTTTGCCTGATCCTATTGTGTCTAAGACCTTGCCACTGAGGCTCCAAGTTGGAGCTCTTCACACTGAGCAAATTGTATTCCTCATCTTGCCCAGAGCCGTCAAACCTGTGTTGCTGGGTCTGGCTTGGCTCCGGCTTAATGCCCCAGTCCTGGACTGGAATTCCGGAGAAGTTCTCCAATGGGGCTCCAAATGTCTCCACCGATGCACCGATGCACCGATCCATCCTGCCCTGCCTCCTATATCTCAGTTGTTAACGGGATTGCCCACTCATTATGCACAGTTTGCAGACGTCTTCAGCAAGAAGGAGGCTGAGATGCTTCCCCCACATGGGGCGTACGACTGTCCGATTGAACTGGTTCCTAATGCTTCACCTTCCCGTGGACGGGTATACCCCCTCTCCTTGCCAGAGACTCAGTCCATGTCGGTCTATATCAAGGAGAAGCTGGAGAGGGGTTTCATATGAAAATCCTCCTCCCTGGCCACGGCCGGGTTCTTCTTCGTAAAGAAAAAAGACGTATCTTTTCGACCCTGCATTGACCACCGTGGTCTCAACCAGATCACGGTCAAAAATAAATACCTTTTGCCTCTGATCTCTGAATTATTTGATCGTGTACGAGGAGCCAAGTCTAAACTAGACTTGCGTGGGGCCTACAACTTGATCCGTATCCGTCAAGGTGATGAGTGGAAGACTGCACTTAACACTCGAGACGGGCACTAGGAATACCTGGTGATGCCCTTCGGCCTGTGTAACGCTCCCGCTGTCTTCCAAGAATACGTGAATTATATCTTCTGAGATCTCCTCTATGTCTTTGTGGTTGTCCATCTTGATAACATTTTGATCTTCTCCCCAGATCTGACAACACATCGGAGGCATATCTGTCAGGTTCTGTTGCGATGAAGGATGAATCGCCTGTGTGTCGAGTTGAAGAAGTGCATTTTTTAAAAAATTCCCTGCCCTTCCTGTGTTACATCATTTTGGACCAGGGCCTCAAGATGGATCCTGAGAAAGTCAAGTCTGTTCTGGAATGGCCACGTCCTCAGGATCTGGGGTACATACAGTGTTTTCTAACTTCTACCGCCAGTTTATCCCAAATTTCTCATCACTGACGGCTCCCATCTCTACCCTTACCAAGAAAGCTATGAATGCCAAAGTGTGGACTCCAGAGGCAGAACCAGTGTTTAATAGCCTCAAGAATGCCTCAATTTCAGCCTGATGTGTCTCGACAGTTATCGTTGGAGGTGGACGCTTCCTCTGTTGGTGCAGGTGCACTTCTGTTCCAGAGAAGCTTTAAAGGAAAGACTGTAGTGTGTGGCTATTATTCTAGACTTTTCTCTTCCGCAGAGCTCAATTACTCAATTGGGGATCGGGACTAACTGGCCATCAAGTTGGCACTAGAGGAGTGGAGACTGCTAGAGGGCGCTGCTCACCCCATCCTGATATACACGACCACTAGAACCTTACCTATCTCCAGTCGGCTCAACGGCTAAACCCCCGTCAAGCCAGGTGGTCACTGTTCTTCATCTGTTTCAAGTTTGTGCTCCACTACCGTCCGACTGACAAAAATGTGAGGGCCAATGCCCTGTACAGGTCGTTTGAAACAGATGACACTGTGGAGATCCCTCAATGTATCATGGACCTGTCCTGCATTGTTTCTGCTGATCCTCTGCAAGTTAGAGATATCCCTCCAGGGGGGACTTTTGTTCGGTTGGCAGACAGGAGAAGAATTCTTCGCTTGGGACCCAGCTGCAAACTGGCGGGGCACGCGGGTGTTCGTAAGACTCGAGATCTGATTGCTCATCATTTCTGGTAGCCCACGCTGCCCAAAGATATTGTGGACTTACTCTCTTCATGCACTATCTGTGCATCTAACAAGGTGTGTCCAATGCTCCCTGGCAGCATATTGCAATGGACTTTGTCACTGACATTCCTCTCTCAGCAGGATGCAATACTATCTGGGTGGTGGTGGACCGGTTCTCGAAGATGGCAAACTTTATCCCATTGACCGGCCTAACTTCTGCTCCTCGACTGGCAAATCTCTTCATCCAGCACATCTTCCGCTTGCATGGCTTGCCCCTCCATATAGTGTCTGATCATGGGGTTCAGTTCACCTCAAGATTCTGGAGCGCCCTCTGTAGACTCCTGGATGTGAAATTAGACTTTTCCTCAGCCTACCATTCCCAGTCCAATGGGTAAGACAAAAGAAATAATCAAATTATAGAGAATTATGTTCGTCACTTCATCTCCCTGCAGCATGATGACCGGGTATAGCTTCTTTCATGGGCCGAGTTCTCATATAACAACCACACAAGTGAATCCACTGCTTTCACAATTTTCTTCATTGTGTACGGCCAACTTCCAAGAATCCCTCTTCCTGTTTCGGCTACATCCCAGGTACCCGCAGCTGACTTTGCATTTGGGGAATTCCTACAAATCTGGCAGCAGACCCGAGCCTCTATTCTGCTGGCAGTCGATCGCATGAAGCAAAAAGTGGATACAAGAAGAAGAGAGCCGCCTCAGTTTCTGACTGGTTCCAAAGTATGGCTGTCCTCAAGAAATATTCGCCTGAAGGTTCCTTCGTACAAATTTGCTCCCAGGTCCCTCGGTCCTTTTGAGATCCTTCAACAGATTAACCCTGTCTCCTGTAAGCTTCGGCTGCCTCCTACCCTCAAAATCCCCATCTCCTTTTGTGTCTCTCCTGAAACCTGTGGTGCTCAACCGCTACAGTAAGGCCCTATTCACACGATCGGGATTATCGGCCGTGCGACGGCCGTTCTTTGAATGGCCGTCACACGGCCGCAGTAGGAACAATAGACCCCAAATGGGGCTATTCACATGGCCGATTTTTTGACAGTTTGGTAAACTGGGCCGTCCAAAAAATCGAACATCCCCTTTTTTGGGCCGTTCTCCCGGCCGCACGACTCCCATAGAAGTTTATGGGGCCGTGTAAAGCATGGCTGTCACTCAGATGAAATCCGAGTGATGGCCGTACATTCTGCCGCTCGCTCGCTCGCTCTCTTCTCACAGTGTGAAGTGCATGTGCAGAGGAGGAGGAGGGTGTTTTGTTGCTCCCTGTAGGAGCTGAATCCCTAATCCCCACCATAGCTTCGGCCGAAGCTGTGGTCGGGGATTCTGCTCCAGGAGAAGTCCCTGACTTCACTGTCCATATATGGACAGTGACATCAGGGACTTCTCCTGGAGCTGTCCCCTACTCCTGAATCGGAATCCCCTGCACTGTGGCCGGTGATTCAGCTCCAGGAGAAGTCCCTGACGTCTCTGTCCATATATGGGCAGTGACGTCAGGGACTTTTGAAGCAGAATCCCCGGCGCTGTGGCCGGTCCTTCCGATCCAGGAGAAGTCCCTGACTTCACTGTTCATATATGGACAGTGAAGTCAGGGACTTCTCCTGGAGCGGTCCCCTACAAGAAGGGGGGTGCCATCTATGGCGGGTGGCTATGTACAAGGGTGCTGTGTAGCACTACCTACAGGGGGGCTGTGTGGCATTTCCTACAGGGTGACTGTGTGGTACTATCTACAAGGGGGTCTGTGTGGCACTACCTACAAGGGGGTCTGTGTGGCACTACCTACAAGGGGCGCTGTGTGGCATTACCTACAGGGGGGCTGTGGCAGTATCTACAGAGGGCAGTGTGCGGCATTACCTACAGAGGGCAGTTTGTGGCAGAAAGTTTACAAATGAAATTCATCCGTTTTTAAAATGGACAGGGAAAAAAACGGATGCAAAATGGGTCCAAATCCGCCGTTAAAAATGGAAACACGACCGGGTGTGGGAACAGAAGCAAAACAGCAGAGAAAAATGAACCAAAACGGATGTTTTTGTCAGCACACTCCGTTTGTATTCTTATGTTAGTCTTGCAAATGGTCCCTTAGTCGTATCCTGTTTCCATGTCCTGCTACCTGTATCCCGTGCAGTCTGCTACGCCAGCTGTCATCTGCCACGCCTGGTACCTCATGCCACACTTTGCATTACTTGCCGTCAAAGTTCCATCTGTGCCAAAGCCTCTGCTATTGTCTGGACTATTACAGTCTGGACTATTACAAGTACCCTTGTGCTTGGACTTTGTATAGACTTGGTACACTGTTGTTTGGCCAGCTGCTATTCCGCTACATCGGTGCAACCTAGCGGGTCCACATATCCACAGATCATGACAATACACACTATTAAAATATACAGTAACTTTATTTATCCCGCACGGTAAAAGTCGTATCCACCCCAAAATGGTACCAATAAAAAAATGTTTGGTTCTCAGAATATGGGGACAAGAAACTGTTCTTTATTTGGTTTATATTCCATTTCACATAACAACAAAAATTTTCTGTTCTCGAGTTGGTCAGAGCTGCTCACATGAGCAGTTCTGTCCAATCCGTGAACAGAGGGAGTGTCTTCGAGTCTGAGAAGCGCTGTAGCCATTTTCAGACAACACACAGCGGACCCTAAAAAGGCGGATCAAAATTATAGGGGTCCCACTCTTCTGCAGATTACTGAAATCCGCTGCATGTGAACGTGGCCTTTGATCCATCTTCTTTTATTCCTTAGAAAAACTTTGATGCAAGAAGAATTCATAAAAAATAATAATAATTGGTGTTCTGCATGACTTTATTTTAGTTCTCATGAGTTTCACTCCTAAAGGAGTTAAAAGGGTTTTTCTGAATGATACTGTTTTTATTTTTTGTCCCGCCCCCCCCTCTTTATTACCGATGACAATAAAAAAAAAATACATTTGTCTTTTACAAATACTGGCCCCAGGTCCGGCGGATTCATGTAAATAATATGGTTGTGGCTAAAGCTGCCCATACACATTAGATTAATGTTATTAGATCCCTCCGGCAATCTGTGTTTGGGGATCTCCTGACTAAAAGGAAGAATTGCTGGAAGGTCTTTTCTCTAATTTAGTTAGCTGTCCCTGCCAGGACCACAGGTAGGTATATGGAAGGAGCACATTTTGGAGGGAGAATTCTGTGGCTGGCCCTTGGCTATGGAAGGCGGGGGTATACCTATTTTGAATTTCCAAATGTTTGAGATAAAGCCTTCGGAGCACTGGTAGTAAATACAGCTTTATTACCATAAAAGTATCTCCAATTTATGATTCTTGTGAAGCGGATTACGTATTTGCAGTGCTGTTAAATATTTGTATGTCTCATGTAATATCAGCGTATTTCCTGCAGAGGTCAACACTGCTCAACTCAACTGCTGCAAAAAGAGTTGTTTCGGTCCCTCAAAGGTAGTCTCTAAAACATATGGCCAAATTAGGAAGATGAAAATGTCTGTCCAAATTCCTGAATCTGTGCCAAGCCCTGAGAGATTTACTAAACTCTAGTACATCTCTGTTAACCCTCACCTGTATTCACAGCATGTGAATGGTATTTATTCTGTTTAATGTGATAGTAAATGTTAGCTTTTTATTCGAAATTAATGCTTTCTCTTGGGTAATTTTATTTCCTACTGCACTTCAAAAACCTACACTTCAAATAGTTACTAGGCCTCTTGTGATATTGGCTTTATAATACAAACCTTTACTTATTAGACTATTTAGATTGGAAACCCCACTCGGGCAAAGATCAATTACTAACATAAAAAAAAGCACAGTAGGTGCTCGTTTGGAGGGGGGGCGGGGGGGGGGGGTTGGTTTTCGCATGAATCTACTTGGTTGCTTTCTTGTACTAGACTAGAGTGTACTTATATCTAGTCGTTGACAGGACTGACTAGATGACTAAGAAAAATTCCATACCAGTTTACTTTATGTACAAAAAGTCAGGCCACTAATTTGATGCAATTGAGTAGAAAGCGCAATGCTCCAATAAAGGGTTAAGGATAATTTTAGCTCTTCACACTCTGGCATTTTTTATTTTTTTATTTATTTCAGCATGGAGCTCCGCTTTAATAATACAAAAATATGTACATTGAAATAATGTCACAGTTTTTTTTTTCCAGATTTCGCAGGGTAGTTCACTTTTTGGTATGAGAAATGGCTACTCAGCCAAAGTTGAATTTCCAGGTTGTGGATGGAGTTGAGGATGTATAATGTTAAAAAAAGTATATTGAACTGAGCAGCAGCTCACGCGCTCACAACTTGTATTATATGTGTCACGACGCGGGGTGTGGACCCACTGGGCAGTACCGCATAGTGGGATAGCAGCTGGCCTAACAGGCATAGGCAATGTCTATAGTTCTGTAAAGGGTACCTAGGCAACGTAGACAGTAGCGGTGGTTTCAGGCTGAGATGAGGCTTCGGCAGTAGGCAGGCACAAGGCGGGGTGCAACACAGCAGATGCAGCAGAGAGCGAAACACGACTCCAACATTTTAAGGTACAGAGGCACAGTAGCACGGGGTACGGGGTACTGGAAGCAGGAACGGAACACTGGGAAACACTAAGGGTCCATTGGCAAAAACAGACTATGGTAACACAACAACGCTCAGGCAATGACTGGAAGGGCATAGCCCTTTTTATAGTCCAGAGGCATTCTGGGCTAATTTGCAGATATTCTGCATGTGCGCGTACTGGCCCTTAATATTTTGCATGTGCGTGCACACTGCGGGAGCCAGTACTTTGATGTGGAAGTGAGTGCCGGCGTTTCCCAGGAGGGAGATGCCTCCCGGCACTCACTCTTCCATGGCCGCGGCAGTCAGGGGGTAAGTCAGGACGACGGTCCACGGCCATAGATGTTAGAATATGTAGCTATTCACCCACGGGTGAATAAGGTGCTTACGTTTGGCGTATACGTTGAGAAAAAGCTCCTGCCACATACGTTAAACGTAGACTGTGACAAGGAATGGAGCCCTATGGACACGTTTAGCATGTACGTCGGAAGCTTTCCCAATGTACACGCTAAATGTAGGGCAAAAACATGATGTGAACAGAGTCGTCCAATAGTGGCTTTGACACTTCCACAGGGATGGCTGAACTGCTACACATAAGGCTTCATTCACATCTGTGTCAGGGCTCCGTTCCGTCTGATCTTTCCATCAGAATGGAGCCCTGACTGACACAAACGGAAACCATAGGTTTCCGTTTCCATCACCATTGATTTAAATTGTGATGGATGGGGTGCCAATGGTTTCCGTTTGTCTCCGTTGTGCAAGGTTTCCGTAGTTTTGACAGAATCAATAGCGTACGCTATTGATTTCGTCAAAATGACGGAACCCTTGCACAACAGAGATAAACGGAAACCATTGGCACCGACTACGCTATTGATTCCATCAAAACAACGGAACCCTTGCACAACAGGGACAAACGGAAACCATTGGCACCGGATCCATCACCATTGAAATCAATGGTGATGAAAACGGAAATCTTTGGTTTTCGTTTGTGTAAGTCAGGGCTACATTCTGACGGAAAGCTCTGTCGGAACGGAGCCCTGACGCAGATGTGAACACAGCCTAATAAATTTCAGAGTGTAAGCAGATAAAGCCTCACTTCAATAAACTTTATTTGTACAGCTGCTGTTAACCCTTTAATGCAACAACATCAACAAAAAAAATCATGTACAAGTCGGCTGTCTGGCAATGTATTCCAGTCAGAAAACTGCAGGACTTTAAGACATTCCAGTGGGGTCATATTAATTTTTTGTAACTTACTTGATAGAAGAGTTTTCTTTTATGTCATGTGTTTTCTTTTTTATATCATTAGGAGACACAGCACCATAGGTATAGACCCCTGCCCCTAGGAGGAGACAATAGGTAGGAAAGAGTCTCGGCTCTGTCCAGTTAGGCCATACCCTTCTCACAGACACTGGCTAATTTAGTTTATAGAATAGTGTCCATAGGACGCAGACGTGACCTGATACTCTGGTCTGCTGCTATCTTTTATTTCAGTTTTATTTATTTTTATTCTCTTCTTAGCTACAGGTGGGTTGTCAGCCTGTTCACAGCCCAGTCAATTCCCTACGGGTGCCTGGACACCAGGCAGTCATGACTGAATTTTCATCTCTGCCGGTCACCTAACCTGTTTTTTTCTGAATGCGCAGACAGAGTGTCAGTGACTCCAATATATGTGCGAGATTTCCTGTATTCCACATTTGTGCGGTTTTTCGCTGCTTGTCCCGTCTGGCTTTCAAATTTAGTGCCCATCTTTTTTCCAGCCCTATGCCGCAATCTATCTTTTTTTTGCCCACCTTGCCTGTCACATATTAGTTGGAAGTAAGCTACTTTGGTGGCGGGTCCCAGAATTTGCTGCCTTGCCCTGCAAGTTCCCCTTTTTGGTCATTCATACGGATCACGTGGTGTTCGGATCTTCTTCATCAATCCTACCGAAGGTAGTCTCTGCATTTCATATTGATAAAGAAATTGTTCTCCTTCTTTTTGCCCCTCCTCATCTAATCCGAGGGTACGGGCTTTTCACTGTCTTTATGTGGTAAGAGCAGTCTGAGTCTAACTGGCTGCTACTGAGTCTTTTCAGTGCTCAGATTGTCATCCTGAAGGGTCATGCAAGGATTTAGCTGTGCCCACCTCTTTGGGGCAGGAGGTCGTACAGGTCTACCAGTCAGCAAAATTAAATAAACGTGATTAAATGGTTCCGGTTCACCTGATGTTATATTTCATTGCACAGGATCATAGGAGAAATGCATAGAATTCTTAAAGGAATTGAACATTAAAACTAAACATATATTTCCAACCTATAATATTTCCGCAGTCAGTAGATTTTCTGGACCTCATGCTCATTATTTCAAACAAGAAGATATTGATCACCTTATATTAAAAAAAAAGTACCACCACGAATAGCTTATTACTCCAGTTGCTATCCGACACATTTGAAGAATGGAATACAAGCAGGCCAGTTCGTCCAAATAAGAAAAAATAGGTTTTTGGATACAGAGCTTAGATATCAAGCAGGAGAACTGACAAATAGATTTAAAACACGTAGGTATCCAAAGATGGTTATCTCTCAAGCCTACATTAAAGCACGAGACTCTAGAAGGTCAGAATTCCTCCAACCTAAGCCCAAAAAACAAGACTTTACTATAAGGGTATGTTCACACGGCCTATTTACGGACGTAAATCGGGCGTTTTTGCCCCGAAATACGCCCGAAAATAGCGCCTCAATAGCGCTGACAAACATCTGCCCATTGAAAGCAATGGGCAGACGTTTGTCTGTTCACACGAGGCGTATATTTACGCGCCGCTGTCAAATGACGGCGCGCAAATAGACGCCCGCGTCAAAGAAGTGACCTGTCACTTCTTGGGGCGTAATTGGAGCCGCTATTCATTGACTCCAATGAATAGCAGCGCTAATTACGGCCGTAATTGACGCGGCGTTCAAGCGCCTGCACATGCCGGTACGGCTGAATTTACGGGGATGTTTTCAGGCTGAAACATCCCCGTAATTTCAGCCGTTACGGACCCCCGCCGTGTGAACATACCCTTAGGGTATGTTCACACGTAGTCAACAAAAACGTCTGAAAATCCAGAGCTGTTTTCAAGGGAAAACAGACCCTGCTTTTCAGACGTTTTTTTTACCAACTCGCATTTTTCGCGGCGTTTTTTACGTCCGTTTTTGGAGCTGTTTTCATTGGAGTCTATGAGAAAACAGCTCCAAAAACGTCCAAAGAAGTGTCCTGCACTTCTTTTGACGAGGCTGTATTTTTACGCGTCGTCGTTTGACAGCTGTCAAACGACGACGCGTAAATAACAGGTCGTCTGCACAGTACGTCGGCAAACCCATTCAAATGAATGGGCAGATGTTTGCCGACGTATTGTAGCCCTATTTTCAGACGTAAAACGAGGCATAATACGCCTCGTATACGTCTGAAATTTGGCCGTGTGAACATACCCTAAGGCTGGGCTCACACGACCTATTTTCAGGCGTAAACGAGGCGTATTATGCCTCGATTTACGCCTGAAAATACGGCTCCAAAACGACCTGTAATTTACGCGTCGTCGTTTGACAGCTGTCAAAAGACGACTCGTAAAATTACAGCCTCGGACACTTCTTGGGACGTTTTTGGAGCCGTTTTCTCATAGACTCTATTAAAAACAGCTCCAAAAACGGCCGAAAAAACGGCGAGAAAAACGTGAGTTGCTCAAAAAACGTCTGAAAATCAGGTGCTGTTTTCCCTTGAAAACAGCTCCGTATTTTCAGACATTTTTGGCTCAGCGTGTGAACATACCCTCAAACGACGACGCGTAAATTACAGGTCGTCGGCACAGTACGTCGGCAAACCCATTCAGATGAAGGGGCAGATGTTTGCCGACATATTGGAGCCCTATTTTCAGACGTAAAACGAGGCATAATACGCCTCGTTTACGTCTGAAAATAGGTCGTGTGAACCCAGCCTTAGACTGATCACAACATATAACAACCAATGGAAAGACTTACACAAAGTCCTAAACAGGCATTGGGACATTTTGCTCACAGATTCACGTTTTGCTCCATTCCTTCTGCCTAAACCATCTTTAACAGCAAGACGTGCTCTTATTTAAAAGACCAATTAACAATTAGTCACTTCAATGTGCTGACTATTCGGCTAAATAGGGGAATTAGCTTGAAGGAATCTTACACCATGTGGAAACTGCTCTATCAGCCCATATATGACGTCAATAACGGACACATTTGTGAATCCTGGGGAGGAGTGAAAATACCCTTTGAAACAATATGTTAACTGCAAATCACGCAACACCATCTATAGTCTGGTATGCCGTGTCCAAAGATATATGTGGGACAAAACGACGCAAGAATTGCACAAACGTACACAACAACATATGTCAACCATAAGTCTAGCAAACCGGGACATCTGTAAAGATAGGGCTTTGACATCTGTCGCATCACATTTTCTACAACAGCATGGAAGTAAGCCAATTGGATTACAAATAATTGGTTTGGATAAAATACAGCCTTCGATTTGAGGTGGGATGTGATTCCAGCTCTGTTATGCCTTGAATCCAGATGGATTTACCAACTAGATAGTATGTATGCGGAATTACTTCTCAATGTATTTTATAAGAGAAAGTCGTTGGTGTGAGGGGGTAGGTGAGGAACGAACCTGGGGATGAGTGGTGATCTTTATCAGCATTTTTGTGATTGTTTTTTCCATTTTGTTTTCTTTAGAGTCACATTTTTCAGTCACTTTAGTACAGTTGGTTTTGATATTGAACATGCATACATGGTGGTTAATAATGTGGAGGGGTTCGATTCTATTAATGACTGTGGTTATTGGTGTATTATCCCATTCACAGATCTAATAATGTCACTATGTGTAGGGTAAAATGTATGTTAACATTCACGAACACCTATTATGAATATTTTTTTACTATTCACAATATATATTGGATTATGTGTTCTATGATCATAGTACACATTTTCTAGACTATTATTTATGGTCCATATCATTGGGATGCTATTTTGGTAATCCATCCCAATTGACCGGAAATAGATTTTGTTTATTCACTAGACTTCGTTTCCTTTTCCCTTGCCTTTACCTTTTGAGTTTCTTCTCCTTTTTTCTCTTCTTCTCTCTCCTTTCTTTCTTTCCTCCCCTGCTCCTGCCATTTTCTCCTCTTCCCTTGGGTTCCTCCCTTGAATTTACAAACTCTATGGAGTCTTACAAACTATCTAACAAACCCCTTTTGTTTTGGCAATTATTATTATTTTTCAGGTTAAGCAGACAAGCAAAGTTCTAAAAGAGAGAGGTTGCCCTCCCGATATCAGGATTGAGAATTGTTGTGTTCCGTCTTTCTTCCAATAGGACCAATATTGGCAATCTGATATTTGATGTCTGAAGATAAATACTGACAAAACCAATAAAAATGTTGACCCTCAAACGGGCCCAGCGCCTAATGGAATACCGCATAGTCTAGTCTCCTAGTGCAAAAAATGTTAAATGTTAAATTAAAATATTCAAAATATTAATAAAAAGAAAACACAATCAGTGAATGTAAAATAATAATACACTCTATGGCCAAAAGTATGTGGCAATATATGACAAAAAAAAGGTCATTTGAAAAATACAAATCTGAGGGTACAGCTGTACCCTTTGTAAATTATAAAGAGCTTAATAATATCTGCAAAAAAGTAATAAAATCAGCAAAAATGAAATGCAGGTGGTCAAGGATAGTAAAATAAATCCTAAAAAAATCTTCAAGTATATAAATGCAAAGAAGCCAAGGTCTGAACATGTAGGACCCCTAAATATTGGTAATGGGGAGATGATCACATGGGATCAAGAGAAGGCAGAGTTACTAAATTGGTTCTTTAGCTCTGTATATACAACAGAAGAAAGAGCAGCTGATGTAGCCGGTGCCAGTGCTGTTAATATATCAGTTGATATACTGAATTGGCTGAATGTAGATATGGTCCAAGCTAAATAAAATAAAATAAATGTGCACAAGGACCCGGGACCAGATGGGTTACACCCTAGAATTCTTAAGGAGCTTAGTTCAGTTATTTCAGTCCCCCTCTTCATAATATTCAGAGATTCTCTAGTGACTGGTATAGTGCCAAGGGACTGGCGCAGGGCAAATGTGGTGCCCATTTTCAAAAAGGGCTCTAGGTCTTCCCCGGGTAATTATAGACCAGTAAGCTTAACATCCATCGTGGGGAAAATGTTTGAGGGACTACTGAGGAACTATATACAGGATTATGTGACAAAAAATAGTATCATAAGTGACAGCCAGCACGGTTTTACTAAGGACAGAAGTTGTCAAACTAACCTGATATGTTTTTATGAAGAGGTGAGCAGAAGCCTAGACAGAGGGGCCGCTGTGGATATAGTGTTTTTGGACTTTGCAAAGGCATTTGACACTGTCCCCCATAGACGCCTAATGGGTAAATTAAGGACTATAGGTTTAGAAAGTATAGTTCGTAATTGGATTGAGAATTGGCTCAAGGACCGTATCCAGAGAGTTGTGGTCAGTGATTCCTACTCTGAATGGTCCCCAGTAATAAGTGGTGTACCCCAGGGTTCCGTGCTGGGACCACTATTATTCAATTTATTTATTGATTATATAGCGGATGGGATTAATAGCACTATTTCTATTTTTTCAGATGACACCAAGCTATGTAGTATTGTTCAGTCAATAGAAGATGTTAGTAAATTGCAAGCTGGTTTGGACGCACTGAGTGTTTGGCCATCCACTTGGCAAAGGAGGTTTAATGTAGATAAATGTAAAGTTATGCATCTGGGTACCAACAATCTGCATGCATCATATGTCCTAGGGGGTGCTACACTGGGAGAGTCACTTGTTGAGAAGGATCTGTGTGTACTTGAAGATCATAAACTAAATAACAGCATGCGATGTCAATCAGCTGCTTCAAAGGCCAGCAAGATATTGCCGTGTATTAAAAGAGGCATTGACTCGCGGGACAGGGATATAATATTACCGGATTACAAAGCATTAGTGAGGCTGCATCTAGAATATGCAGTCCAGTTCTGGGCTCCAGTTCATAGAAAGGATGCCCTGGAGTTGGATAAAATAAAAAGAAGAGCAACGAAACTAATAAGGGGCATGGAGAATCTAAGTTATGAGGAAAGATTAATAGAACTAAACCTGTTTAGTCTTGAAAAGAGACGAGTAAGGGGGGACATGATTAACTTATATGAATATACGAATGGCACATACAAAAAATATGGTGAAATCCAGTTCCATGTAAAACCCCCTCAAGAAACAAGGGGGCACTCCCTCCGTCTGGAGGAAAAAAGGTTCAATCTGCAGAGGCAACAAGCCTTCTTTACTGTGATAACTGTGAATCTATGGAATAGCCTATGTGGATACCCCTCCAAATTTCTTAAAGAGGCTCTGTCACCAGATTTTGCAACCCCTATCTGCTATTGCATCAGATCGGCGCTGCAATGTAGATTACAGTAACGTTTTTATTTTTTTAAAACGAGCATTTTTGGCCAAGTTATGACCATTTTTGTATTTATGCAAATGAGGCTTGCAAAAGTCCAAGTGGGCGTGTTTAAAGTAAAAGTCCAACTGGGCGTGTATTATGTGCGTACATCGGGGCGTTTTTACTACTTTTACTAGCTGGGCGTTCTGACGAGAAGTATCATCCACTTCTCTTCAGAACGCCCAGCTTCTGGCAGTGCAGATGTGTGACGTCACTCACTTCCTGCCCCAGGTCCTGCATCGTGTCGGCCACATCGGTACCAGAGGCTACAGTTGATTCTGCAGCAGCATCAGCGTTTGCAGGTAAGTAGCTACATCGACTTACCTTCAAACGCTGATGCTGCTGCAGAATCAACTGTAGCCTCTGGTGCCGATGTGTCCTCGCTCGTCCGACACGATGCAGGACCTGTGAGTGACGTCACAGCGTGATCTCTCGAGAACACGCTGTGTGTCTGCACTGCCAGAAGCTGGGCGTTCTGAAGAGAAGTGGATGATACTTCTCGTCAGAACGCCCAGCTAGTAAAAGTAGTAAAAACGCCCCGATGTACGCACATAATACACGTCCAGTTGGACTTTTACTTTAAACACGCCCACTTGGACTTTTGCAAGCCTCATTTGCATAAATACAAAAATGGTCATAACTTGGCCAAAAATGCTCGTTTTTTAAAAATAAAAACGTTACTGTAATCTACATTGCAGCGCCTATATGCTGCAATAGCAGATAGGGGTTGCAAAATCTGGTGACAGAGCCTCTTTAAGTTCATGTATTTCAGCCACACTCATTACAAACAAGTGAATAAAATTGTTGCTAGTAGTATGGGTCGTACTGAAGAGCTGAGTGACTTTAAATATCATAGGATGCCACCTTTGTGACTAGCGTCGGTTTGAGTGGTGTAACGCTCGCAGCCATTGGACTCTAGAGCAGTGGAAATGTGTTCCCTGGAGTGATAAATCACGTATAACTATCTGGCGGTCTGCTAGACTGCAGGAGAACACTGCCTACGGGAATGCATAGTGCCTACTGTAACATTTTGTGATGGTGGGGGATAATGCTCTGGGACTGTCCCTTAGGGTTTGGACCTTATTTTGAGTGAAGGGTAATGTCAATGCTTTAGCATACAAAGTAATTTTAGACAATTGTGGAAAAAGCTTGGGAAAAATTCCTTTCCTGTTCTAGCACTACCATGCCCCTGTGCACAAAGCGAGGACTATAAAAAGACTTGGTGTTGAGTTACTTGAGTGGCCTGTACAGAGCCCTGACCTCAACCCCAATGAACACCTTTAGGATGAATTGGAACGCTGATTGCAAGCCAGACCTTCTCGCCCTACATCAGTGTGTGACCTCACGAATGCTGTTTTGTCTGAATGTGCACAAATTTCCACAGACACACTCCAAAATCTTTTGACTAGCCTTTCCAGAAGAGTGGAGGAGCTCAACTCCATGATAATGCTCATGGTCTTTGAATGGGATGTCCAACAAGCTCATATAGTGTGATGTTCAAGTGTCCACATACTTTTGACCATATAGTGTACATGCATTGACCACAGGGGTTCTACTGAGCTGATAAACTATTACAGCTCTGGTTAGGTCCAGGCAATGGCACAATAAATGATTCACGCACGTTTGTCACAATTAAAATTTTTTGATCCTCTCTTTTGCAGCATATGCATTTCCTCTGTGGCAGCACAAACTCATACACACACAAATTTTG
The DNA here is from genome assembly GCF_050947455.1 of Rhinoderma darwinii. Lineage (NCBI taxonomy): Eukaryota > Metazoa > Chordata > Amphibia > Anura > Rhinodermatidae > Rhinoderma > Rhinoderma darwinii. The sequence goes on along the minus strand of NC_134689.1, from coordinate 96,101,867 downwards.
ATATGCCTCAGTACAATGCCAATTTTATTTCCCCCAAGCAAACACATATTCCATAACAATGGCAGCAATGGTAAGATTAGGCGTGGCTAGAGTATGGAGCAGGCAATTTATTGGGACCCTCCAACAAATATAAGGCCTTATAATACTTATTGAGACACATTTATAAAATTTAATGCAAAAAAAGCTGTCTAATAAACTAGAAGTTAGTTAACATGAAGTTAATGAAAGCTGCAACTAATGGGAGAGGTTTAACAATTTGCAATGGTTGCACAAAATGTATTATTGATTCTCCATTTTTGCCTCAAAATACAAGTGTGCACTTGTGACAGTTATGAGATGAGATGGTGTGATGTCGTGTAATGTATGCCATGTTGCGAGTTGTGCCAAATATACAGTATTATGATGCATATGCCAATTTGAACATTTAAACAAATATTTCCCTTATTGTGTGTGTGTGTGTGTGTGTGTGTGTGTGTATGGGGGGGGGGGGGTTGACAGAGTTTTTAGCACTAATCAATACCATAACCTTCAAAAATGTGCAGAGGTTGACAATCATTTAATCCCTTCTTGACATTTCACGTACATCATAGTCGGGAGGGGGAAATATGGAGCAGGCTCAGGTGCTGAGCCCGCTCCATATGCAGCTGTTGTCAGAGCTGACCCCCTGCTCTAACGGCTTAACCACGAGGATGCCACGGTAAATAGCGGCTGCAACATCTAAGACATTGGATGGGGAGGGCTCAATAGAAAAACGCTAAAAGTACAATACACTGCAATACATAAGTATTGCAGTGTATTGTACAAGTGATCGCATATTCAAATCTCCTAGTGGGACTAAAATAAATGTAAAATGTTTTTAAGAACATATAATTTTTTTTACATAAAATAATGTAAGCAATAAAAAATAAATATATTGGTATTACTGCGTTCTGTAAAGGATCTGCCAGACACAGCTTCTGTGTCGACGCCCGTGTAATCAGTCTGCATCTGCTCCTAGGTCTGATAGAGTGACTCGATCTGCTACCACTCAGGCTGGTAGGCCGAGGAGTGGGAGAACCTATCACAGCCTGGTCAGACGGAGCTAGCTCCCGCCCTCAGTCTATTTATACCTTCATTTCCTGCTCTTCCTTTGCCTGTGATTCTGTTTGGTTTCCTTGCTCTGCTGTTCCTGCTAGTACTATTGACCTCTGCTTCAAATTGACCCTGGCTTTACTGATACTCTCCTGCTCTGCGTTTGGTACTTCGTACACTCCTCGTTCACTACTCTTGTTGCTCACGGTGTTGCCGTGGGCAACTGCCCCATTTCCCTTAGCTTCTGTGTACCCTTGTCTGTTTGTGTTGTTCACTTATTGAGCGTAGGAACCGTCGCCCAGTTGTACGCCGTCGCCTAGGAAGGGCCGTGCAAGTAGGCAGGGACTGAGTGGCGGGTAGATTAGGGCTCCCCTGTCTGTCTCCCTACCCCGACATTACACGTTCATAACGATCTGACATATTAAAATGTAACATGATTATCCCACACGGTGAACGTTGTTAAAAAATAAATAAAATGCCAGAATTGCTGTTTTTTGATCAACCTCCGAAAAAAAAAAAACAATACAGGAATTGCTGTTTTTAAGAAATTAAAGCTGCAGCGCATAGAGGTTATACACTGTGCTGACTTGTTGTTACACTGCATATTGGCTCAGTGTTCGGCTTCATAGTGGCCTCTAGGTGTGTTCTTGTCTTGTGGAATATTTTTCCCAAATGCTTACATTGGAAAGTTTTCCTCTGTGTATTTTTACACGGCGGAAATACACCACGTGTGACTGCACCTTAACTTGATCATACTTTTAAGAATAATTTTCAAGGAGACCGGGACAGAAACCTCACCCACGAGAACAGGTCACACTATCATAACAGCAGCCAATGTGCTATAATTAAGAAAGCCATCAGAAAGACCCCATTCTCAGACTGTATTGTATGACAGGCATCTTGTATAGGCAATAATACGTTACCTTATTAAAGTATTTACCTGTTTTTGGCACATGACTTCTGTATCTAATCCAGCAGGTATCATAGTGTGTATGGGTTGGGGGATGATGAATTGAGCTGTAATGATTAGAGATTTGGGCGTCTGCCAGGGGCATAACTAGGAAAGTCTGGGCCCCATAGCAAACTCTTGACCGCCCTCCCCCACCGGGTGCCACAAGCAGCCCGCCTTATAAATAGTGCCCCCTGTGCCATACAGCCACCCTGTACACAGTGCTATATAGCCCCGCCTATAGACAGTGTCACACCCCATTTGTAGATAGCGCCCCCCTCCCCCTTGTAGATAGTGCCATACAGCCCCCCTGTAGATATTGCCATAAAGCCCTCACTGTATATAGCGCTATACAGCTCCCACTGTATATAGTGCCACACAGCCCCCTCCCTTGTATATAGTGCCACACAGACCCACTCTTAGTAGAAAGTACAGCACAGCCCGCCCCCTTAGTAGAAAGTGCCACACACAGACCCCTGTAGATTGCGCCACACTCAGCCCCCTGTAGATAGTGCAACAGCCCTTCCCCTTGTAAATAGTGCCATACAGTTCCCCCTTGTGTACAGTGCCATACAGCTCCCCCTTGTGTATAGTGGTACACTGCTCTTCCTTGTGTATAGTGCCACACAGGTCCCCCTTGTGTATAGTGCCACACAGCCCCCTTTGTGTATAGTGCCCCACAGCACCCCCCCCCCCCCTTGTGTATAGTGCCACAAGGCAAGGGCGCATCCGAGAAAGTTGTATCAGCCAGGGAGATGTCACTCAAACATGGAAAGGTGGGTTTGGAGGCAGGACTATGTGACTCTTCAGGATCATACAGTGACTACAGTGCTGATTAGAGGAAGAATAAACATTTACATTAAGTAACTCACTGGTGACATCTCAGATTCTAGTTCTTTTCTTCTCCCTCCGTTCGAAAATCTATGATGGATTTCTACCGGCCATGACCCATTTCTGCAGTTTTCCGTTCAGATGTCTTCAGCTTCTCACTTTTAGAATTCTCAACACCTCTTGCACCTCTAACTATAATAGAGCCATACACTGTGTGCCTGATTATAATAGTACCAGACACTGTCACACACACACACACACACACACACACACACCGTGCCCCCTGTAGATAGTGCCCCCATAGCCACCGTGCTGCCCTACATATAGCTTCCCCTATAGGTAGTGCTCCACGTATAGCCCACCTCTGTAGACAGTGCCCTATGTATAGCCACCCTGTTGCTAGAACCCCACAGGTAACCCACCCCTGTATATAGTGTCCCACATACAGCCCACCCCTATAGAAAGTGCCCTTAAAAAATAGCTCCCCTATAGATAGTGCTCCACATATAGCTCCCCTGTCTATAGTGCCCACATATGGACCACCCTGTAGATAGTGCCCCACATAAAGACCCCCCTGTAGATAGTGGCCCACATATAGAACCCCCTGTATATAGTGGTCCACATCCCCACATATAGACCCCCCTGTAGATTGTGCCCCACATCCCCACATACAGACCACCCCTGTAGCTAGTGCCCCACATATAGACCCCCCCTGTATATAGTGGCCCACATATAGATGACCCCCCTGTAGATAGAGCCCCCACTATAGATAATGCCATTAACAGTAATCCCGATCCTGTTCGCTGGCGATGCTCTGCTCTCTTCTGAGCGGGTCTCAGGAGCTGAACGAGCATCGTCCAATGACGCTGATTGGCGGGGTAGAATGACTTTCCCCGTCAATCAGCACCTTTCAAGTATGGAAGCGGCGCGATGACGTCATCGCGCCACAAGCCAATCAGCGTCATTGTAAGGCACTGAATGGTCAGGCACGGAACATGCCCGGCCATTCAGCGCTAATGCATGTATTTGGCTTTCGCTAGCACCGGGGCCCCCTCCGGTGCTAGCGACGCCTACTGGCCATACTTGTTGGAGGCTCGGCGGCGTGGGTCCCATAGTAGCGGCGCTACTTCTGTATCAGCCATAATGGTTGCTAGCGGCGCCACCGAGCATATGGGGGGCGGCATGTCGGTTGGCGGCACAGGCCCACTCAAGCCGCGGGCTCCGCAGCAGGCGCTACGGCTGCTACCGCGGTAGTTACGCCACTGGGGTCTGCCATGTGAAAGTAATCAGATATATGCATTTTTACAGTCCTCAGACATTTGCGTTGCTATTGCTGCTTACCAACAGATATTTGTTGCCGTCAGTTTAGCGATTTGGTAGTCTATATTGTATTGTAGAACTCATAATGATTTATAACATAAATAGATAGTCTACTGTTTCTATTTAGTGATCTCTGCATTGAATTTATGTCACCGCTTCTGTAGTCCTGTGTCTTGTACCAAGGTTACCAAATGTAATTCTGTCACTACAATGCTATGCATATATTTTGGCAGTCACATGAAAGTGTGTGTATTTATCTTGGACCTGCCTGAACCTGATTATCTTAGTCATCTTGAACTGTCTGATCTTGCTTTGTCTGAGAACTTTACTGCCTCTAGTTCATGCTGTCTGTTCTGACCATGAATTATTTATATTCAACTATTCCTCTTCCCGCCTATTTCTAACATACAGCATTTTAACTTACTGCCTACTACACTGGTCATACAGAGCACTATTTTTGTCAGGATAAAGGGAACTTGTCATATATATTATGCTGCTGTAATGTCTGTGGCTGCGGGCTGTCAGCTCCGTTCTCCCCGACAGCCACAGTCACGAGTCGACAAACGCTGGCCTCAGCCTCCTCCTCAGGAGAAGCCAGCGCTCGCGTCTAATCACCACAGCCGGATCCAGTAGGGTGCGCGCTCTTGAAGGGGCAGCGTGCGCACCAGAGCTCCTTCATGAACCTTGACCCGTGAGTACTCTGAACTATAAGAGGGGTCCTGCCCCCTAGTTCTATGCCTGAGCTTTGTTGTGTATTCCTAGTCTGTCTTGCATATGGCCCCCTAGTGTTTCCTGCTCCCAGTGTTTCTGTTCCTGTATCCTATACTTGTATCCTGATCTAGTGCCGTGCTGTGCTGTATACCACTCCTGTCCTGCTTCTCCACGCCTGTCCTGTCCTGCTTCTCCATGCCTGATGTCCACCTGCTGCCAAGTTCTTGCCAAGCCCGCCTTGCTACTGTCCGAGCTGCCACAGGTACCCTATACGAACTATAGACTTTGACCTGCGTCCTGTTGGCCAGCTGCCATACCACCAAGACGGTACGGCCCAGTGGGTCCACGAACCCAACGTGACAGTAAGCTCAGGCCATGGACCCCGCTGGTCGATCTAAGACGACGTCACAGGAGATGCGGGCAGATTTACTGGACCTCCAGTCTCGACATGACCAACTCCTCCAGGCTTTGATCATTCTCGTACGTTAGCAGGAGGCACGAGCTGCCGTTCCTCCTACTACACCTCCTGGCAGTGCTGATCCTCAGACTACACCTCCTGGCAGTGTCGGCCCGCGTTTTTCTTTGCCTCTTCCGGACTGCTATGATGGAGACGCAGGTTCCTGTCGTGGATTTTTGAACCAGTGCCAGATCTATTTCAGCCTGTATACTAGGACATTTTCATCTGACGGCGCAAGGGTCGCTTTCATCATCTCTCTCCTCACTGGCAAGGCTCTTGCATGGGCGAACCCTATCTGGGAGAGACAAGAACCAGAGACCCGTGACTTCCAAGCCTTTTTCCAGACTTTTCGAATGGTGTATGAAGAGCCTGGACGGATCCCATCTGCAGCGGCTTTCTTGTTTAAACGACGCCAAGGAGACACCTCCGTGTGCGAGTACGCCATCCACTTCCGCACCCTGGCGGGAGAACTGTTATGGAACAATGAGGCCCTGGTAGCTGCATTCTGGCATGGACTGTCTCCTAAAATTAAGGACGAACTTGCCGCTCGAGACCTGCCATCTACCCTGGATGACCTCATCCTTATATCCGCCCGGATTGATATGCGGATCCGAGAAGGCCTCCAAGAGGTTCGTCGGGAGGGAGACCCTCCTAGTCTGGTACCTACTTAGCAGCAACCCCTGCTGTCCTCAGATGTCGACCCTCCTAAGGAGTCTGTGATTATGGACCGGGGTAAGCTATCCACCCAGGAGAGACAACGCAGACCCACTTCGGGACTTTGTATATATTGCGGCCTTGGTGGCCATCTTATGCGCCTGTGCCCCCAAAAGCCCCAATGCCTAGGGTTGATAGGAGTGACAACTCTGGGTAAAAAAGGACTTCCGTCCAAATTGTCCTTATACGTGACCATATTGTCCGGCGAAAGAACGAATCAGGTCTCTGCATATCTGGACTCTGGATCCGCTGCTAATTTCATCCGTAGAGACCTGGTGGACCTTCTTCAATTGCCTACCACCCCTATGACAATTGCTTCAGTGGATGGTCTACCCCTGCCAGACCCAGTTATTGCTGTGACCAAACCACTGAGGCTCCAAGTAGGGGCTCTCCACTCTGAACTGCTGTCGTTCTTTGTCCTACCCAGAGCCATTGACCCTGTGTTGCTGGGCCTGCCTTGGCTCCGTTTGCATGCCCCAGTCCTGGACTGAAACTCTGGAGAGGTTCTCCAGTGGGCCCCGAGTGTCACAATCGTTGCCTGGGACAGATTCGTTCAGCTCAGCCTCCTCTGCCTCAGTCACTGGCAGGATTGCCTAGTCATTTTGCTTCATTTGCGGACGTCTTCAGCGAGAAAGAGGCGGAGATACTGCCCCCACATCGAGCGTATGACTGTCCTATCGAGCTGGTTCCTGGTGCTTCCCTTCCCCGTGGTAGGGTATATCCTCTCTCTCTGCCAGAGACTCTGTCTATGTCCGCCTATGTTAGAGAGAACTTGGAGCGGGGCTTCATACGCAAGTCTTCCTCTCCGGCAGGAGCCGGGTTCTTCTTTGTCAAAAAGAAGGATGGTTCTCTTCGTCCCTGTATAGACTACCGGGGTCTCAACCAGATCACGGTGAAAAATAAGTATCCATTGCCATTGATCTCAGAATTATTTGGCCATATACGTGGTGCCAAGATTTTTTTTCAAGTTAGACCTGCAGGGGGCTTACAACCTAATCCGGATTCGCCATGGTGACGAATGGAAGACGGCATTTAACACCCGGGACGGACACTATGAATATCTAGTAATGCCCTTCGGCCTGTGTAATGCTCCCGCGGTTTCCAGGAGTTTATTAATGAAATTTTCCGTGACCTCCTCTATGATTCTGTAGTAGTCTATCTTGATGACATCTTGATTTTTTTCTCCAGATCCTATGACTTATCAGAAACATGTCCGTCAAGTCTTGCTGCGGTTAAGGGAGATTCATCTGTACGCTGAATTGGAGAAGTGCGTGTTTGAGAGAGATGCGCTACCCTTCCTGGGCTACATCATCTTGAATAGAGGTCTCAAGATGGATCCTGAAAAGGTAAAGTACGTCCTGGAATGGCCACGTCCTCAAGGCTTGAGGGCCATACAGCGCTTTCTGGGATTTGCAAAATTTTTACAGACAGTTCATCCCAAATTTTTCTTCACTAACACCTCCTATCTCTAACCTCACCAAGAGGGGCATGAACACCAAGGTGTGGACTCCTGAGGCAGAGTCTGCATTCAAAACCCTAAAGAGGGCCTTCACGTCAGCCTCTATCCTTCATCAACCAGATGTTTCCCTACAGTTCTTGTTGGAGGTGGACACCTCCTCTGTTGGTGCTGGTGCATTCCTGTTCCAAAGAGGTTCCAAGGGCAAGTCTAGGGTATGTGGATATTTCTCTAAGCTTTTCTCTTCTGCAGAGCGCAACTACTCGATTGGGGATCGGGAGTTACTGGCCATCAAATGGGCCCTGGAGGAGTGGAGACATCTACTAGAGGGCGCAGCTCACCCTATCCTGATTTTTACGGACCACAAGAACCTCACCTACCTCCAGACAGCCCAACGGCTGAATCCTCGTCATGCCAGGTGGTCACTGTTCTTTGCCAGGTTCCAGTTTGAGCTCCATTATCACCCGGCTGACAAGAATGTGAGGGCCGATGCCTTGTCCAGTTCTTTTGAGACAGAAGACACCATGGAGATGCCCCAGAACATTATCGACCCGTCCTGTATTGTTTCAGTCAATCCACTGCAAGTTGGGGACATCCCTCCAGGGAGGACTTTTGTGCGCATGGCTGACCGAAGGAGAGTCCTCCGCTGAGGACACGCCTCTAGACTGGCAGGTCACGTGGGGATCCGTAAGACCTGGGATTTGATTGCCCCTCATTTCTGGTGGCCCACGCTGCCCAAAGATGTTATGGACTTTGTTTCCTCCTGCTCTGTGTGTGCAGCTAACAAGGTCGCTCACTCCAGACCCGCTGGTCTGCTCCAGCCATTTCCTGTGCCCGATGCTCCCTGGCAGCATATAGCTATGGACTTTGTTACAGACCTGCCTCTCTCTGCCGGATGCAGTACTGTCTGGGTGGTGGTGGATCGATTTTTGAAAATGGCCCACTTCGTTCCTCTGACCGGCCTTCCATCTCCTCCTCAACTGACCAAGCTGTTTATCCAAAACATCTTCCGCCTGCACGGCTTGCCACAGCATATTGTGTCAGATCGGGGGGTTCAGTTCACCTCAAGGTTCTGGAGAGCCCTCTGCGGACTTCTAGGTGTGAAGTTGGACTTTTCCTCGGCCTACCATCCTCAGTCCATGAACAGGTCGAGAGGATCAATCAAATCTTGGAGAACTACCTGCGTCACTTTGTCTCTAGGCAGCATGATGACTGGGTGCAGTTGCTTCCGTGGCCTGAATTCTCCTACAACAATCATACCAGCGAGTACAAAAGGAACACTCCGTTCTTCATAGTCCTTGGCCAACACCCACGAATACCTCTCCCTCTTCCTGATTCATCCAAGGTACCAGCTGCTGACGCGGCCTTTAGGGACATTCTACAGATTTGGCGGCAGACTCGATCCTCCATCCTGCTGGCAGTTGACCGTATGAAACGGTGGGCGGACACAAGGAGAAGAGAACCGCCTCAGTTTCTTCCTGGCACAAAGGTCTGTCTGTCCTCCAGGAACATTCGACTAAGGGTGCCGTCTTGCAAGTTTGCTCCCAGGTTCCTAGGACCATTCGAGATCCTACAACAGATCAACCCTGTCGTCTATAAGCTTCGGCTGCCTCCTACCCTCAAGATCCCCAACTCCTTCCATGTATCCCTCCTTAAGCCAGTGGTCCTGAACCGCTACACCAAGACTCCTAGCCCTGTGGTTGTCGCCAGCTGCCCTTCAGACACCTTTGAGTTTCAAAAGATCCTAGACTCCAAAAGAGTGAGAGGAAAGACCTTTTATTTGGTGGATTGGAGGGGATTTGGTCCTGAAGAGAGGTCTTGGGAGCCAGAGGAGAACCTCAATGCTCCTGCTCTTCTGAAAAAGTTTCTCTCTCACTCTGGTCCCAAGAAGAGGGGGCGTAAGAGGGGGATACTGTAATGTCCGTGGCTGCAGGCTGTCAGCTCCGTTCTCCCCCTGACAGCCACAGCCACGAGTCGGAGAAGCCAGCGCTCGCGTCTACTCACCACAGCCGTATACCGTAGGGTCCGCTCTAAAAGGGGCAGCGCGCGCACCGAACCTCGTTCATGAACCTTGAACCGTGAGTACTCTGGACTATAAGAGGGGTCCAGCCCCCTAGTTCTATGCCTGAGCTTTGTTGTGTATTCCTTGTCTGTCTTGCATATGGCCCCCTTGTGTTTCCTGCTCCCAGTGTTCCTGTTCCTGTATCCTATACTTGTATCCTGATCTAGTGCCGTGCTGTGCTGTATACCACGCCTGTCCTGTTTCTCCACGCCTGTCCTGCTTCTCCATGCCTGACGTTCACCTGCTGCCAAGTTCCTGCCAAGCCTGCCTTGCTACTCTCCGAGCTACCACAGGTACCCTATACGAACTATAGACTTTTGACCTGCATCCTGTTGGCCAGCTGCCATACCGCCAAGACAGTATGGCCCAGTGGGTCCACGAACCCAACGTGACAGCTGCTATCACTGAGGTCAGTATAATGTAGTGACAGACACTCTGATTTCCGCGGTCTCTCACTTATGTGTTAAAGTGAAGCCGTTTTGGAGAACTTACGCGCAGAGCACGGGAAGCGCCACCCAAGCAGAGCCCGGCAATTTATGAACTGCTGCTCCCTCCCCCTCCAAAACTCATTCACTGTAGCGTAAGGGACAGACTGCTGAAATCAGCGTGTCCGTCTCTCTACATTATGATGCCCTCAATAAGAGCAGGATAATGTAGATGACAGGTTCCCTTTAAATAAATATTGGATATTTTAAATTGATCGGATGAACTAAAATTTGTTTAATCTAATCAATTCAAAATACGGCTGGATCAACACATGCAGTTTTATTTTTAAGCAAAGCCAGGAGTAAAAAAGTATAAAAGGAAATACCTCTCTTCTTTTTTGGATCCACTGCTGTGTTTGGCTCCAAAGCCGCCTCAAAAACTGCATGTGTGAAAACAGCTTTACACCGTGTTCCAAATTATTATGCACATTGGATTTAAGTGTCATAAACATTTCATTATTAGTTTTTCAATTAAACTCATGGATGGTATTGTGTCTTAGGCTGGGTTCACACGACCTATTTTCAGGCGTAAACGAGGCGTATTATGCCTCGATTTACGCCTGAAAATAGGGCTACAATACGTCGGCAAACATCTGCCCATTCATTTGAATGGGTTTGCCGACGTACTGTGCAGACAACCTGTCATTTACGCGTCGTCGTTTGACAGCTGTCAAACGACGACGCGTAAAAATACAGCCTCGTCAAAAGAAGTGTAGGACACTTCTTTCAGACGTAATTTGAGCCGTTCTTCATTGAACTCAATGAAGCACAGCTCAAAATTTACGGCTGTCAGAGAAGCCTCGCAAAATGCGAGGAGGAGCATTTACGACTGAAACGAGGCAGCTGTTTTCTCCTGAAAACAGTCTGTCTTTTCAGACGTAAATGCCTGCTATCGTGTGCACATACCCTTAGGGCTCTTTGGATCATTGTAATCAATCTCAGACACCTGTGATAATTAGTTTGCCAGGTGTGCCCAATCAAAGGAAAACTACTTCAGAAGGACGTTCCACATTATTAAGCAGACCACAGGTTTCAAGCAATATGGGAAAGAAAAAGGATCTCTCTGCTGCTGAAAAGCATGAAATAGTGCAATACCTTGGACAAGGTATGAAAACATTGGATATTTAAAGAAACCTTAGTCGTGATCATCGTACTGTGAAAAGATTTGTGGCTGATTCAGAGCACAGACGGGTTAGTTCAGATAAAGGCATAATGAGGAAGGTTTCTGCCAGACAAATTAACAGGATTAGGAGAGCAGCTGCTAAAATGCCATTGCAAAGCAGCAAACAGGTATTTGAAGCCGCTGGTGCCTCTGGAGTCCCGCAAACTTCAAGGTGTAGGATCCTCCAGAGGTTTGCAAGTGTGCATAAAGCTATTATTCGGCCACCGTTAAACAATGCTCACAAGCAGAAACGGTTGCAGTGGGCTGAGAAATACATGAAGACTAATTTTCAAACCGTGTTGTTTACTGATGAGAGCCATGCAACCTTGGATGGTCCAGATGGATGGAGTAGTGGATGGTTGGTGAATGGCCACCATGTCCCAACAAGGCTGTGACGTCAGCAAGAAGGTGGCAGAGTCATGTTTTGGGCTGGAATCATGGGGAGAGAGCTGGTAGGCCCCTTTAGGGTCCCTGACGGTGTGAAAATGACCTCTGCAAAGTACGTAGAGTTTATGAGTGACCACTTTCTTCCGTGGTACAAAAAGAAGAACCGTGCCTTCCGTAGCAAAATTATCTTCATGCATGACAATGCACCATCTCATGCTGCAAAGAATACCTCTGTATCATTGGCTGCTATGGGCATAAAAGGAGAGAAACTCATGGTGTGGCCCCCATGTTCCCTTGACCTCAACCCTACTGAGAACCTTTGGAGCATCCTCAAGCAAAATATCTATGAGGGTGGGAGGCAGTTCACATCAAAACAGAAGCTCTGGGAGGCTATTCTGACATCCTGCAAAGATATTCAAGCAGAAACTGTCCAAATACTCACAAATTCAATGGATGCAAGAATTGTGAAGGTGATATCAAAGAAGGGGTCCTATGTTAACATGTAACTTGGCCTGTTAAGTTTTTTTTTTATTGAAAGAGCTTTTGATTTCTGTAAATATGACCTCCTGATGGTGCAAATTCAACAAATTACCATTTTAGCTCTCTTTACAACCTTTAAAATGTTTTTATCTCTGTTGTGCATAATAATTTTAAACAGTGCATTTTGAGTTTTTTACTTCTAAAAAAAAATCTGTTATCATTAGGAGGTTTTTTCAATAAAATTTGCATTATACGCCAACGGTTGATGGCTTGAAGATTATACTGACTGTCATTTGCATCGACTATTTAGGAAAATCAGCGAAAAATAACATTTGCATAATAATTTGGAACACGGTGTATTTGAAAAATGAGTTATAAAGCACTTACCTGGACAGGTATCCTATAAATGCAACCTCAGCTACTGCTTCAGGCTTTATCTGCACCAGGAAGTGTGGTCAGATATTGCAAGTAGGCGTAGGGTTTTCATTTGATTTTATGCATTTTTTTTACAGTTGTGGATTTTTTTCTGATCACGATATGTCATGTTATTCCATATAAATACATTACATGCAATATCCCAAGGCGTTTTCCAAGTCACTGCAGAGCCCTTGGCCTTAGTTTCTTCTAACTTGGCTGACTTGTTTTCTCACTTAAATTTACCTAACCGTGGATTCCTGTGTGATCCTTGTAAGGATGTATTTACATGAGCGATTTTCGTGCGATTTTCGTTATCATGTAAAACAAAACGCACCGAAATCCACCCAAAAAAACCTACACATGTAAATACACCCTAAGAATCCAGTAGCAGCAAAGTGGATAAAACAAATCTCATCCACACGGTGCGTAAATACTGAGCGTAAAAACTGCTCAGAAATGGACCGGTGCAGAGTTTTATTTTGCAGCGTGTCAATTGTATTTACGTAAATACTGCTTATTTGTTGCGGGATTTCCCCATTGATTTCAATTGGCGATGTAAATCCTGCATCATGTAGCAGTTGTTGCGTTTGTTGCGGCGGGTTTGCTCAGAAACTCAGAAAACAAAAAAATATATTATACTTGCCTAGGAGTCTGTGTTTCATCCTCCTGGGATGACGCTTCATCCCATGTGACCGCCGCTGTAGCGAATCACAGGCTGTAGCAGTGGTCACGTGGATGAAACGTGATCGCAGGAGGCCGGCATGGATTACGTCAGAGGGCCGGCCTCCTGGGATCATGCTTCATCCCAATCACAGGCTGCAGCAGTCTCCTGGGATGAGACGTTTCATGCAAGCAGGCCGGCTAAGTGATGCAGTTTTCCGCAGCAGACATTGCAGGCAAAAAACAGCACCACAGTTTTTTGTGCTTTTGTGTGCTTTTAGGCAGCGTATCCGTCCCGTGTGGACTCAGCCTAAAGCTGGAATATTCTTAATAGATGAGGGATTTCAATTACGTGAATATACACGGTACAAGTTATTTATGTTACTTGCATAGCGCCAACATATTCTGCAGCGCTGTACAGAGGTTGTTCTAACTTACTATCCCCATTGGGATTCACAGTCTAAATTTCCTATCTGTATGTTTTTGGGATGAGGGAGAAAACCGGAGTACCCGAAGGAAATCTACGAAAACATGGGGAGAACATACAAATTCCATGCAATTTAGATTGATTCTTCTCTGGTCGGAGGCTGAAATATGTGTAACAACAGATGTAACAGATGTAACAACATCACAACTGTCAGTTAGAGTATCACAATTGCTCAGGATGGAGAGCTGCTGTAATGTCCGTGGCTGTGGGCGGTCAGCTCCAATTCCCCCCTGACAGCCGCAGCCACGAGTCGGCAAGCGCAGACCCCAGCTTCCTCCTCAGGAGACACCAGTGCTCGCTTCCACTCACCAAAGCCGGATCCCATAGGTTGCGCGTGCACGCTCGTGCCTGTTCTTAAAGGGGCACCGCGCGCACCGGACTTTTGATGAACTTTGAACCCGTGAGTACCCTGGACTATGAGAGGGGTCCAGCCCCCTGCTTCTATGTCTGAGCGTTGTTGATGTTTCCCAAGTTTGTCTATGTGATCGCCTCCCAGTGTGTTTCTGTTCCAGTTCCTGTTCCAGTTCCTGTATTCCATACTATCCTGGTCGAGCACTCTTCTGTGCCAAAGTCGTGTCGTGCTGTATCCCACGTCTGACCTGCTTCACCTTGACTGACGTCTACCTGCTGCCTAGTCCCAGCCAAGCCTGCCTTACTGCTGTCCGAGCTGCCACAGGTACCTATACGAACTATAGAAATTTACCTGCGCCCTGTTGGCCAACTGTTTTACCGCCAAGGCGGTATGGCCCAGTGGGCCCACAGACCCTTCGTGACAGAACGCTCAGGCCATAGACCCCGCTGGTCGATTCAAGACTATGACGACGTCTCAAGAAATACGGTCAGATATGCTAGACCTCCGGTCTCGACAGGACCAACTCCTCCAGGCGTTGAACATTCTTGCACGTCGGCAGGAGGCACAAGCTTCCATTCCTCCTACTACACCTCCTGGCAGTGTTGATCCTCAGACTACACCTCTTGGCAGTGTTTCTTTGCCACTTCCTGATCGCTATGATGGAGAAGCAAGTACCTGTCTTGGATTTCTGAATCAGTGCCAGATCCACTTCAGCCTGTATAATAGGGCAGTTTCGTCTGATGGCGCAAGGGTCGCTTTCATCATCTCTCTCCTCACTGGCAAGGCTCTTGCATGGGCGAACCCTATCTGGGAGAGACAAGGACCAGAGACCCGTGACTTCCAAGCCTTCCTCCAGACTTTTCGTATGGTGTTTGAGGAGCCTGGTTGGGTCTCATCTGCAGCGGCTTCTTTGATTAACCTACGCCAAGGAGACACCTCCGTGAGTGAGTACGCCATCAACTTCCGCACCCTGGCGAGAGAGCTGTTATGGAATGATGAGGCCATGGTGGCTGTATTCTGGCATGGACTGACTCCTAAAATTAAGGACGAACTTGTCGCTCGGGATCTGCCGTCTACCCTGGATGACCTCATCCTTCTGTCCGCCCGGATTGATATACGGATCCGAGAACGGCTCCAAGAGGTTCGACGGGAGGGAGTCCTCCCCAGTCTGGTCCTACTTTGCAGCAACCCCTGCTGTCCTCAGATGTCGATCCTCCTAAGGAGTCTGTGATAATGGACCAGTGTAAGCTATCCACCAAGGATAGACAACGCAGGTGCACTTCTGGACTCTGTCTTTATTGCAGCCTCGGTGGCCATCTTGTGAGCCTGTGTCCCCAAAAATCCCAAAGCCTAGGGTTGCTAGGAGTGACAACCTTGGGTAAGAATAGACCATAGTGTCCGGTGAGAGAACGCATCAGGTCTCTGCATATCTGGACTCTGGATGCGCTACTAATTTCATCCGTAGAGACCTGGTGGACCTTCTGCAATTACCCACCACCCCTCTGGAGAGCCCGTTGACAGTTGCTTCCGTAAATGGACTGCCTCTGCCAGACCCAGTTGTAGCTGTGACCAAGCCGCTGAGGCTCCAAGTGGGAGCTCTTCACTTTGAACTTCTGTCGTTCTATGTCCTATCCAAAGCTGTTAACCCTGTGTTGCTCCAACTGCATGCCCAGTCCTGGACTGGAATTCTCGATAGGTACTCCAGTGGGGCCCTGA
This sequence comes from Rhinoderma darwinii, assembly GCF_050947455.1. Classification (NCBI taxonomy): domain Eukaryota; kingdom Metazoa; phylum Chordata; class Amphibia; order Anura; family Rhinodermatidae; genus Rhinoderma; species Rhinoderma darwinii. Next base: position 96,086,150 of record NC_134689.1, on the reverse strand, counting down.
GTGTCAAAGCCGTTACCTGGTGCAGATTCGTTCGGTTCAGCCTTCCCTGCCTCGGTCATTGGCAGGATTGCCGAGTCATTAAGCCGCATTTTCGGACATCTTCAGCAAGAGGGAGGTGGAGACATTGCCTCCACATTGGGCGTATTGAACTGATTCCTGGTGCATCCCTTTCCTGTGGTAGGGTATATCCTCTCTCCTTGCCAGAGACTCTGTCCATGTCCACCTATGTGAAAGAGAACATGGAGAGGGGCTTCATACGAGAGTGTTCCTCCCCAGCAGGAGCCGGGTTCTCTTTGTCAAAAAGAAAGATGGCTCTCTTCATCCTTGTATCGAGTACCGAGGTCTCAACCAGATCACGGTGAAGAATAAATATCCACTGCCACTGATCTCTGAAGTGTTTCATCGTATACATGGTGCCAACAATTTTTCTATGCTGGACCTGCGTGGGACTTACAACCTTGTCCGGATTCGCCAGGGTGATGAATGGAAGACTGCATTTAACACCCGTGATGGACAATGTGAGTATCTAGTAATGCCCTTCGGCCTGTGTAATGCACCAGCGGTCTTCCAGGAGCTTGTTCGTGGCATTTTCCGTGACCTTTTCTATGTTTTTGTGTAGTAGTCTACCTTGATGACATCTTGATTTTTTCTCCAGATCCTATGATGCATCAGAGACATGTCTGTCAAGTTCTGCTACGGTAAAGGGAGAATCGTCTATATGCCAGGTTGGAGAAATGCGTGTTTGAAAAAGATGCTTTACCCTTCCTGGGCTACATCGTCTTGAATCGATGGTCTCGAGATGGATCCTGAGAAGGTAAAGTCTGTCCTGGAATGGCCACGCCCTCAAGGCTTGAGGTCCATACATCACTTTTTGGGATTCGCCAATTTTTACAGATAGTTTATTCCAAACTTCTCCTCACTGACTTCTCCCATCTCTAACCTTACTAAGAAGGGTATGAACGCTAGATGTGGACTCCCGAGGCAGAGGTACGCATTCAATAGCCTGAAGAGTGCCTTAACGTCATCCTCTATCCTCCATCATCCGGATGTCTCTCTGCAGTTCTCGTTGGAGGTGGATTTAAGGATTTACATTGTGGCACCGTTTCCCATTGACAGTGTGAATGAGGTTGCTTGTAATACTAACAAGCAACCGCTTGAGTGTTTTACCAGTAATGCTGCAAAAGGTAGTGGTTTACCGCCACAAGGACGAGACGACATTCACTAAATTTGTGGCGCAACCAATAGCAGAGGGCTCCTCCATTACTGTTGGTGTAGGCCATGAGGTAGTGGGGAGGTTCCCGCAGTAACCCACAGAGGAACAGTAGGAACAACTATCAGCCGGTTGGACATGAATATTAGATTCAATCAATAGAAGTTGGAACTATTCTATCCTGCCTTGAGGTGACCACTCAGTGTATTTACTGCTATAATTCCCAATAATAAAGTAACAAAAGAAACCGATTGTTTCTTTATTGCTGCGCTGCAAATACAGCATGTTGATGGGCACTCATTTGCTCCATTTACATGCAGCAATGATCGCAAGTATGGAGACGAACGATCGTCACCATACATATTTTATCTTGTGGCAGCACATCCCATGTTTACACATGGAAATGTGCTGCGGACAAGTAACCATTTTTCTGGGCTCATTGAAGATGCGATCAGCCATTGAACGAGTGTTTGCTCGTTCAGCGGCTGATCACTGCTCTGTTTACACAGGGAAATAATCTGGAACGGGCGTTCATACGAACGCTTGTTCACCCCATAATTGGCCCATGTAAAAGGGCCATAAGTGGGAGTCTCAAAACATTCAATTCATGTTTATTTATGTGTGTATGAACACATAGCAGCTGATATAATTTGTATGAACATAACATGATAATAGAAAAAAAATCAAAAGGAGAATATAAGGGACAGTCAGACTGGTATATATATAATGCTAATATACAGTATATAGGCATACATAAGTAAATTAATAGCACTATATGGCGATAGCTCAGTGATCCATATTAGACTAATTATACCATGTCAACAACAAATGTATAGGTTTCCTAAATATCATATTCAAGTACATTAGCTTTAAATAGTTCCAGCAAGGAAAGTGATCCATATGTCTTCTGTCATGTACAGGAGTTATACACTAATTGTAGTCTGCAGGCTGAGTAGTGTCCCCTGGGGATATAGACTTATTCTTGACTTTCTTTTAAGGCCATGGCAAAGTATTTCTCAATCTGGAGTCAGCACATTACCTAATGACAGTCTTTGCAATAAACTATTACAAAGTAAATGTCTGAGTCACTAATTTCTTCCACACAACACAGAAATCAGTATCATATGTCCAATTTAGGCAACTCTAACTAAAGTCTTAAAAGTGGGATTTTACATATCTGAAGAACATTACATACTGAACATATTACATAGTGTAAGATAACACTAAAAGAAAGATACAAGAAAGCATTCTGTACATCTGAGGTAAGCATTGGTTTACTGTTTAGATTATAGCTTGCTTTTCACTACCACATCATTGAATATAGAGGAGTATTTATTATTCTTTTTACGCCAGTCGCAAATGACTAAAAAGACGTGGTCAACTGGTTTTGTCTCTCCGCTTTCCTAGAGTACAGAATGGTTACATAGTAATACATGACTGAAGAATATATCTTTACAGATTTAGGCAGATATATAATTTCATATTCTGCCTTTCCCTTAATTTTTCTGCCCATACTATCGAACAAATTTTTATCCACAGCCCAGAGAGCTGCTTTCAATACGTGTGATAAGGAGACTACCGTCAATTTTTAGTGCAAAAGACACAGAGATAGCTTCTAGAATGACGCCAAAATAACCCTGTCATTTATTGCCATTCTTAGAAGGTTGTTTTATCCCCACCTACTTTACTATATTTATAAACAGGAGTTAAAGATTAGTGATTACAATTTAGGCTACATGCCCACGAACTTGCGTTTTTCACATCCGAGGTGCACCCGTGCGGGACGCTATATCACGCATCCCCCATAGCCTAGAGCATGGGGAGGGATGCGTGAAAACACAAGAAAATAGGACATGTCCTATTTTTTAACGGACCATTCACACGCCTCATTGAAACAACGGTCGTGTGAACGGCCCCATTGAAATACATGAGTCCGTGTGACGGCTGTTGTTGGACGAGATACACGCTCATCTGAATGAGCACTTACTCTGTATTGCAAATGGTCAGTTGTACCATAAAAGTGTCTTATTATAGAACATTTAAAATTTTGTGTAATTTACTGACTACTGGTGTGGCTCTATCCCAAAATATAGAAAGATATATTTAATTAGTGCTCCCCACACTGTAGTTGTTCCCGCCCTATAACGCTACACAGGAATAGTGCCCCCCTAATGCCCTCTACACAGTAGTAATGCCCCTTCTGTAATAGTGCTCTCCACACTGTAATAGGGCTCTCCTTTGAGCCCCCCACACAATAATACTGCCCCCTTAGGGTATGTTCACACGTAGTCAACCAAAACGTCTGAAAATCCAGAGCTGTTTTCAAGGGAAAACAGACCCTGCTTTTCAGACGTTTTTTACCAACTCGCATTTTTACCAACTCATTTTTTTACCAACTCGTTTTTGGAGCTGTTTTCATTGGAGTCTATGAGAAAACAGCTCCAAAAACGTCTGAAAGAAGTGTCCTGCACTTCTTTTGACGAGGCTGTATTTTTACGAGTCGTCGTTTGACAGCTGTCAAACGACGACGCGTAAATAACAGGTCGTCTGCACAGTACGTCGGCAAACCCATTCAAATGAATGGCCAGATGTTTGCCGACGTATTGCAGCCCTATTTTCAGACGTAAAACGAGGCATAATACGCCTCGTATACGTCTGAAATTTGGCCGTGTGAACATACCCTTAGTGCCCCACTAAGGACGTTATAGGCACACACTGTTGGCAGAACTGGGGGCCTTTGTTACGCCCAAAACCGCCATTGAAACCCTCGTGCACCCCACAATCTCATCACCAAGATGCTGATGGGGTGACAGGGGGAGCCACTTCTCTCTAAAACGACTTAGATACTAGGTTTCTATTGACCATGGAATCTAAGGGATTAAACAGAGCATTCGAGCAGAAGCTCGGCTGTCTTTAGACAGTACAGTAATTGCTCTCATCTTAGTGTTGGGCCCCACGTAGCAGAAGCCAAAAACCACACCTGCATGCGCTGGGCGGGGTTTTTAAACAGACTGTTAGTTGGCCACAAGATTGTAAGTAAACAGCAATTTTACCCACAAGACCGTCAATCTTAATGGTCATGCTGTTATGTGGCCCATTAACAATCTATTTTAAAACCCTGCCCACTGCATGGGGCTGTGGCTTGCGGCAACTGCTACTTGAGACCATACCCTATGTCGTCTGTATCTATCAGCTGTTGCTAGATGGCTAGATGGCTGTCTCCCAAAGAGAAAACCTGTGAGTCCTGCTTTCTCCTACCCTCCCCCCCCCCAAACAGTGATTGATTGATTTTCCTGTATGCGTTTGTCTACATGTAAACTCTATTGGGGAAATTTATTAAAACTGGCATTTCATACGCCAGTCTTAAAGGGGGTTGGCCGCTGTCTAATGCAATTTCTAAAATGCCCTAGTTGCTATGTTCTGACACAAGCAACTGTAAATACCCCATCACTCTCCGCTGCACTTAATTTCAGGGTTCCCTTCTCCCCCTGAAAGGGGATAGTCACGGGTGGGACCTGACCGGATCTCCCAAACAGTAGTTAAAATTACAAAATTACAGCCGGTTCGGGGGAAACGGGAAGAAGCGTGATCCAGAAGCGGTCCACCTGCACTCAATTGTGTCCTTAAGGGCAAGGGAAAGGGAACTATCAGTACCCTGCTTTGCCACTCAGAACTTTACCAATGATGCAAGCATCGCTGGAGTAAGGAGCAGTAACGGGGGCAGTTGAGTATGTAATGTTTATTTTTTCAGTGGGCAGCGTTAGTGCCACTATTGACAGGGGGCCCTATGAGGGGCCCTATCTGCAGGGGGATTTATGAGGGGCACTATCTACAGAAGGCTCTAGGAGGGGCACTATATACAAGAGGCATTGAGAGTGACACTATCTAAAGGGGGCTCTGTGTGGAGCACTACCTATAGGGGGCTCTATATGGGGCTCTATCTACAGTGGCTATTGTGAATGGTGCTATCTACAGGGGGCTCTATGAGGTGCAATATCTACAGAGGGCTCTATGAAGAGCACAGTCTACAGGGGTCACTATGAAGGGCACTATCTACAGAGGGATCTGTGAGGGGCACTTTGAACAGGGGGCTCTCTAAGGGGCACTATCTACAGGGTGCATTGTGAATGGCAATATCTACAGGGGGATCTATGAGTAGCACTATCTACAAAAGTTTCCTGTGGGGCACTATTTACAGGGTGCTCTATATGGGGCACTATATGTAGTGGGCATTGTGAATGCCACTATCTACACAGGGCCCTGTGTGTGCCACTATCTAATTGGGGCAAAGTGTCTGGCACTTCTACAGGGGGCACTGTGTGTGTGGTGCTGTACTTTACATTGTTTGACGCAAATGAGTTCAGGGGTGCAGTGTATGGTGCTATTCTATTTAGGAGAACCATGAGAATTTTATCTTTGTTTAAAGGTTCAGAAATGTTGGAAAAGTGAGGAGCCGAAGACGTTTGAATGGTGATCTCTGCAGAAATGGGTCGGGGCCGGGTGTAGTCGTTATAGATGTCTGAACCACATGGAGAAGAAAAGACAGAAAGAACGACTAGAATCGAGAAGACGTCACCTGTGAGTCACTGAATGTAAATTCTCCCTCTAACTGCATTGTATTAGTACTAAAGTCACTGTATGATCTGTAGCGAGATGATGGGTGGTAGTATTCTTTTTTGTGAAAAAGGAACTTCCAGCATTTCCTTACTATAGTCTTACTCTGGAAACAGCCAAAACTCTCATTGTCGCTCTGATTTACTCTCGTCTTGACTACTGTAACTTTTTACTAGTCGGTCTTCCCCCTCACTAAATTCTCCCCTCTTAAATCTATCCTTAATGCAGCAGCCAGGCTCATCTTTCTGACCAACCGCTACACCAATGCCTCTACCCTGTGTCAGTCACTGCACTGGTTGCCCATTCTCTTCAGAATAAAATTCAAACTTATTACGCTCATCCACAAAGCTCTCCACGGTGCTGCACCTTCTTACATCTCCTCCCTCATCTCTCTATCTACCACCCTTCCTGTGCTCTACATCCTGCCAACAACTTTAGATTAACAGCCTTCATAATCTGAACGTCCCACTCCTGTCTCCAATATTTTTAACGTGCTGCACCAGTACCCTGAAATGCGCTACCCCAGACAATCAGATTAATTCAACATCCAGAGTTTTAAGCGCACCTTAAAAAAAAAATTTTTTAGACAGGCCTATAACATTCCATCATCTAGCTAGTTTCTTTGGCACCCTTTTATATTAGTATCCCCCACACTCTTTGCACCCTAATGCACTTTATATCTGTTATACACAGATACTGGCTAGTGACTGGCTCATGCAGCTTTAAGAGTCCTAGCCCATATGTATAAAAGATGACTGGACCATGTACTTAACAAGCACTTTTTACATTTTGTGTCTCCTCTATTTTCTCATAGATTGTAAACGCTTGCAGGAAGGGCCCTCACTCCTCTTGTTTGAATTGTTAATTAGTTTTGTTACTATGTAATGTCTGTTATGTCTGTACATTTTCCTTCTGAATTATAAAGTGCTGCGGAATATGTTGGTGCTATATAAATAAAGATTATTATTGTTATCATTATTATTATTATTATTATTAACCCCTTCCCGCTGTGGCCAGTTTTGACCCTGACAGAGCCTTATTTTTCAAATCTGACATGTCACTTTATGTGGTAATAACTTTGAAATACTTTTACCTATCCAAGCGATTCTAAGGCCTCGTTTACACGAACGTATTATACGCGCGTGCGACGCGCGTGCTTTGCACGCATGTCGTACGCACCTATATTAGTCAATGGGGCTGTTTAGACGATGCGTGAATTGCGCTCAGCGCGTGTGCACAGAAAAAAACTCACGACATGTTCTATAATCGTGCGTTTTTCGCGCACTCACGCACCCATTGAAGTCAATGGGTGCGTGAAAACCACGCATGCCGCACGGAAGCACTTCCGTGCGAACTGCGTGATTCGCGCAAGAGCTGTCAAACTCCTGAATGTAAACAGAAAAGCACCACGTGCTTTTCTGTTTACAAACATCCAAACGGAGTGTCAAATTCGAGATGAGCGCACCGAACTTCACCGGGTTCGGCCAAACTCGTTTTGACCGAAACCGGTAAAAAATGTTCGGGTACGCGACGTCAGGAGACAGTCACTGTCCACGGTGCTGAAAGCGTTAAACTGGTTCAGCACCATGGACAGTGACTTCCGCTCCGAAAATCCATGAACCTGTAAAAAAAAAAAGACGTTCTGACTTACCGATAACTCCGGTCCGATCTCCCGGGATGACAGTTCAGTCCAAATGACAGCTGCAGCCAATCACAGGCCAAGCACAGGCTGCAGCCAATCACAGGCTGCAGCGGTCTCATGGACTGCGGCGTCATCCTGGGAGGTGGGGCCGGATGACAAGAGAGGGACGCGTCACCAAGGCAACGGCCGGGAGCCCGGACTGGGGGAAGCAGGAAGTTCTTGGTAAGTATGAAAGTCTTTTTATATTCACAGGTTGGTGTATATTGTGTTCGGCATTCACTGTCGAGGGTGCTGAAAGAGTTACTGCCGATCAGTTAGCTCTTTCAGCACCTTGGACAGTGACGGGCGTCGACTAGCCTCATCTCTATGATGGCGGCTGCGCGAAAATCACGCAGCCGCGCATCATACACGGATGACACACGGAGCAGTCAAATGCCTTTTGCGCGTTTAAAACGCAACAAGGCTGCGTATACGCAGTGCATACGCCATACAAACGTGCGCAAAACGCAGCGTTTTTTGCGCGCGCAAAACGCACACGCTCGTGTAAATGAGGCCTAAAACTGTTTTCTCGTAAAAAAAATTTAGTCGATAAATTCAGTATTTATTTGTGAAAAACACCAAAATTTAGAGAAAATTTGCAATAATTAGCATTTTTCTAAATTTAAATGTATCTGCTTGTAGAACCGATATTAATACTACACAAAATAGTTATTAGTTAACATTTCCCACATGTCTACTTTATGTTTGCATCATTTTTTGAATGTCATTATATTTTATGTCCTTTTATTTTTCTATGACGTTACAAGGCTTAGAACTTTAGAAGCAATTTCTCACATTTTAAAAAAATTTCAAATGGCTATTTTTTCATGGACCAGTTCAGTTCTGAAGTGGTTTTGAGGGCCCTATATATAAGGGTATGTTCACACGGCTTATTTTCGGCCGTTTTTCGGGCCGTAAACGGCCGAAAAACGGCCGAAAAATCAGAAGCAGAACGCCTCCAGACATCTGCCCAAAAAACGCGACTTGAAAACAGATCCGTATTTTCAGAAGTTTTTTGTTTTGTGTGTGCACATACCCTTAGAAATCCCTCATAAATCACCCCATTTTAAAAACTGCACCCCTAATTTATTCAAAACAGCATTTAGAAAGTTTCTTAACCCTTTAGGCGTTTCACAAGAATTAAAGCAAAGTAGAGTTGAACTTTACAAATTTCCTTTTGTTTGCAGAAATTCATTATGAATTCAATTTTTTCTGTAACACAGAAGGTTTTACAAGAGAATCACACTCAATATTTATTGCCCAGATTCTGGAGTTTTTAGAAATCCCCCCCATATGGCCCAAGTGTGCTAATGAACTAGTGGATTTTGGGGCCTTCTTTTTATTAGATTATATTTTAGGCACAATGTCAGGTTTGAAGAGGTCTCAAAACAAAGGAAACACCCCAAAAAATACCCCATTTTGGAAACTACACCCCACAAAGAATTCATCTTTCATAGATTTTATTCGAATTTGGACGTGAAAATAAAAATATTTTCATTTTTCCATTAAGATGTCATTTTAGCTAATAAACAAAATCAATTTCCACAAGGAATAAAGAAGAAAAAGCCCCGCCCCCAACATTTGCAAAGCAACTTCTCCAGAGTATTTAAATACCCATATGTGGTCATAAACTGCTGTTTTGGCACACGGCAAAGCTTACAAGGGAAGGAGAGCAGATTTTGCTGGATTGATTTCTCGGCACCATGTCGCATTTGCTAAGCCCCTGAGGTACCAGTACAGTGGAAACGCCCCAAAAATGATTTCAATTAGGAAACTACACCCCTTGAGGAAGTAATCTAGGGGTGTAGTGAGCATTTTGACCCCACAGGTGTTTTATATATTTTATTAGAATTGGGCAGTGAAAATTTATTTTATTTTTTTTCCAATAAGACGTAGCTTTAGTTCAAAATTTTTCATTTTCTCAACAAATAAAAAGAGAAAAATCACCCCAACATTTGTAAAGCAATTTCTCCTCTGAGTACAGCAATACCCCATATGTGGTCATACACTGCTGTTTGGGAACACAGTAGGGCTCAGAAGGGAAGGAGTGTCATTTGTCTTTTGTAGTGCAGATTTTGCTGGATTGGTTTCTGGGCGCGATGTCGCATTTGCAAAGCCCCTGGGGGACCAAAACAGTGGAAACCCACCAGAAGTGACCCCATTTTGGGAACTACACCCCTCAAGGTATTCACCTAGGAGGTGTAGTGAGCATGTTAACCCCACAGGTGTTTTCCAGAAATCAGTGTGCTATCGATGTTGCAGATTGAAAATGGGAATTTTTCCATAGATATGCCCCGCTTGTGCCACAATGAAAAGACAGCTGTAATGGCAGGAAGGAGGTGAAGGGAAAGTGAGCCCTAATCTACCCACCGCCCTGTCCCTGCCTACTTGCAACGACCCGCCCTAGGCGACGGGGTACAACTGGGCGGCGGTCCCTACGCTGTCTAAGTGCACGGGAAAACAAACAGGGAACACGCAAGGGAAGGGGCAGTAGCCCACGGGACGCCGTGAGGAAACGGAGCGGTGAATGAGTAGTCAGGACCAGGATAAGGTGGAGTATACCCAAGTGAGCACGGAGGAGGAAGCAAGCCGGAGGCAAAGCAAAGCAGGTTAAGCAGAACCGCAGCAAGGCAGAAGCACGGCAGAAGCAGGCTGGAGCAAGCAGCAGTGGGGCCAGGAATCCAAAAGAATTACAAGCACTGAGGAGGAGAACACAGCAGGTAATAAAGGACAGGGGGCGGAGCTAACTCCGACTGACCAGGCCGCGATAGGCTCTCCCACTCCTGAGCCTGCCACCCTGGTTGGTGGGAGAGGGTGTCAGTCGAACAGGTCTGGCCTCAGGTGTGGATTGATTAATCCCAGGAGTATACCTAGACGTAGTACCTGGCAGATCCCTAACAGTACTCCCCCTTTTATGAGGGGCCACCGGACCCTTACTAAGAGGACCCGGTTTAGTAGGGAAGAGAAGGTGGAACCTCCTGATCAATACCCCAGCGTGAACATCACGGGCAGGTACCCAAGTCCTCTCCTCCGGCCCGTACCCTCTCCAATGGACCAGGTACTGGAGGGAGCCCTGGACCATCCTACTGTCCATAATCTTGGCCACCTCGAATTCCACCCCCTCAGGGGTGAGAACGGGAACAGGAGGTTTCCTCGAGGGGGACCAGGACGGGGAGCAGCGTTTAAGGAGGGAGGCATGGAAGACGTCATGTATGCGAAAGGATGGGGGCAGCTCCAGACGGAAGGATACAGGGTTGAGGACTTGAATGATCTTATAAGGCCCAATAAATCGGGGAGCAAACTTCCTGGACGGGACCTTAAGGCGCAAGTTCCTGGACGACAACCAGACCAAATCCCCGACGACAAACCGGGGGTTAGCAGAACGTCTACTATCCGCCTGAATCTTTTGTGCGCTCTGGGATGTCTCTAGGTTCTTCTGAACCTGGGCCCAGACAGTGCACAGTTCCCGATGAACATCCTCTACCTCAGGATTATTGGAACAACCAGGGGAAACGGAGGAGAACCTTGGGTTAAACCCGAAATTACAGAAAAATGGGGAGACCCCTGACGAGTTACTGACCCGGTTATTCAGGGAAAATTCAGCAAGGGGAAGGAATGAGACCCAATCGAATTGACAGTCAGAGATGAAACACCTTAAATATTGTTCCAGGGACTGGTTAGTCCTCTCCGTTTGGCCATTAGTTTCGGGATGGAAGGCGGAGGAGAAGGACAGATCAATCTCCAACTTTTTACAAAAGGCTCTCCAAAATAAGGAAACAAATTGTACCCCTCTGTCAGAAACGATATTGACTGGGGCCCCATGGAGACGCAGGATGTGTTTCACAAACAAAGAAGCTAACGTCTTGGCGTTAGGTAGCTTCTTAAGGGGCACAAAGTGGCACATCTTGCTGAAGCGGTCTACTACCACCCACACCACCGACTTGCCCTGAGATGGAGGCAAATCGGTGATAAAATCTATGGAGATATGGGTCCAAGGTCTCTGGGGAATGGGCAAGGAACGTAGTAGGCCCGCAGGTCGGGACCTAGGGGTTTTGGACCTAGCGCAAACCTCACAAGCGGCGACGTAAGCCCTAACGTCTTTAGGCAACCCAGGCCACCAATAGTTTCTGGTAATGAGGTGTTTGGTGCCCAAGATGCCAGGATGACCAGATAGAGCGGAGTCATGGTTTTCCCTGAGTACCCTTAGCCGGTATTGCAGGGGAACAAACAGTTTGTCCCCAGGGACGTTCCCGGGAGCTGCACCCTGATCAGCCGCGATATCAGAAGCTAAATCAGAATCCGTGGCAGAAATGATTATACCAGGGGGTAAAATACAAGCAGGATTTTTCTCGGAAGGAGGATTGGCCATGAAACTACGTGACAGGGCATCAGCCTTAATATTCTTGGACCCAGCCCTATAGGTAACCAGGAAATTAAATCTGGTAAAGAATAGTGCCCACCGAGCTTGTCTAGGATTAAGCCTCCGGGCCGATTCGAGGAAAACCAGATTCTTGTGATCCGTAAGGACCGTTACCTGGTGTCTGGCCCCCTCCAGGAAGTGCCAACACTCTTCAAAAGCCCATTTAATGGCTAGAAGTTCGCGGTTGCCAATATCATAGTTACTCTCCGTGGGCGAAAACTTCCTAGAGAAGTAAGCACAGGGGCTGAGATGGGTGAGGGAGCTGGTACCCTGGGACAAGACGGCCCCCACTCCCACCTCGGATGCGTCAACCTCCACAATAAATGGCTCCTCTTGGTTGGGCTGAATCAGCACGGGGGCCGAGATAAAGCACTTCTTGAGGGTCTCAAAGGCCTGGACGGCCTCAGGGGGCCAATGGAGGACATCAGCACCCTTGCGAGTAAGGTCCGTAAGAGGCTTAGCGACGACCGAGAAGTTGGCAATAAATCTCCTGTAATAGTTGGCGAACCCTAAAAAACACTGTAACGCCTTAAGGGAGGCAGGTTGGACCCATTCCGCCACAGCCTGAACCTTGGCAGGGTCCATGCGGAATTCATGAGGAGTGAGGATTTGCCCTAAAAATGGTATCTCCTGTACCCCAAAGACACATTTTTCAGTCTTAGCAAACAGATTGTTCTCCCGAAGGACCTGGAGCACCTTCCTGACATGCTCCACGTGGGAGGACCAGTCCTTGGAAAACACCAGTATGTCATCAAGGTACACAACAAGAAAATTACCCAGGTAATCTCTCAGGATTTCATTAATAAAATTCTGGAAGACAGCAGGGGCATTACACAACCCAAAGGGCATGACCAGGTATTCGAAATGACCCTCGGGTGTGTTGAACGCAGTTTTCCACTCATCCCCCTCTTTGATGCGGATAAGGTTATATGCCCCCCGTAGATCGAACTTAGAAAACCATTGGGCTCCCTGAACCTGATTAAAAAGATCCGGAATCAAAGGAAGTGGGTACTGGTTCCTTACGGTGACCTTATTCAGGTTACGATAATCAATGCACGGCCTAAGACCACCATCCTTCTTCCCCACAAAGAAGAAGCCAGCACCTACAGGAGAAGTCGAGGGGCGAATGAAACCCTTGACCAGGCATTCTTGGATATACACCCTCATAGCTTCACGTTCAGGACATGAAAGATTAAATATCCTACCCTTAGGAAGCTTGGCACCAGGCACCAAATCGATGGCGCAATCGTAATCTCTATGGGGGGGCAACACCTCGGAGGCCTCCTTAGAAAACACATCGGCGAAGTCCTGAACAAACTCAGGAAGCGTGTTTACCTCCTCCCGGGGAGAAATAGAGTTAACAGAAAGACATGACATAAGACATTCATTACCCCATTTGGTGAGATCCCCAGTATTCCAATCAAACGTGGGATTATGCAACTGCAACCAGGGAAGGCCTAAAACCAGATCAGACGATAATCCCTGCATCACCAGTACAGAGCACTGCTCCAAATGCATGGAGCCAACCAGGAGTTCAAAAACAGGAGTATGCTGAGTAAAATAACCATTAGCAAGAGGAGTTGAGTCGATACCTACTACAGGGATAGGATAAGGTAAATCAATAAAAGGCATTTTTAGAGACATAGCAAATTCCACAGACATGATATTAGCAGATGAGCCAGAATCCACGAAGGCACTGCCAGTGGCAGACCGGCCAGCAAACGAGACCTGAAAGGGAAGCAAAATTTTATTGCGTTTCACATTAACGGGAAATACCTGTGCGCCCAAGTGACCTCCCCGATGATCACTTAGGCGCGGAAGTTTTCCGGCTTTTTATTCTTGCGCCTGGGACAGGTGTTCAGAAGATGCTTGTCGTCCCCACAGTAGAAGCAGAGACCCTTCATTCTGCGAAACTCCCTACGTTGTCGAGGGGACATGGAGGCCCCGAGTTGCATAGGTACCTCCGAGTCCTCCGTGGAGGGGCGAGGAGACGGGACCTCAGGGGGGATCGCAGAAAAGTCAGAGGGGAGCACATTGAAGCGTTCAAGCTGACGTTCCCTGAGACGTCGGTCAAGTCGTACTGCTAGGGCCATAACCTGGTCAAGGGAGTCAGAAGAGGGGTAGCTAACCAGCAGATCCTTCAGGGCGTCAGATAATCCTAACCTAAACTGGCACCTTAGGGCCGGATCGTTCCACCGAGAAGCTACGCACCACTTTCTAAAATCAGAACAGTACTCCTCAACCGGTCTCCTACCCTGACGTAAGGTCACCAGCTGACTCTCGGCTAAAGCAGTCCTGTCAGTCTCGTCGTAAATGAGTCCGAGGGCAGAGAAAAAGCGATCAACAGAGGAAAGTTCAGGGGCGTCAGGAGCCAAGGAGAAGGCCCACTCTTGGGGCCCTTCCTGGAGTCGGGATATGATGATACCCACCCGCTGGTTCTCGGAACCTGAGGAGTGGGGTTTAAGGCGGTAATACAGTCTGCAACTCTCCCGGAAGGAGAGAAACGTCTTACGGTCCCCTGAGAACCGGTCAGGTAACTTGAGGTCGGGTTCTAGAGGTGAGGTGAGGGGAACTACTACGGCAGCGTCACCCTGGTTGACCCTCTGGGCCAGGGCCTGGACCTGTAGGGAGAGGCCCTGCATCTGCTGGGTCAGGGTCTCAAGGGGGTCCATGATAGCGTCAGCGTAGGGGAAATGGTAGACTAGGTAAGGGGCTTGTAATTATGTAATGGCAGGAAGGAGGTGAAGGGAAAGTGAGCCCTAATCTACCCACCGCCCTGTCCCTGCCTACTTGCAACGACCCGCCCTAGGCGACGGGGTACAACTGGGCGGTGGTCCCTACGCTGTCTAAGTGCACGGGAAAACAAACAGGGAACACGCAAGGGAAGGGGCAGTAGCCCACGGGACGCCGCGAGGAAACGGAGCGGTGAATGAGTAGTCAGGTCCAGGATAAGGTGGAGTATACCCAAGTGAGCACGGAGGAGGAAGCAAGCCGGAGGCAAAGCAAAGCAGGTTAAGCAGAACAGCAGCAAGGCAGAAGCACGGCAGAAGCAGGCTGGAGCAAGCAGCAGTGGGGCCAGGAATCCAAAAGAATTACAAGCACTGAGGAGGAGAACACAGCAGGTAATAAAGGACAGGGGGCGGAGCTAACTCCGACTGACCAGGCCGCGATAGGCTCTCCCACTCCTGAGCCTGCCACCCTGGTTGGTGGGAGAGGGTGTCAGTCGAACAGGTCTGGCCTCAGGTGTGGATTGATTAATCCCAGGAGTATACCTAGACGTAGTACCTGGCAGATCCCTAACAACAGCTCTCTAATTATTATGTTGTCCTGTTAAAAAACAGCTTCTGGGACACTTTGGAGAAATGGCCGTACCATTGGTTCCATGACCAAATCAATATAAAGCTGAGCTGTTAGTGTATCTGAAATGAAGACTAGAGGGGCCAAACTACAGGGTGGGCCATTTATATGGATACACCTAAATAAAATGGTAATGGTTGGTGATATTAACTTCCTGTTTGTGGCACATTAGTATATGGGAGGGGGGAAACTTTTCAAGCTGGGTGTTGACCATGGTGGCCATTTTGAAGTTGGCCATTTTGTATCCAACTTTAGTTTTTTCAATGGGAAGAGGGTCATGTGACACATCAAACTTATTGAGAATTGCACAAGAAAAACAATGGTGTGCTTGGTTTTAACGTTACTTTATTCTTTCATGAGTTATTTACAAGTTTCTGACCACTTATAAAATGTGTTCAAAGTGCTGCCCATTGTGTTGGATTGTCAATGCAACCCTCTTCTCCCACTCTTCACACACTGATAGCAACACCGCAGAAGAAATGCTAGCACAGGCTTCCAGTATCCGTAGTTTCAGTTGCTGCACATCTCGTATCTGCACAGCATAGACAATTGCCTTCAAATGACCCCAAAGATAAAAGTCTAAGGGGGTCAGATCGGGAGACCTAGGGGGCCATTCAACTGGCCCACGACGACCGATCCACTTTCCAGGAAACTGTTCATCTAGGAATGCTCGGACCTGACACCCATAATGTGGTGGTGCACCATCTTGCTGGAAAAACTCAGGGAACGTGCCAGCTTCAGTGCATAAAGAGGGAAACACATCATCATGTAGCAATTTCAGATATCCCGTGGCCTTGAGGTTTCCATTGATTGTCTATGCTGTGAAGATACGAGATGTGCAGCAACTGAAACTACGGATACTGGAAGCCTGTGCTAGCATTTCTTCTGTGGTGTTGCTATCAGTGTGTGAAGAGTGGGAGAAGAGGGTTGCATTGACAAGCCAACACAATGGGCAGCACTTTGAACACATTTTATAAGTGGTCAGAAACTTGTAAATAACTCATGAAAGAATAAAGTAACGTTAAAACCAAGCACACCATTGTTTTTCTTGTGAAATTCTCGATAAGTTTGATGTGTCACATGACCCTCTTCCCATTGAAAAAACTAAAGTTGGATACAAAATGTCCGACTTCAAAATGGCCGCGATGGTCAACACCCAGCTTGAAAAGTTTCCCCCCTCCCATATACTAATGTGCCACAAACAGGAAGTTAATATCACCAACCATTCCCATTTTATTTAGGTGTATCCATATAAATGGCCCACCCTGTACTGTACATTATGCAACCCCACAACATAATCCCAGGAGTAGGATGGGTGTGACGTTCCTTTGTGAAGGCCTCTTCATGGCGTTGCCCACGTGGTCTCCAGACCAATCTCCGGCTATCATTGCATCCGAGACAAAAGCAGGACTCATCGCTGAAGAGGATATACCTCCATTCCAGCCTCCTTTGCCATATTGCTGTGCACAATGATAGCGTTTGAGAGCAGTGGCATGTGGTCAATGGAACAACTGTAGCTGGATGTCTGGCTCGTAGCCCGATGTTGTGCAAACGCCTTCTGATTGGTTGTGTCGACACTGGTTGCCGCCCTAGGCTTGGGATGTGACGTCCAGTTTCACTTGAAGTACAGAACGGATCACTACGCGCCATTCTTCCAATCACACGTTCCATCTGGCCAGGGGTTTGCCTCCGCGCGACTTTTGCTGTCATTCCTTTTCGTTGTATCTCTCCCAACCTCAGGGACACGCAACGTGAAACAGTGCTGTCATCTCGGCCTAGGGGTGTAACGATCTGCCGGCGTGATAAACCAAGGTCTCCAAGGTCAATGGTTTCTGTCCCTGTCAGTTTGCGACAAGTGGCGATAACTGGCACATCGACGAACAGCAGGCATCGCACAATCATCTCACACCACTTAATCCAATTTTGAGGTTTCATGTCCCCAAAAAATTATGCTTTCAATATGGTTTTTATGTCCCTCCCACATGCCACAGATTGGAGCTAAATGCTTGAAAATGTGATCATATTCCGATCTTCGCAGCACCTGCTACTTCCTCGATTTGCATAACTTTGCAGCTTGCCCTTCCTGGTGTTGCAATTTCAATGTTGAAGAAAGTCTGCAATAAGCTTGGTTATGATGCTGTATATATGTACTGAGCTTGGTTCTGGTGCAGTATTTATGTACTGATCTTGGTTTTAGTGATGTATTTATGTTATGAGCTTGCTTCTGGTGCTGTATTTATGTACTGAGCTTGGTTCTGGCACCGCCACTGTGTATTAGCCTGGAGATTCGTCATAGACTACTGTACACGCCGCACAGTCCTCCACCCTTCTCCCAATGCACAACCTAACTAAATGGGCTGAGCACGCTTAGGGTACTGAATGTGCACATATAGGTCTATACATAATAGGTGAGTTTGAAGGGGTTTTCCCACAAACACATGCATCCCCTACCCAAGGAATAGCTTGGGGTCCGACCGCTGAGACCACGAGTAATGAGGAGTACAGGGGACCAAAAGTCCCCCAAAGTGCTCCATGATAATGGAGCGCCAGTGCGCATGCTCGACCATATAGAGAAGCTGGAGACAGCGGTCTCAGAAGTCCCATAGGAATGAACAGTGCTGGAGTAAGATGCACCGAATTTTGGGCTTTGAGGACAGTTTTTTCATCACTGTGTTTTTACTTTTTCCATCAATGTAGCCATTAGGGGCCTGTTTATTGCTGGAAGACTGTGGGGTACATAAATGTATTACAAAACCTTTATAAATTTTTTAACCCCTTCCCGACATCCGCCGTGTATATATATATATATATATATATATATATATATATATACGGCGTTGTCAGGAAGGTGTTCTCACAAAGCACAGTATAGTTACGTAGCGGTGATAGGGCAGGCTCAGGAGCTGAGCCTGCACCATCACCGCCAGGTGTCACGGTTAAGACCGGAGCTAGTCTCTGATCCGGCTGATTAACCTCTCAGATTCTGCGCTCAATAGAGATCGCAGCATCTGAGGGGATTTTAGCCACCGGCATCCCAGCTTTGTGATCGCTGGGCTGACAAAGACTACAATAGCAACCGGAGCCATAATACTGGCCTCCCGGTCTGTTGGCTACGGAAGCCTCCTAAGACCCGCCCAGAGGTGGGGCCTAAAAGGCTTTCATAGTGGACAGCAAGATGGTGCCGACTCAGGAGCTGAGCTGGCATCATCAGCGGTGGGTGTCACTTGTATGTCACGGTTAACACCCTGCTGTAATGGCAGGAAAGCAATCGCTACATCTTAGTGGTTTGTAGCAAATTGGCAGCCCTGCAATGCGATCGCAGGGCTGCCTGACTGATATTATGGCAACAGGAGGCCTAACAATGGCCTCCTGCTCTGCCGATTACAGAAGCCGATTAGGCCGCGCCCGGAGGCAGAGCCTAATCTGTTTGCGGTCAGTGAACGACTAACAGTTCTAATACATTGCACTACTGTGGGGTGAAAATGCTCACTACACCCCTTAATAAATGCCTGGATGGGTGTAGTTTCCAAAATGGAGTCACTTCTCAGGGGTTTATTTTATTATTTTACATCACAGCCTTGCAATTGTCAACCAATACTTTGTAAGTCGCCAAATTAGGCCTCAATTTTGCATGGTACTCTTTCACTTCTGAGCCCTGTCGATTGCCCAGGCAAAAGATTATGGCCACATGTAGAATGTTTCTAAAACCGGGAAACCCAGCATAATAATTAGAGAGCTGTCTTTTCAAGCTGAGCACAACATATTGGTATATCTATAGAAAAATTGGCATTTTCACTCTGTGACATAGGGTGTACATTCATTTCTGGAAAACACATGCAGTGTTAACATGCTAACTACACCCCCTAGGTGAATACCTTGAGGGGTGTAGTTTCCAAGATGAGGTCACTTCTGGGGGGTTTCCACTGTTTTGGTCCCACAGGGGCTTTGCAAATGCGACATAGCGCCCAGAAACCAATCCAGCAAAATCTGCACTGCAAAAGCCAAATGGTGCTCCTTCCCTTCTGAGCCCTGCCGTGTGTCCAAACAGCAGTTTATGACCACATATGGGGTATTTACATATTCTGGAGAAGTTTATTTACAAATGTTAGGGTGCTTTTTCTTCTTTACTTTTTTTCAGCTAAAACGACATCTTATTGGAAAAATGTAAATATTTTTATTTTCACTTCCAAATTCTAATACAATCTATGAAACACCTGTGGGGTAAAAAATGCTCACTACACCCCTAGATGAATTCCTTTTGGGGTATAGTTTCCAAAATGTGGTCTTTTTTTGGGTGTTTCCTTTGTTTTGGTACCACAAGACCTCTACAAACCTGACATGGTGCCTAAAATATAATCTAATAAAAAGAAGGCCCCAAAATCCACTGGGTGCTCCTTTGCTTCTGGGCCAGTGCTTCAGTCCATTAGCACACTTGGGCCACATGTGGGATATTTCTAAAAACTACAGAATCTGGGCAATAAATATTGAGTTGTGTTTCTCTGGTAAAACCTTCTGTGTTACAGAAAAAAATGAATTAAAAATGAATTTCTGCCCAAAAAAATTTAATATGTAAATTTCACCTCTACTTTGCTTTAATTCTTGTGAAACGCCTAAATACTTTGAGGGGTGCAGTTTTTAAAATGGGGTGATTTATGGGAGTTTGTATTGTATGGGCCTCTCAGACTGCATGTACTAATGTTATCCCCATATTAAGTGTCGCTGATGCATCATTACCCCATTTAATAAACCAATAAAGCAACGAAACCTGTTTCTTGGAGAATGTGGGAATGGCCACAGCTTTATTTAACACAACCAAACATTTTTGTATCACATGGCCCTGAAGTAACCACTTAATTTATTCACATCTCCTGTGATGCCGCCCACTGTGAAGCGGCGTGCATGTAGGTTCTTCTCCGGATTTTACTCTTCAGAGCCTATCTCCGCCTGCTGTGACATCTGAAAAACAAAGAAAAACCACAGAAACACGCCTACGCAAAGAAAAAGGAAGCAACTGACGAGCCATAATAGACATGGCATAGAAAAGCAAAGAAATTAAAAGACAGAGAAAACACCATAACTACACACCCAAATTTTCCCAAAGAGGGAGGGCGGGAGGGACGTTTGCAGCTCCAGCAGGTAAGATAGTGAACTGCCCTTGACCTCAACTATTTATCTGCTCCTAACCCCTCCTCTATCCCCTTGTCCAACCAATCCCTGCTCCTGATTTTTTCCCGCACTTTTTCCCCCCTTCCATCCCCCTATCACATACAGTCCCAGGCACTTTCTCTATTTGATTTAGTGCCTCAAGACTGCATGTACTAATGTTATCCCCATATTAAGTGTCGCTGATGCATCATTACCCCATTTAATAAACCAATAAAGCAACGAAACCTGTTTCTTGGAGAATGTGGGAATGGCCACAGCTTTATTTAACACAACCAAACATTTTTGTATCACATGGCCCTGAAGTAACCACTTAATTTATTCACATCTCCTGTGATGCCGCCCACTGTGAAGCGGCGTGCATGTAGGTTCTTCTCCGGATTTTACTCTTCAGAGCCTATCTCCGCCAAGGAGGATACCGCGAACACCTACGCGGTACTCCGACCACCCCCACCACACAATGCCAAACCAGCCTCCACTCCATCTTGCAGACCCGACAGCATGATGTCGATCCCAATGTCATTTAAATGAACGCCGTCAGATAACAATAAGTCCCCATTGTCACCTTCCAACATCAAATGACGAATTGCTACCCCCCCAATGGAACGAACAAACCTGGAAATACGAACATTCAACACCCGTCTTGACCGCTCGATGGCCACAGCACTTCTAGCTCCTCGCCAATGAGTTCGTGCAATCACCTCAGACCAGACAATCACACAATCAGAAAAAAGCTGTTTGAAATGACCTAAATCAGCCTTGATAAGGGACAACAACTCCGACAATTTCACATTTCCCAAATCATTTCCCCCAACATGTATAACGAGCACAATTGGACCACGGCATTCCCGACTAACTTCAACTATTAACGGCAACAGCTGAACCCACCTCAGCCCTCTGATACCTTTCCAGTGCACCTCGGCCGATGACACCCCAAGACTGAGGCCTAAAGGCCGATATTCAGCCCGACGAGCTGCCCAGAAAATAAAAGAATGGCCAACTATCCATACTTCCGGCCGATGTTCTGAAATGACAAGGAAAATCAAAACAACACCAGATCCGGACGCACATAGGACCTATAACAAGTTGAACTCCACCTACCCAGACGTTTAATATCTTCCTCCCCCATACCTAAAGCATTAGCCTCCGTGGCTGCCCCTATTCTAAACGAATGAGTCCCAAACTCAGCAGGATCAACGCCCAAATGCTCCAAACAAGACTTAAGAACGGCTCCAAATTGAAATCGAGTAAGCGGCAAAGAATTAGAATGTACCAAGAAAGGAACCCCATCAGCTCGAAAAGACAAAAACTCACGCACCAAACGAACTGGACAGAATTCACCACCCAATGAATTCACACACAACCAAACACCAACGCCCATCTGATCATTCTTGGACCGTCTCACACATACCCGGACCACTTTTTCCTCCAATAAAACATCCGCAAACAGAAGACCCCCAAACCGCTTTGCGCTCGGTGACACCAATTCGCTCACCCGCAATGCTGCGAAAAAGGCCAAAGAAAAAGCAGTATGCAGCAAAACAGACTCATAAGGATCAAAGCAAACAGCCGGAACAACCATCAACATCCTTAGTAATAAAGCATATGTAATAGGCCTCCTAGCATCCTTCACAATATGCTCCTTCTTCCACCCCTTCAATGCCTGTCTAATAACAAACATTTTCGTCACATCAGTACAACCCCACAACTTCAACATAAACGCAATACCAGTCAAACCTTTTGAAACCGTGTACACCGAAGAACCATTAGTACGCATCCGAGACAAATACTCCAACGTAACCTCATAATGCCGCTCATCATTTGTAGGAAAAACCCCGCCAGATAATTCCAACCACTCCGCCCAAAACTTATTATGGCTCCGCCATGTACCTGGTACCACAGAACCTTGAACTAGCCGGGCAAGTTCCCCTCGACCAGGGCTCATAAGTGATTCGGGCAACGCTCCCCTTCCAGCCGTGCTCCCGGGTGAAGCTCCCGAAAGACCCCCATCTGCAAACGAGATAAGGCATCTGCGATTTTATTCTCAACACCCGGCACATGTGTAGCCCGAAACCAAATGTTACATTGCATGCAACGTAGAACTAAATGCCTAAGTAACGCCAAAACCGGCAATGATCCAGAAGACAAATTGTTAACAGCCTGCACCACTGCCATATTGTCCGTCCAAAAACGTATGCGACTATTCAACATCTTTGAACCCCACAACTCCACTGCAACCACAATGGGAAAGAGTTCTAAAAGTGTCAAATTCAATGTCAGACCCATACTACTCCAGCCCACAGGCCAACGTGCAAAACACCACTCCGCTCCAAAAACCGCACCGCAACCGACACTGCCAGCAGCATCTGTAAACAGCTGCAACTCAAAACTGGAAACCTCCTCCGACTGACAAATCGCCCTACCATTAAAAGATCGCAAAAAAGTCTGCCACACGCGCAAATCATCTTTCATTTGCCTAGTGACTCGAATGAAATGATTTGAGCGCGAAATACCCCTAGTCGCCAATGATAGGCGTCTAGAGAAAACGCGACCCATGGGAACGATCCTGCAAGCAAAAACCAGCAACCCTAACAGTGACTGAAGATGCTTCAGGGTAACCTTTTTTGATAAAACAAATTCGTCAATGGTACAAAGCAGACGCGCAAGCTTGTCGTCAAGTAATTTGAAAACCATTTCTTGCGTATCAATTTCAATACCCAGAAACGACAAAATCGTAGCCGGACCAACCGTCTTCTCTTCTGCTATCGGGACACCAAATTCGGACATTAAAACTCGAAAGGTTTTCAGCAAATAACCACATATTCCTGAATCACTTGGACCTACAAATAAAAAGTCGTCTAGATAATGAATGGCTGAAGAAATACCTGTCTTGAAACGAACCGTCCATTCCAGAAAGGAACCAAAAACTTCAAAATAGTAACATGAGATGGCACAACCCATAGGCAAACACATGTCTACAAAAAACTGCTCATCTAACCGACATCCCAACAAATGGAAACAGGCAGGATCCACAGGCAACAAACGAAAAGCTGACTCTATGTCCGATTTAGCAAGCAAGGCACCTACGCCTGCCTCCCGTACCAACCGCACAGCCACATCAAAAGACGTGTAAGACACTGCAGCCTCATCTCTGGAAATCCCATCGTTGACCGAATCCCCACGAGGGAAGGAAACTTGATGAATCAACCTAAACTTCCCCGGTTCCTTTTTGGGGACCAAGCCAAGAGGAGAAACCCGTAAATTCGTATAAGGTGGCTCCCCAAAGGGGCCCGCCATCCTGCCTAAAGACACCTCATTCAGCACTTTTTCCCGTGCCAAACACATGTTTTCTTTCACCGATTTTAAATTATCTGACAACATCAAAACCGAAGAAGAAACATGCGGAATGAAAAAACCTTCACTGAAGCCCCGACCTAACAAGTCTGCTTCCTGTCTCTTGGGATACCTGGCGAGCCACGGTTCCATCGCGAGAGCGCTCACCGGAGTTCTCCGCTGCACCGGCAGGACCCACCTTGGAAGGTTGTTTTGCCCGTCGGAAACAGCGAAGCGCGGAATGGGCACCCCCGCAGATGGAGCACTCATGACGAAACTTGCAGGAAGAATAGAACCTGCAATGTCCCTCATTGTAGAGCCAACATGCTCCTGTTGGGCGCTGCGCCGCAATCCCGGGCGCTGAACCCGAAACTGCGACTCCTGCCTGAAAGGGCCGAGCCTGCTTTTGAGCCAAAATTAGTTGTAACCACACATCCGTCGCCTTCGACGCCCAACCAATGTCAGGCGTCATCGCCAACCGACGGCGAAATTCCTCGTCATATCTCCACCAAGCTGCACCTCCGTGCAATTTGTGGGCACTGAATATAGTGTCTACATACACAAACAGCTCGGCCCCTTTTTCCGGAAAACGTTGACAGATGACATGAGCCAAGGTAGAAAAACCCTGGAGCCAATTGCCAAAAGTTTTCGCGACTTTCACCTTTTTCTCCGAACCTCTTTCGAAAACACGCTCCTTATCTATCGTCACATGATCGACCGACACCAATGACCAAACATCCACAAAGTCATGTGCCCATATCTTGTCCTTGATCTCCGCAGACAGGTGAGTACCTAAAGGAGCAACACCACAAAACAGCGAATCACGGAATGCCAAGCCAGACATACTGGCCGCCCGCTCAGGCGGAGGCTGAGCCCCCCCTGGCAAAACCAACGGAACCGAAGCTCCGCCTTTTGTACCCAAACCATCCAACAAGCTTTTTAATGCCGAAACTAAATCAATAGCAGATAAATCACCCTTAGGTAGCCATGCGTTCCCACATGGAGACTCACCGGAGAAGGGCGTCCTCGTCACTTCCGAGGGTGCATCAACTCTCCCAGATACCGGAACCACAGACAGATCCCCACCAGGTGGACAGGCTGAGGCAACTTCTGGAACTGGAACCAGCGAAGACGAATGACGATCCCTGTGCTCCCGCCGATGACTCCTCATTTATCTCCTTCCCATGCGGCTGGGTGTACTAGCTCCCGACGACGACTGGGACGGCGAAGAATATGCTGTACTGGAAGACACACTCCTACTCCGGGAACGGCGACGTCTCTCAACCTGATGGCGTGGACGCCCGTGACCACCACGACGATGTCCTCTTCCATGCCGTCTCCTTCGCCGTCTGCGTCTCGCCGACACCGCACCTGGAAGAGAAAACTCCGAAAGAGAAACTGGCAAATCACGTTGCTCCGCAGACTGCCTGCACGGCAACAGATCACTGCTACCGCACGACAATCCACCCAGCGCACTCCTCTCATTCACAGTGCCTGTGCCTGGTAAAAACAGGCCACTCACCAGCTCTGTGTCATTTTCAGAACCACCAGCAGGTGGCAGCAAATGCACACCTAACCTGCTGGTGCCTGAGGCCTGCGTCTCTGCTCTCCTGAGACCGCCCCCTCCAGCTCCCCTCTCAACCACGGCCTGCTGTGAGAGGGAAAAAGCTGTCGGGCCGGGAAGAAGAACCAGCGGTGCACTAATCACGGCCCCGGCTTCTGCGGCTGCTTGCGGCCTTGCACTGCCTGCAGCCCGGATGGGGAGAACTGCAGAAGCTCCCCCAGCCAGGGGAGTGGGTGGCACGACGTCGGGACCGGGTGAAGGGGAGAGCAGGCGACGGCGCCTCCGTCCCGCTCCTGACGAGCGAACGGTGCCGGCCCGCCTCTGGGTGGCTGAAGGTGGACTGGGGCTCAAACGGGGAGGAGGCCGAGAAACCCGGCGCGGCCTACCTCTAACTGCCGACGCCGACGGGACTCCACCGCTGCTGACACCGACGACCGCCGCAGGTAACACCTCTTGCCTGCGATCCCCTGCCAGGAACACCTCCAGCCAGCTTGTACCCTCCGTGGCAACCCGCTGTGCCACCTGCCTCATCAGCTCATCCGCCATCTGTACTCCGGAAAACGCCCTGGACCGCAGAGGAAGATCTCTCACAGGACCAGACGTCTGACGTTTGCAGCTCCAGCAGGTAAGATAGTGAACTGCCCTTGACCTCAACTATTTATCTGCTCCTAACCCCTCCTCTATCCCCTTGTCCAACCAATCCCTGCTCCTGATTTTTTCCCGCACTTTTTCCCCCCTTCCATCCCCCTATCACATACAGTCCCAGGCACTTTCTCTATTTGATTTAGTGCCTCAAAACCCACTTCAGAACTGAACTGGTCCCTGAAAAAATAGCCTTTTGACATTTTCTTGAAAATGTGAGAAATTTCTGCTAAAGTTCTAAGCCTTGTAACGTCCTATAAAAATAAAAGGATGTTAAAAAAATTATGCCAATCTAAAGTAGACATATGGGAAATGTTAATTAGCAACTATTTTGTGTGGTATAACTGCCTGTCTTACAAGCAGATACATTTAAATTGATAAAAATGAAAATTTTTGCAGTTCTTCGCTAAATTGTGGTGTTTTTCACAATAAAATACTGAATGTATTGACCATGTTACCAGTAACATAAAGTCCAATGTGTTACGAGAAAACAATCTCAGAATCACTTCGATAAGTAAAAGCCTTCCCAAGTTATTACCACATAAAGTGGGATATTTCAGATTTGAAAAGTAAGGCTGTCAGGAAGGTCAAAAGTGGCCACAGCGGGAGGGGGTTAACCCCTTAATGACCGCCGATACGTCTTTTTACGGCGGTCATTAGTGGGCTTTATTCTAGAGCGCCGCTAAACTACGTCGCTGCTGTAGAATAAAGTAAACAGAGCAGGGAGCCGTGAAATCTCCCTGCTCTCAGGGCTGGGGGCGTCCCTGCTCTGCCGGGTGAGATCGATATTAGTATCGATCTCACCTGTTTAACCCCTCAGATGCGGTGCACAATAGCGTGCACCGCATCTGAGTGGTTTTGGAGAGAGGGAGGGAGCTCCCTCTCATCTCACTGACACCCGGCGATAAAATCGCCGAGTGTCTGTGTCTTCTATGGCAGCCGGGGGTCTAATAAAGACCCCCAGGTCTGCCTGCAGCGAATGCCTGCTAGATCATGCCGCAGGCATGACCTAGCAGATGCCTGTCCGTTTTAAACGGACAGGCAGTAATACACTGCAATACAAAAGTATTGCAGTGTATTATAATAGCGATCGGAGGATAGTGAAGTCCCCTAGTGGGACTAGTAAAAAAGTAAAAAAAGTTTAATAAAGTTAATTTAAAAAAAAAGTGAAAAAAAAAAATGAAAAACCCAGCTTTTCCCCTTACAAAATGCTTTACTATTAAAAAAAACTACAATAAAGCAAAAAAGTTACACATATTTGGTATCGCCGCATCCGTAACGACCCCGACTATAAAGCTGTTACGTTATTTAACCCGCACGGTGAACGCCGTAAAAAATAAAATTAAAAACAATGGAAAAATTGCTGTTTTCTGTTAATCCTGACTTTAAAAAAATGTGATAAAAAGTGATCAAAAAGTCGCATCTACTCTCAAATGGTACCAATAAAAACTGCAAGTCGTCCCGCAAAAAACAAGACCTTATACAGCTTATAAAGTTACAGCTCTTCGAATGTGACAATGGAAAAATCTAAAAAATGGCTTGGACATTAGGGCCCAGAATGCCAGCAGGGGGAAGGGGTTAAGGGTGAGAATGGAAAAAAACAGCAATGTCAACTTGGTTTTTTGGGGCTTCGCTTTAATGGCGTTCACCGTGCGGTATAAATTACATGTTAACTGTATTCTGTGGATTGCTTAGGGTTGATGCCTAATCATTTATATAGTTTTTTTACGTTTATGGTTTTGCACAATAAAAACACTTTCTTTTTAAATCATTTGTCCTTGTATTGCCACATTCTGAGAGCCATAACTATTTTTGTTTTCTTTCCCTTCAACCGAGCTGTATGAGGGCATTTGTTTTTTTTGCGGGATGAGTTGTATTTTTCAATGGCACATATAACTGTAACAACTGCAGCTGTGGACCGCCGCCCCTCCCCATCGCCGAACGGCCACAACCGCAGCCTCCTGGCCGTCTGCCAGCATCTCCCTTCCCAGAGAAGCCAGCTTTCCCCGTCCTGGACTGTATAATAGGGTGTGCGTGCGCTCACTAAAGTTTCCCTAACCTATCACAAGACTACCCTGGACTATAAAAAAGGTCTCTGCGTTTCCACTCCTTGCCTGAGTGTTGTTGTCTACTCATGTTCGTATTTCAAATGGTCCCTTGGTTGTATCCTGCTCCCAGTGTTCCTGTGCCCTGCTACATGATCCTGTATCACGTGCTGTGTTTGATCCAGAGCCCTTCTAGTGTTGGAGTAACATTGTGTCATCCGCTACGTCTGTTGTCATCCGCTACACCTGCTGTTATACACCACGTCTGGTGTCACCTGCCACTCCTGGTATCATCCACGTCTGGCACTTCCTGCCACATCAAGCCCCATCTGTGCCAAAACCTCTGCAACTGTCTAGACTATCTCAGGTACCCTTGTGCTACGAACTTTGCATAGACTGTGACTTGATCAGCTGCCACTCCGCTACGGCGGAGCGGCCTTGTGGGTCCACATACCCCTAGATTGTGACAGAACGCTCAGATCATGGAACCCTAGACCGCGGTTCAAGTGATGCAATCGGATATGCGTGACCTACGTGCATGCCAGGATCAACTCCTCGTGGCAGTAAATTCTATCATCGCCCGACTGGATCAGCCTCCTGCTCCTATTCAAGTTGCTGCTGCTGCTCCAATCCCTGTTACTCCTCCTGTCTGTTCCGGATCTACGGTTTCGCTGCCTCTTCCACCTCGCTATGACAGTGAACCTAGAGCTTGTAGAGGTTGTCAACCAATGGACCATCCATTTAGACTGCGTGCTCACCTCTTCCCCTCTAATGAAGCCAAGGTAGCGTTGATCATTTCCCTTATCGCTTGCAAGGCCCTGGCATGGGCAAACCCCATCTTGGAACGAGAGGGCCCTGAATTCTCGGACCTGGCGTTATTCCTAGAGACTTTTCGTACTGTGTTCGAGGAGCCGTGTCGAACGTCCTTTGCTGTAGCCACTCTGATAACTCTCAAGCGAGGAGAGTCCACGGTAGGAAAGTATGCTATCTCCTTGCGTTCACTGGCAGCAGATTTCGCATGGAACAATGAGGCATTGGTGGCGACATTTTGGCAGGGACTGCCCTCGCACTTCAAAGACGAGTTAGCACCCCGCGATCTTCCTTCTACCCTGTATGCTCTTATCCTGTTGGCTACCCGGGTCGACATGAGGATCCAGGAACCTGGTCAGGAGGTTTGGCGGGAGAGACGTTTCCACAGACTGGCACCCTCGTTCCAGAGACCACTATTGTCTCCTCCTGTTGCTCTACCTGATGAACCTATGCAGGTAGACAGAATCAAATTGTCCATGCAGGAGAAACAGCGCAGACGTTCTTCAGGTCTGTGTCTGTATTGCGGCCTTAAAGGCCATTTCCTGTGCCAATGTCCACAAAACCCGGGAAACTCCAGTGCCTAGGTCTGGTTGGAGAGACAACCCTAGGTGGGACGACACCAAACGTCAAAGCCTCTGCCAAGATATCTATTCCTGTGACCATCATCTCTGGAGAGACATCACACTCCTCATCTGGATTCCGGAGCAGCTGCAAATTTTATCGAGCAGGATTTAGTGGATCGCCTACATCAACACTATCATTGCTCAATCCTATTGTGTCTGTCACTAAACCACTGACACTACAAATCAGAGTTCTTTACTCGGAACAAATTACCTTCCTCGATCTACCTAAAGCTATCAACCCTGTTCTCCTGGGCTTGCCTTGGCTTCATCTACACGCTCCGGTTCTCAACTGGAGTTCTGGAGAAGTCCTCCAATGGGGACCCAGATGCCTTAGTTGTTGCCTGCCACAGGTTCATCCTGTTTTTCCTCCACTGCCTCAGTCACTCTCCAATCTACCGTCTCATTATGCTAGTTTTGCGGACATCTTCAGCAAGAAGGAAGCAGAGACTATTCCCCCTCATGGAATCTACTACTGCCCTGTTGAGTTACTTCCTGATGCTTCACCACCTTGAGGGCGAGTTTGTCCTCTCTCCTTGCCAGAGACCCTAGCTATGTTAAGGTGAACCTCAGGAGAGGGTTCACATGGAAGTCTTCCTCCCCATGTGGAGCCGGATTCTTCTTCATGAAGAAGAAGGACGGATCTCTTCGTCAATGTATCGACTACTGGGGTCTTAACCAAATCACGGTAAGAAATAAGTATCCCCTGCCGCTCATTTCAGAACTTTTTCATAGAATTTGTGGGGCCAAGGTGTTCACAAAGCTGGATCTACGCGGAGCATACAACTTGATTCGTATCCACAAAGGTGACGAGTGGAAAACCGCATTTAACAGCCGAGGTGGCCACTATGAATATCTTATGATGCCCTTTGGTCTATGTAACGCTCCATCTGTGTTCCAGGAGTTTGTAAATGACGTTTAAGGGGTAATTGTCTATATGCTAAACTTGAGAACTGTGTTGTCGAGAACAGCTCTCTGCCTTTCCTGGGCTACATCGTATCTGACCGTGGACTCAAGATGGATCCTGAGAAGGTGAAATCCGTCCTATAATGGCCACGTCCACAGGGCCTGCGGCCCATACAGCATTTTTTGGGATTCGCTAACTTCTACCGGCAATTCATCCCGAACTTCTCGTCTCTGACTGCTCCAATCTCGGCCAAAAGGGGGTGAATGCCAAGGTTTGGCCCCTGGAGGCAGAATCAGCGTTTATTAACCTCAAAAGTGCTTTCACTTCAGTCTCCGTTCTCCATCACCCTGATGCTTCTCAGCAGTTCTTTCTGGAGGTGCACGCGTCTTCCGTAGGTGCAGGAGCACTACCTGCCAAAAGAACTCTAAAGGCAAGATGGTGGCTTGTGGCCTGTGGCTCAAAATTATTCTCCCCAGCAGAATGCAACTATTCCATCGGGGATCGGGAATTGCTGGCCATCATGTTGGCCTTAGAGGAGTGGAGACACTTGCTGGAGGGTGCTATCCATCCTATTATCATCTATACTGACCACAAGAACCTCACATACCTATAGTCGGCTCAACAATTAAATCCTCGTTGTTCTTTGCCCGATATCAGTTTTTGCTTCACTTCCGTCCTGCAGACATGAATGTGAAAACTGACGCCCTGTCTCGCTCCTTCAAAACCAATGACTCTGAGGAAACGCCTCAATACATTATAGATCCTTCTAGAATTATTGCCGCTAACCCTCTGCAAATTAGAGACATTCCTCCTGGAAAAATATTTGACCGTCTTGCTGACAGGAAGAGAATTCTCTGCTGGGTACACAACTCTAAACTAGCTGGGCACTCTGGTGTCCATAAGACACTGGACTTGATAGCTCGTCACTATTGGTGGCCTACTCTGCCTGGAGATGTTGCAGATTATGTCTCCTCATGTATGAACTGTGCCTCGAACAAGTCTACCCGATCCAAACCTGCTGGTCTGCTACTACCCCTGCTTGTTCCTGATGCCACTTGGAAGCATATCACTATGGACTTTATCACTGACCTTCCTCCCTCAGCTGGATGTACTACGGTCTGGGTAGTAGTGGATCGTCTCTCTAAAATGGCACATTTTATTCCATTGACTGGTCTTCCGTCTGCAAATCTGTTTATTCTACACATCTTCCGGCTACACGGACTTCCTTTGCATATTGTCTCGGATCGGGGTGTGCAGTTAACATCCAAGTTCTGGAGAGATGAAACACAGACTCCTAGGTAAGTTTAATATATTTTTTGTTTTCTGAGTTGCTTTTTTTGCGGCAGGATTGCAAAAGACGGAACAACTGATATTTGATTCAGGATTTACATCCCCATTGAATTCAATGGGGAAATCCCGCAACAAATAAGCAGCATTTACAATTGACATTTTGCGGAATAAAACTCTGCACCGCAAGTCAATTTCTGAGCGTTTTTTCCACTCAGTATTGACGCAGCATGTGGATGATACTATATTTGCTGTGTATTTTCTGCAACGAGATCCGTTGCGGAAAATCCGCAGTATTTACGCAACATGCCATAGTAGGCCTGGGGGCCTTTGTTAGGCCCGCGGCTGCCATGACAATCCATTGGCGCCCCCTGATCGTGTCACAGGGCACCAATAGGGTGACAAAGGGATGCCCCCTCCCCCTGTAGCCAATTAAATGCTGCAGTCCCCATGCACTGCAGTATCTAAGAGGTTAACCCCGTTGCAGCGGGATGTCGGCTGTCTGTGCCATCCATTGAACGTGCCATTATGTTCTACTGCGGTTAAAAGACTGCAATAACGATTTAATGGTATGCCCACTTGCAGAAGGGGTTAATGTAGGTTCTTTTTGACGAGTGAATGAATGGAAATTATGTCTGTTTTGCTTTATTGGGTTCCCATGTTTCCACGCTCCTATTAAGGCCACTTTCACATGGCAGTATCTTGATCAGTATTTTGCATCAGTATTTCTAAGTCAAAACCAGGAGTGCAACCAAGAGCCGCCATCAGGGCTGGCTCTACTACTGGTACTCCTGTCAGGAACCTAGCAAAAAAAAGAAATGACAGGGGCCCGCACGCCTGCCAGCTCGCGGGCCCACCCGCTGGCACTTGTCATTGCAGTCGCTGCCCAAG
Source organism: Rhinoderma darwinii (assembly GCF_050947455.1). Lineage (NCBI taxonomy): Eukaryota > Metazoa > Chordata > Amphibia > Anura > Rhinodermatidae > Rhinoderma > Rhinoderma darwinii. The sequence continues at coordinate 96,053,606 of NC_134689.1, read as the reverse complement.
GTTAATTTGGAGAAAGAGACAGTCCACATTATATTGCAGGGCCCGTTCCTTCATCACAAAACTAACCCGGCATCAGTCTTGTGTAGAAGAGCCCAGTGTTAGTTACTTTGGAGAAAGGGTTCTGAATTTAGGGGTCAGGTTAAAGTTCTGAATTAATTTAGGGGTCTGGTCTGGGGTCTGAATTAATGTAAGGGTCTAATTGGGGGTGTACATTAGTTTAAAGGGTCTGAATTAATTTATGGTTTTGGTCAGGGTCTGAGTTTAGTATACTCAAGCAGCTGTATCTTACGCTGCATTCTGTACCTGCCAGTTCCAAGGGACTGACGGGTTCAGTGTCTGCGTGTCTGTCAGTCCCGCGGAAATGACTGATTCAGGTTTTAGCTCATGATACAGCTGCACTTTAAACAGAAAACAGCAACTGTATCTCAGAAAGTAAAAATAATTTTTATTAAAAACTAATTATAAAGTTGCACAAAACACACTAATTGACTTTTTTATTTAAAAAAATTGCTTTCGAAGGTGTACATAGCCTTTAGGCTGGGTTCACACGACCATGTTACGTCCGTAATGGACGGAACGTATTTCGGCCGGAAGTCCCGGACTGAACACAGTGCAGGGAGCCGGGCTCCTAGCATCATAGTTATGTACGATGCTAGGAGTCCCTGCCTCACTGACGGACAACTGTCCCGTACTGTAATCATGTTTTCAGTACGGGACTCTTAGCATCGTACATAACTATGATGCTAGGAGCCTGGCTCCCTGCACTGTGTTCTGTCCGGGACTTGCGGCCGAAATACGTTCCGTCCATTACGGACGTAATGTGCTCGTGTGAATCCAGCCTTAGGGATCTGGTCAGTGGTATGAATTAATTTTGTATCTGGTGTCTACACAGGTGACAGGTGTGAGGAGGAGGTGAATACTTCATCCAGGCGTGCTGCGGTAGTGGAAGATCATAGAGTCTGCAGGAGCCAGAAGCATCAGCCAGCAATGAAACTTGGTGAGCGACTCTGCTGTGTAAAAGCAGCAGCTTCAGTGCAATGATTTTATTTATGTGTACCCCCTGCACAACTACTGTCTCCACCCTGCCCTTCCACAGAGCCCATGTCAGGATACATATCCGCCCTGGCCCCACTCTCACCACTGTCACTTTCTGCTTTCTTAGCCACCCACCACAGAGTCCCTGCCACCTAGTCTCTCCTCCTTGTCCCCTGACCGAGACCCTGCCCACCTACTGTCTTCCCTGGCCCTCCAGAGAGCCACTGCCAGTTTGCATCACACCCTAGCACTGGGGTAGCTATAGGGGTCGCGGCGGTCGCAACTGCGACCGGGCCCCGAAGCCAGGGGGGCCCACGGCCCCCCGCACCACATCAATAAAAAGTTACTATAGTAACTCGGGCCGCGGGCCCCTGTTACTATAGTAACATACTTTACTTACCTTCCTGGTTCCGGATCGCAGCGGAGGTCCTGACGTCAAGCGCTGTGCGCAGCGCATGACGTCAAAGCGCTATGCGCCGCGCACAGCATCGAGACGACAGAACTCCCGCCGCGGCCGAAGAGGAAGGTAAGGTTAGCTCTGACTGGCGGGGTCCGACTCCCGGGATCCGCCAATCAGCTGTTTTGAAGGGGCCGCAGCACTCGTACGAGAGCTGCTCCCCTTCATTCCTGTCACTTCATTCCGGTCACACTGTGAATCCGTGTCGGCGATTCACAGTGTGGGCGAGTAGTGAAATGAAGGGGAAGCAGCTCTCGTACGAGTGCTGCGGCCCCTTCAAAACAGCTGATTTGCGGGTCCCGAGAGACACATCAGCTATTGATGGCCTATCCTGAGGATAGGCCATCAATGTTTAGGGACTGTACAACCCCTAAGCCTACGATGTAGCAGGCTTAGGGGGCCCATGAGACAGGATCACAGATTGTGTGATCCTGTCTGCTGGGCCCTGTATCTAAGCCAATCACATGGTAGGCTTAGATACATGGCCCATGCGTGATCCTGTCTGCTGGGCCCTGTATCTAAGCCAATCACATGGTAGGCTTAGATACATGGCCCATGTGTGATCCTGTCTGATGGGCCCTGTATATAAGCCTACCACACTGTAGGTTTAGATACAGGGCCCCAGCACACAGTAATCTTAAACTGTATAAGATTACTGTCTGCTGGACCCTGTATCTAAGCCTATGTTGTAGTAGGCTTAGATACAGGGTCCCACAGACAGTATCACACATGGGCCCTGTATCTAAGCCTAACACACGTGTTACTAATCATTCAAAAAGGGTATGTTCACACGCTGAGTCAAAAACTTCCGAAATACGGAACTGTTTTCAAGGGAAAACAGCTCCTGATTTTCAGACATTTTTTAAGACACTCGCATTTTTCGCTACGTTTTACGCAGCATTTTTTATGCCCATTTTTGGAGCTTTTTTGAATAGTCTATGAAAAACGGCTCCAAAAACGTCCCAAGAAGTGACCGTTTTCAAAACGGTCGCGTAAAGAAACGGCCCATCGGAACAGGACGCCGTTTTTCCTATTGAAATCAATGGGCAGATGTTTGGAGGTGTTCTGCTTCCGATTTTTCGGACGTTTTTCGGGTGTTTCCGAAAAACGGACAAAATAAGCTGTGTGAACATATCCTAATAAGCAACACAAGAGAAAGTTGATGTCACTTCTTACCAGCCTGCTAATGAATACTTCCAATCAATGCCCAATTTAGATTACAACAATACAGTGCTTAATCCTCCGATACAGTGCTCATGTAATGCCCCATACAGTGCTCAGTAAATACCCCAATACAGTTCTGAAAAAATACTTCAATTAATGCCAACATTCAGAGCTCAGTAAGGCCCCATGTACACAACCGCAATTACGGACCCATTCATTTCTATTAACCATGGACACCTTCCCGTATATTTGCGGGAAGGTGTCCGGGCCGTAGAAAGCCTCCGCAAAAGATAGGACATGTCCTATCTTTTGATTTTTACGGACCGTGCTCCCATACTTTATATGGCAGCACAAGCCGAAAATGCAGGTCGCTGTCCGCGACCATCCGTGCCCGTAATTCACGAACCGTGATTATGGGCACGGCTGTATGCATGAGGCCTTAAAGTTATTGTCTCATGTATTTAATTTTAATTTCAATAATTAGATGGCTGTAGAAGAGAAATAATGAGTTTGTGGTTACAGTGATTTATTTTTTATTAAAAAAAACAAAAAACTTACCTGCCATATTGGAGACACCCTTCCTTCCTGTATTGTCTGTGTAAACAGTGTGGCAAAGTATGTGCAGTTGCAATGAATGGGAGTTAAAGTGTAGCTAAACGTTTGACAAACTTCTGACATGTTAGTGACATGTCAGAAGTTTGGATTGGTGGGGGTCCGAGCACTAAGACCCCCCACCAATCGCTAGAACAAAGCAGCTGAAGTGCTTGTGTGAGCGCTGTGCCGCTTCGTGTCTGTTCGGTAAAAAAAATCCAAGTGCTCTATCCAATACAGATTTAAAAAAGGTTATGCAGAACTAGAAAAACATGGCTTCTTTCTCCAAAAAACAGTGCCACACTTGTCCACACATTGTGTGTAGTATTGCATCTTAGCCCCATTCATTTCAATGAAACTGTAAGGCTGGATTCACACGAGGTCATTACGTCCGTAATTGACAGATGTATTTCGGCCGCAAGTCCCGGACCGTACACACTGCAGGGAGCCGGGCTCCTAGCATCATACTTATGTACGATGCTAGGAGTCCCTGCCTCGCTGCCGGACAACTGTCCCGTACTGAAAACAAGATTACAGTACGGGGCAGTTGTCCGGCAGCGAGGCAGGGACTCCTAGCATCGTACATAACTATGATGCTAGGAGCCCGGCTCCCTGCACTGTGTTCGGTCTGGAACTTGTGGCCGAAATACGTCCGTCAATTACGGACGTAATGACCTCGTGTGAATCCAGCCTAATAAACAACCCATGGACATCTGTTTCTGAAAAAAATAGCATATTATTCCAATGGTGTACAACTCCTTTAGGGCAGATTTACATGAGCGTGTGCGTTTTGCGCATGCAAAAAACGCAGTGTTTTGCGTGCGCAAAAGGCACTTAACAGATCCAAGTGTCATCACATAGGAGGCGCGGCTGTGTGATTTTCGCGCAGCCGCCATCATTATGACACTCCGTTTGGATGTTTGTAAACAGAAAACGCACATGGTGCTTTTCTGTTTGCAAACATACTTTTCACTGCTGTTGCGCGAATCACGCGTGTCCCACGGAAGTGCTTCCGTGTGGTGCGCGTGATTTTCATGCACCCATTGACTTCAATGGGTGCGTGATGCGCGAAAAACGCACAAATATAGGACATGTCGTGAGTTTTACGCAACGGACTCACGCAGCGCAAAAATTACGGACTGTCTGCACGGCCCCATAGACTAACATAGGTCTGTACGACACGCGTGAAGATAACGTGCGTTGCACGGACGTATATCACGTTCATGTAAATGAGCCCTTAGGGTAAGTTCACACATAGCATAAGTACTGCGGATTTTCCGCAATGGATGTCATTGCGAAAAATCTGCAGCATTATACAGTAGGCGCAGAAAGAATGTGATCTGCAGCATGTCAATTGTATTTGCATAATCGCTGCTTTTATGTTGCGTGTTTTCTCCACTCAATTCAATGGGGAGGTAAAAGCCGCAATATATAGCAGATGTTGTGATTCTTGCAGCGGAAAAACTGTAATTTCGCCGCCAAAAACTCAGAAATCTCAAACTTACCAAGGCTGCAGCGGTCACATGGGATGAAACGTCATCCCAGGAGGCCGGGTTGCAGGACAGCAGAGTGATACGCCGCCATAGCTACATAAGTCTGAAACGTATTTTTCCACAGCGGACATTCCGGACGAAAAAACGCCTCACAATTTGCACCCAGGGCGAATACGCTGAGTGCTTTTACGCAGTGTATCCGCCCTGTATGAACATAGCTTTATTGTTGAAAAGCTGCATATTTCACTCATTGTACTGTATGGGTGAAATCTGCTGCAAAATGAGCATCAAAATCTTTATGTAACATCATGTAAACCCAGGCTTGGTGTAAGCCAAGATCAGGACACCGACCACTGAAGGGGCATTACAGATGGGCTTGCGCCTAATGCTTGTTACAGAGTTAGTACGGTTAAAAAATAAATTTGTCCATAAAGTTTATGGATGGGAGAGGACGAGGATAAAGAGAATGGATATGGGTAAACTTTAAAACTTTGTTTTTCCCCTGTTGATCCAAAAGAATCTAAAGAAACGATAAGGCATGAACAAGTTTGCCCTAAAAAGGAAAAATTTCTCTCTTGATCGGAAGTTGCGATCAGACTGGATAAACATACAAATAGGAGTTCTGTACATTTACATAAGCGCTGATATTATTTCGATAAAACATTATCTGAGCCTTTTTTGAAGCCATCTACTGTTCCTGCTGTCACCAGCTCCTGAGATAGACTATGCCATAAAGAATTCCATAAAATATCTTATAGATGGACATAGGACCCTCATAGTCCCCGCCTGGAGTCGGTAGGCAGGCGCTAGAACTTGCATCTATCAGACATTTATGGCATATCCCATGATTAATAAGTGACAATTATCTGATAGGTGGGGGTCCAACCGCTGGAACCCCACCGATCACGAGAACAGGCTTACCTTTCGTCTTACGTACCTGGGAGCCTCATATGAATGGAGTGGTAGTGTGCATACTTGACCACCACTTTATTAATTTTCTATGGGGCTGCCAAGCGCTATCTTCTAAATTAATGGAGGAGTGGCCAAGCATGCGCACTACCGTTCCATTCCTATGGAGTTACCAGGAACAGCAAGGTAAATCCAAAATTTTGCTCTTCTCTCTTTCTAGCTCCTTTTCTTTCTTTTTATTTTTCTCTCTTTTTCTCTCTCTTTCTCTTTTTTTCAGCGCTATTGTTTACGGTAAAACCACGGACACCCTGACAGAGCCCATTAAAATCAATGGGTTCCGTCGGCCGCCGGTAGTGTCGATCATGCAATGGAACCGGCGCTTCTGGGGTTGCCATTATTCTGCTACTCTGACGGAGCAGAACACAAGCCGAACTCAGGTATGAACGAGGCCTTATCTTGTATTATACTAAAAAAAAATGTGTTTAATCAAAAAGTGTATTGTGATGACAATGAAATTGGGGTCTGGCAGCATAACTTGTAATTTGTTTATGATATTGTGGTCAGGACAACTCAAATTATGAGTTTTCTCAACTTGTGGCAAGGCCACCTTCTGCCGCAGGGCCATCAGATATATTGCCTGCTGTTTGACAGGTCACAACAAGCTATAGTCCAGCAGTACTCTTATTTTGCTGCATTGCTACCAGTTTTTACACGTCTTGAGCATAACATTATAACAATAAATTAATAAAATGACATTTGTTCTACTGTAATAAGGAACAGAAAGTGCTAACTAAATGCCCTAATAGCTCATGACACCTTCCAGAAGCTTAGGACGTTATATGTTTATTTCATTATAAAAGTATTTTAACTATAAAGATTTATACAATGTTACCGATGGCAGATGGTCACTTTTATTTGGCAATATCTGTTATTATCCCTGTTATATCCATTGTATCCCTCCATCTGCCAGCACAGTTGTCGGAATCAGAATATAGGTTTGTAAACAGCACCTGTTAATACTGGGACAGTTGGGTTTGGACATCTCACTCCTATCAGGGAAGATATCCATAAAAAAAGCTGGAACCCAAAAATGATTTCCTGTTGCAGAACAAGTTTTAATGTCGCCAGAATCCATGCCTACATGTACATATATACAGTGCAGCATAGTGACAAAGGAACATTTTGCATGCCTTCTGAGCAATGAAAAAAAATCTAAACCCATTTAAGGGCGGATTCAGATGAACGTGTTTTGCGTCCGTGCCGGCCGCGTGGTTTTCACGCGGCTAGCGCGGACCTAGAGAAGTCTATGGGGCAGTGCAGATAGTCCGTGAATTTTGCGCAGCGTTAGTGCGCTGCGTAAAACTCGCAACATGTTCTATGTGTCGGCTTTTTTCGCGCATCACGCACCCATTGAAGTCAATGGGTGCGTGAAAATCACGCATGCCCCATGGAAGCACTTCCGTGGGACAAGCGTTATTCGCGCAATAACAGTAAAAGAATGAATGTAAACAGAAAAACACCACGTGCTTTTCTGTTTACAAACATCCAAACGGAGTGTCATAAAGATGGCGGCTGCGCGAAAAGCACGCAGCCGCGCATCCATATGAATAGGGCACACGGAGCTGTCAAGTGCCTTTTGCGCATGCAAAACGCCGCTGTTTTTGCGCGCGCAAAAACGGCACGTCCGTCTGAATCAGCCCTAAGGGTATGTGCACACACACTAATTACGTCCGTAATTGACGGACGTATTTCGGCCGCAAGTACCGGACCGAACTCAGTGCAGGGAGCCGGGCTCCTAGCATCATAGTTATGTACGATGCTAGGAGTCCCTGCCTCTCCATGGAACTACTGTCCCGTACTGAAAACATGATTACAGTACGGGACAGTTGTCCTGCAGAGAGGCAGGGACTCCTAGCATCGTACATAACTATGATGCTAGGAGCCCGGCTCCCTGCACTGAGTTCGGTCCGGTACTTGCGGCCGAAATACGTCCGTCAATTACGGACGTAATTAGTGTGTGTGCACATACCCTAAGTCTGAGAGGTCTGTGGAGAAAAACATAGCTCACAATCAATGTTCCCTCTAAGGCTGGGTTCACACGACCTATTTTCAGACGTAAACGAGGCGTATTATGCCTCGTTTTACGTCTGAAAATAGGGCTACAATACGTCGGCAAACATCTGCCCATTCATTTGAATGGGTTTGCCGACGTACTGTGCAGACGACCTGTTATTTACGCGCCGTCGTTTGACAGCTGTCAAACGACGACGCGTAAAAATACAGCCTCGTCAAAAGAAGTGCAGGACGTATAAAACGCAGCGAAAACGGCGCGAAAAACGGCGCGAAAAATGCGAGTTGGTCAAAAAACGTCTGAAAAGCAGGGTCTGTTTTCCCTTGAAAACAGCTCTGGATTTTCAGACGTTTTTGGTCACTACGTGTGCACATACCCTAAGGGTATGTTCACACGCACTGTTTTCAGACGTAATTCGGGCGTTTTACGCCTCAAATTACGCCTGAAAAAACAGCTCCATTACGCCTACAAACATCTGCCCATTGCTTTCAAGGGAAATTACGATGTTCTGTTCCCACGAGCCTTTATTTTACGCGTCGCTGTCAAAATACAGCGCGTAAAATGACGGCTCGTCAAAAGAAGTGCAGGACACTTCTTGGGACGTTTTTGGAGGTGTTTTTCATTGACTCCATTGAAAAACAGCTCCAAAAACGGCCGTAAAAAACGCAGCGAAAAACGCGAGTTGTTAAAAAAAAGTCTGAAAATCAGGAGCTGTTTTCACCTGAAAACAGCTCCATATTTTCAGACATTTTTGGTCACTACGTGTAAATATACCCTAAGGGGGGATTCACACAAACGTGTATTGGGTCCGTGCGGGCCACGTGGTTTTCACGCGCCACGCACAGACCAATACAAGTCTATGGGGCAGTACAGACAGTCCATGCTTTTTGCGCAGCGTTTATCCGCTGCGCAAAAAGCGTGACATGCTCAATATCTCCGCGTATTTCGCGCATCAGGCACCCATTGAAGTCAATGGGAGTGCAGATCTGTGACGTCACTCACAGGTCCTGCATCGTGTCGGACACATCGGCACCAGAGGCTTCAGTTGATTCTGCAGCAGCATCGGCGTTAGCAGGTAAGTCGATGTAGCTACTTACCTGCAAACGCCGATGCTGCTGCAGAATCATCTGTAGCCTCTGGTGCCAATGTGTCCCCGCTCGTCCGACACGATGCAGGACCTGTGAGTGACGTCACAGCGTGATCTCTCGAGAACACGCTGTGTCTGCACTGCCAGAAGCTGGGCGTTGTGAAGAGAAGTGGATGATACTTCTCATCAGAACGGCCAGCTAGTAAAAGTATTAAAAACGCCCCGATGTACGCACATAATACACGCCCACTTGGACTTTTACTTTTAAACACACCCACTTGGACTTTTGCAAGCCTCATTTGCATAACTACAAAAATGGTCATAACTTGGCCAAAAATGCTCGTTTTTTAAAAATTAAAACGTTACTGTAATCTACATTGCAGCGCCTATCTGCTGCAATAGCAGATAGGGGCTGCAAAATCTGGTGACAGAGCCTCTTTAAGGTGCAGTGCAAGTCTCCATCAATGGTGGGTGATCTGATGACCAAAAGTAATACCCCCAGTAAACGCTAATATAGCATACTAAATAAGAGAATAAGTAAACTTATTTTAAATACTATAATATTACAAGTACACCAGTAAAATAGACAGTTATAAGCACCAATTATAGACATTAATGAAAGAATCCCTCTCTTACACCGCTGTCCCTGTAGATAGCGCCACACAGACCCCCCTTCTATAAAGTGCCACACAGACCCCCTTGTATAAAGTGCCACACAGCCCCCCTGTAGATAATGCCATACAGCCCCCCTTGTATATAGTGCTACACAGCAATTCCCCCGTGTATATAGTGCTGCACGGAAATCCCCCCTTGTATAGTGCTACACAGCAATCCCTCCTTGTATTTAGTGCAACACAGTCCTCCTCTTGTATTTTTGCTACACAGCAATCCTTCCTCCCCTTGTATATCGTGATACACAGCCCTCCCCTTGTATATAGTGCTACACAGAAATCCCCTCTTGTATGTAGTGCTACACAGCAATTGCCTAGGTATATAGTGCTACAAAGCAGTCCCCCTTGTATATAGTGAAACACAGCAATCCCCCGTTGTATATAGTGCCACACAGCAATCCCCCTTCTATATAGTGCTACACAGCCCTCCCCTTGTATATAGTGCTACACAGCAAACCCCCTTTTATATAGTGCTACAGAGCAATCCGTTCTTGTATATAGTACTACACATCAATCCCCCCTTGTATATAGTGCTACACAGCAATTCCCCCTCCCCTTGTATAAAGTGCTAGACAGCAATCCCCCTTGCATATAGTGCTACACAGCACCCCTTGTATATAGTGCTACACAGCATTCCCCCCTCGTATATAGTTCTACACAGCAATCCCCCCTTGTATATAGTGCTACACAGCAATCGCTCTCCCCTTGTATATAGTGCTACACAGCAATCCCCCCATGCATATAGTGCTACACAGCAATCCCCCTTGTATATAGTGCTACACAGCAATCCCCCTTGTATATAGTGCTACACAGCAATCCCCCTTGTATATAGTGCTACATAGCAATCCCCCCTTGTATATAGTGCTACACAGCAATCCCCCCTTGTATATAGCGCTAAACAGCAATCCCCACTTGTATATAGTGCTACGCAGCCCTGACCTCAGTGGCATAACTACCGCCGTAGCAGCCGTAGTGGCTGCTATGGGGCCCGCGGCGTGAGGGGGCCCGTGTCACCCGCCGGCACGGGCCCCCACCATGGCCGGAGGCGCCGCTAACAGCCGCTATGGCTGCTACAGCGCGACGCCACTGAACACTACGGCAGAGCAGGGAGGTATCTCCCCGCTCTGCCATTAAACAAAAGACATGTATCCCCTATCCACAGGATAGGGGATACATGAGTGATCGCTGGCAGCGATAAGGAGAATAGGGGACTGAAAGTCCCCTGAAGTTCTCCATGAGAAACCTCGGACTTCCGGGGTCTGTGTCTGCAGCTCCGTAGAAATTAATGGAGCGCCGGTCGCGCTTGTGCGCATGCGTGACCAGCGCTCCTTTCATTTTTATTGAGCTGCACAGACGCCGGAAGTCAGAGGTTAGTCATGGAGAACTTCAGGGGACTTTTGGTCCCCCTGTTCTCCCTATCGCTGCCAGCGATCACACATGTATCCCCTATCCTGCGGATAAGGGATACATGTCTTTTGTAGGACACACTGTAGGTCAGATTTTTTTTGGGGGTTGGGGCTGCATAGCGTTACCTACAGGGGGGGCTGTATAGCGTTACCTACAGGGGGGGCTGTATTGCGTTACCTACAGGGGGGGCTGTATAGCGTTCTCTACAGAGGGGGCTGTATGGCGTTCTCTACAGGGGGGGCTGTATGGCGTTCTCTACAGGGGGGGCTGTATGGCGTTCTCTACAGTGGGGGCTGTATGGCGTTCTCTACAGGGGGGCTGTATGGCGTTCTCTACAGTGGGGGCTGTATGGCGTTCTCTACAGTGGTGGCTGTATGGCGTTCTCTACAGTGGGGGCTGTATGGCGTTCTCTAGATTGGGGGCTGTATGGCGTTCTCTACAGTGGGGGCTGTATGGCGTTCTCTACAGTGGGGGCTGTATGGCGTTCTCTACAGGGGGGGCTGTATGGCGTTCTCTACAGTGGGGGCTGTATGGCGTTCTCTACAGTGGGGGCTGTATGGCGTTCTCTACAGAGGGGGCTGTATGGCGTTATCTACAGAGGGGGCTGTATGGCGTTATCTACAGGGGGGCTGTATGGCGTTATCTACAGGGGGGGCTGTAAAAAAGGCACTATCTACAAGGGGGGGATGTGTGACACCCAGGGGAGGGGGGACCCCAGTCAAAAGTCTGCTATGGGGCCCAGTCTTTCCTAGTTACGCCCCTGCCCGACCTTATTTATATTGCTACACAGCAATCCCCCCCTTGTATATAGTTCTACACAGCAATCCTTCCCCTGTATATAGGCACATAGCCCCCCCCCAATTCTACTTACCTTGCCCCGCTCCCGCGATAAACGGAGCGCTGCTCAGCCTTGCGGGAGGGACGCATGCGCAGACCAGCGTTGTGCAGTGACGTCATCATGTCAGCTTGCGCAGAGATTCTTCACAGCGCCTTATAGGCTGCAGGCCTAATGTGGCCTGCAGACTATAATATTCATATGTATCTGCATCCTGAGGACACAAATACAAGTGAATGTGGTTGTCGCTAGCACCGGGGCCCCCTCCGATGCTAGTGACGCCACGGCATCCGCCTGCCGCCTGTGACAGTGCGCGGGCTCTAAAGTTTACTGAATGGGCGGATCATGGAAGGTGCGCAGCCGCGCACCTTATAGGGAACACTGCTCACAATTCACATTGTCTCAGTATAATCGTGTGTGTCATCTCCTGCAGGAAGAATAAATGTCTTTCGTGTACAATAAATGTCTTTAGTGCACAATAAATGTCTTTAGTGCACAGTTTGCAGTCTGAATTCCGTGGCATAGTTAGTCAAGCTATAATCCTCTCACCTTCCTATGGGAATTCATTGGCTGTTAATCCTACGTCCTTGCAATGTCATGGCATAGATTTAGTCTCCCAGGCATACATATGGATCTAATTGTAGATCACTGGATTGTCAGCACTAGCTCTGGCATAGTGACAAATGTTTATTTTAATCTACATCCCACCATGTGGAAGAAAAAAAAAATATACAGCAAAAAACGTAAAAAATAATAAAATATAAGTAACTTACTTAAAATTTTAATTTGCGACACATTCCCTTTAAAGGGCCTTTAGTCAGGTTGGTATACTTGTGTAATTTATAACTGGGACACTGGTCTGAGTTCTGCATTTACACACAAGGATATTTTGTTATGATGGGAACAAAACAAAATAAAACCCTGCTATTCCCCTTTCTGTGGTTTTCTTTCCTATCATCATTTACACACTACATGGCAATTTTTGTGAGAAAATCAGGAAGAGTTTTATGGTGTAAGGACCCATGCACACGGCCGAGAAGTGTGCATTGGGTCTGTACGGCAGTGCATGGAGGACACACAGCTCCATAGTAGGAAGTCGCACGACCTCTGTTTGACGCTTAACAGGCTTCCACTGGAGAATACCTCTACATACGACATACAATGGAGCGTGCCCCGATTTTTTTATCTGTCAGATTTGTACGGAACCCGACAGAGAGAAGCTATGCGTGAAGTTAGAGGCATACAGAGATACAGTATGAGGTTGGGGGCTCATGTACAAAGACACAGAGCCTGAAGAATCAGACAAAAAAAAAAGTCTCAATATGCCTCCACTTGAAATGAAAGGAATACAGAGTTATAGTACAGGCGTACAGGCACCTATGGCAACCTTTTTACGGCTCCGTATGGCTTTAATATGACCCCCAACAATAATTAATATTGCATACAAATTTTTCAGTGTAGCCACGACCAGGGGCGTAGCTAGAGGCTCATGGGCCCCGATGCGAAAATTCTTACTGGGCCCCCCCCCCCCGCAAACTTCTCATGGCCGACGGTCCGCTTCCAGCTGCATCGCTGGGTCTCCTAAGTGACCCAACAATGCAGCACTAGCAGCCGGGGTGTCACTAAGGCTGGGTTCACACACACTATTTACGGACGTAATTTGGGCGTTTTAGCATTGAATTACGTCCGAAAATGCGGCTCAAAAGCGTCGGAAAACATCTGCCCATTCATTTGAATGGGTCTTACGATGTTCTGTGCCGACGGTCATTTTTTTTTACGCGCCGCTGTCAAAAGGCGGGGCGTAAAAAAGTGCCTGTCACTTCTTCAGACGTAAATGGAGCCGTTTTCCATGGACTCCATGGAAAACCAGCTTCAATTACTTCCGTAATGGACGTAGCAAAAGACGCCTGCACATGCCATTACGGCTGAAATTACGGTGCTGTTTTCTCCTGAAAACAGCACAGTAACTTCAGCCGTAACAGACGCTGCCGTGTGAACATACCCTCAGGGCTTAAAATGTCCGGGAAATAGCCCCAATACATATGTGTCCGCCCAAAAAAAATGTGTGTATATGAGACAGCATAGCATATCTATAGCACTACGACCCTATAAACTATGGATAGGATTAGATACAGTGGCTGAGCAGACAGTATCACACATGATAGGATTAGATACAGTGGCTCAGAAGGCAGTATCACACATGATAGGATTAGATACACAGCTCAGCAGACAGTATCACACATGATAGGATTAGATACAGTGGCTCAGCAGACAGTACCACACATGATAGGATTAGATACAGTGGCTCAGCAGACAGTATCACACATGATAGGATTAGATACAGTGGCTCAGCAGACAGTATCACACATGATCGGATTAGATATAGGGCCCAGCAGACAGTATCATACATGATTGGATTAGATACACAGCTCAGCAGACTGTATCACACATGATAGGATTAGATACAGGGCCCAGCTCGCTGACATTGCGGCTCCAGCGCTGGACCCAGGATAGGTAAGAATAATAATTTTGCTTCTTTATGTGTTACTGATTATTTTTGTGTGTTTGTGTTTTTTTTACAGGTTCGGTTGTTGGACTTCGGATACGAGGACTTCAATGACGGCGTTTTTTTTATTCTCAATAAAATGGTTAATGAGGGTTGTGTTTTTTTATTTCAATAAAATATTTTTTCTATGTGCTTGTATCTTTTTAAACTTTATTATCACCGCCTTAGTAATGGCCGCTGGCTGATTGACAACCTCCATTGCTAAGGCGAGGCTTAATGTTAGCCGGTGCAGAGGCTACACTAACCCCCATTATTACCCTGGTACCCACCGCCACCAGGAGTACTGGGAAGAGCCGGGTACGAACCAGTACCCGACCATCTGTAGTGACGGGCAGGCAACGGGGTGGCCGCAGGCTGGTAGTATTAGGCTGGGGAAGGCCAAAAACAGTGGCACTTCCCACCCTTGTAATGCTGCCTGCTGCTGCTGTGTTGTATCTGGCTGGTTATGAAAATTGGGGGGGGACCCGACATCGAACTTTCCAATTATTTTTTATTTTTTTAAATGACGTGGGGTCCCCATTTTCATAACCAGCCAGATACAATAAAGCAGCAGCAGGCAGCATTACCAGGATGGGAAGGGCCACTGTTTTTGGCCTTTCCCCTCCTGATACCAGCCTGCGGCCACCCCAGTGGCCGACCATCACTACAGATGGTCAGGTACTGGATCGTACCCGGCTCTTCCTAGCACCCCTGGTGGTGGTGGGTACCGGGGTAATAAAGGGGGATAGTGTTAGCCTCTGCATCCGCTAACACTAAGCCCCGCCTTAGCAATGGATACTGTCAATCAGCCGGCGGCCATTACTAAGGCGGTAATAATATAGTTTAAAAAAAAACACAAAGACATAGAAAAAATATTTTATTGAAATAAAAAAAAAACACACAACCCTCATTAACCATTTTATTAATAAAAAAAAGGCTGTCATCGAAGTAGTCCTGGAATCCGCCGTAGTCCAACGACCGAACCTGTAAGAAAACACACAAAAAATGATTAGTAACACATGTGTTAGTGTATGTGCACACTAATTACGTCCGTAATTGAGGGACGTATTTCGGCCGCAAGTCCCGGACCAAACACAGTGCAGGGAGCCTGGCTCCTAGCGTCGTACTTACGTACGACGCTAGGAGTCCCTGCCTCGCTGCCGGACAACTGTCCCGTACTGAAAACATGATTACAGTACGGGACAGTTGTCCTGCAGCGAGCCAGGGACTCCTAGCATCGTACATAACTATAATGCTAGGAGCCCGGCTCCCTGCACTGTGTTCGGTCCGGTACTTGCGGCCGAAATACGTCCGTCAATTACGGACGTAATTAGTGTCTGTGCACATACCCTAAGGCTTAGATACAGGGCCCATGTGTGATACTGTCTGTGGGACCCTGTATCTAAGCCTACCACATGGTAGGCTTAGATACAGGGTCCAGCAGACAGTAATCTTATACAGTATAAGATTAGTGTGTGCTGGGGCCCTGTATCTAAACCTACAGTGTGGTAGGCTTAAATACAGGGCCCAACAGACAGGATCACGCATGGGCCATGTATCTAAGCCTACCATGTGATTGGCTTAGATACAGGGCCCAGCAGACAGGATCACACAATCTGTGATCCTGTCTCATGGGCCCCCTAAGCCTGCTACATCGTAGGCTTAAAGGGGTTGTGCAGTCCCTAAACAATGATGGCCTATCCACAGGATAGGCCATCAATAGCTGATGTGTCTCTCGGGACCCGCAAATCAGCTGTTTTGAAGGGGCCGCAGCACTCGTACGAAAGCTGCTTCCCCTTCATTTCACTACTCGCCCACACTGTGAATCGCCGACACCGATTCACAGTGTGACCGGAATGAAGTGACAGGAATGAAGGGGAGCAGCTCTCGTACGAGTGCTGCGGCCCCTTCAAAAAACAGCTGATTGGCGGGTCCCGGGAGTCGGACCCCGCCAGTCAGGGCTAACCTTACCTTCCTCTTCGGCCGCGGCGGGAGTTCTGTCGTCTCGATGCTGTGCGCGGCGGCATAGCGCTGTGACGTCATGCGCTGCGCACAGCGCTTGACGTCAGGACCTCCGCTGCGATCCGGAACCAGGAAGGTAAGTAAAGTATGTTACTATAGTAACAGGGGCCCGCGGCCCGAGTTACTATAGTAACTTTTTATTGATGTGGTGCGGGGGGCCGTGGGCCCCCCTGGCTTCGGGGCCCGGTCGCAATTGCGACCGCTGCGACCCCTATAGCTACGCCAGTGGCCACGACGCAGTCAGTGAGTTTATGAGATGCAGTTCAAGTCTCTTGCGTTAAACACCAAAATATTCTTCAATTCGGGCTAAAACCCCACAGTTAAAAAATTTAAATCAATATTGCTGCATACAATCCCTAATGGATGGCGCCAATAGGGTATGTTCACACGGCTTATTTTCAGGCGTTTTTCGGGGCGTAAACGCCTTGAAAAATCCCTGAAAATACGGAAGCTGACCGCCTCCAAACATCTACCCATTGATTTTTGCACGGCCGTTTGAAAAACAAAACAAAAACAGTTCGTAAAAAAACGCCCCGTAAAAAGAAGTGCACATCACTTCTTGAGCCGTTTTTGGAGCAGTTTTTCATTGGGTTGATACAAAAACAGCTCCAAAAACGTCCATAAATAAACGCCTCAAAAAATGTTTGTGGTTTCAAAAACGGCTGATTTCGCTTGAAAACAGCTCTGTACTTTACAGCCTTTTTTCCTTTTGCGTATGAACATACCCTCAGGGGGGAACTTTTAAGTGGCACTGTGAGAGGGTCTGTTGAAAGCAGAAGAGGGCAAGTGGGTAGGTCTTAAAGGGTGGCCTAGACAGGATGCCCATTATGACTTTATTGCCCAAGGGCCCACATAAACCTGGAGCCCACACAATATATCTTCCCTAAAAAGAGTGCTGTTGATGCCTAGCAAGTACGTTGCAACATTCTGTAGGAAGGCTGACAGATTTCTTAAAGAGGACCTCTCCGCTCTCCTAACATGCCTGTTTTTGTAAATACCTACATTCCCCATAAAATAACATACGGTAACTAGAGCACCATTTTTCTTTGCATTGTGCCATTACTCTGCGCAACACAGCGATCTTTAAACGCACGACCTGTGTTGCAGCCAATGTCGCCGTGCAGTCCTAGCCTAACCATGGTTTCTACAAGAACATTATTATTACAGGGTCATAAATTATTACTAAATAGAATTACACCTCTGCTGCTGGTGACAAGTCCTCTTTAATGCACTATGCCAAAGAAATAAGGAACCTCATTCTCTCCAACCTGCAAGGCACATTACCCTGTCTGAATGGTAGGTATTCCACTTCTTTATGTATCCTCAAAGTCTGTTATTTCTGTAATGATGGGGGTAAGGAAACAGACAAGTGAGCCCTAATCTACCCACCACTCAGTCCCTGCCTACTTGCAACGACCCGCCCTAGGCGACGGGGTACAACTGGGCGACGGTCCCTACGCTCAATAAGTGCACGACAGACAAACAGACAAGGGTACACAAAAGCAAGGGAAAAGGGGCAGTTGCCCACGGCAACACCGTGAGCAACAAGAGTGGTGAACGAGCTGAGTCAAACCAGGAGTGTACGAGGTACCAAACGCAGGGCAGGAGAGTAGTGAACAAGCCAAGTCAAACCAGGAGTGTACGAGGTACCAAACGCAGAGCAGGAGAGTAGTCAGTAAGCCAGAGTCAATATGAAGCAGGGTCAAATAGTTCAGAAGCTGCAGCAGGGCCAGGAAACCAAACGAGAAGAATCACAAGCAAGGAGGAACAGGAAAGGCAGGTATAAATAGACAGAGGGCGGGAGCTAGCTCAGTCTGGCCAGGCTGTGATAGGCTCTCCCACTCCTAAGCCTGCCATCCTGAGTGGTGGAAAATGGAGTCAGTCTCACAGACATAGAAGCAGGTGCAGACTGATTACCTATGGGTGTGGATACAGAAGCTGTGCCTGACAGATCCTTAACAATTTCATCACAATCCGGCTATAGAAACTTTCATATAAATTTTAGTCAGCACTAAGGTTAGATTATAGCCTATATACGTATAACACGACACTTATATTCTCCACAGGATTGCACTTCTTTTATTCTTTCCCCCGTCTAGTTAAAGTTATGCACTAACTTTCGTGATTGTGAATTTTCCCTCACATTGTTTACGTGACTAATATAGTAAGTGTAACGTCCGTGCTCGCTGACCACAAACTCCTCTCATCCTGTAGACGCTCTTCTCTCCAGAGATATCTGCACATGCGGCCGTCCTGTTCCACAGCCACCACTAGGGTGCGCTCGCGAGCTAAGTCCAGCCTTAAAGGGTTTGTCCGAGATAAAATGACTATGTGTTAATGCTTGTAATTTATAAATATAAATACATTTGTAGTATACTTACATTTTCCAAGGCGGCCCCGTTTCCAGATCCTGCCGTGGGGTACTTGACGGGTGATGTCACTCTCTGCACTGGCCGCTGTGTTGATCTTCAATTCTTTTCCAGGTATACGACACATCACTTGTGATGTGCCGTGTATGGGCTGTTCTGTTGTAACGTGCATGCGCGGCCCCTGCTGTTATCATGAGAACAGCAGGGACCGCGAGAACAGCAGTGACCGCGCATGCGTGTTACGGGCTGTGCAGCAGAACAGCCCATACACGTCACATCACATCGGCTGGGGCACTCCTGTTCCAGAGATCTTCCAAGGGCAAGACTATGTTATGTGGCTATTACTCTAAGCCATTCTCTTCCGCAGAACGCAACTACTCAATTGGGGATCGGGAGTTACTGGCCATCAAATTGGCTCTGGAGGTGAGGACACATCTACTAGAGGGCGCAGTTCATCCCATCTTGATATTCACGGACCACAAGAACCTCACCTATCTCCAAACGGCCCAACGACTGAATCCCCGTCAGGCCAGGTGGTCGCTGTTCTTTGCCCGGTTGCAGTTTGAGCTCCACTACCGTCCCACCAACAATGTGAGGGCCGATGCCTTGTCCAGGTCGTTCGAGACAGAGGATACTATGGAGGCTCCACGGAATATCATTGATCCATCCTGCATCAACCCTGTCAACGCTCTGCAAGTTAGACATTCCCCCGGGGAGGACTTTTGTGCGTCCGGCAGACAGAAGAAGAATCCTCCGCTGGGGACACAGTTTCAAACTGGCAGGTCACGTGGGTGCCCGTAAGACCCGAGACCTGATTGCTCGTCAGTTCTGGTGGCCCACACTGCCCAAAGATATCACTGACTTTGTCTCCTCCTGCACGGTGTGTGCAGCAAATAAAGTTGCCCACTTCAAACTGGCTGGCCTGCTCCAGCCGCTGCCTGTGCCCGATGCCCCCTTGCATCATACTGCTATGGACTTTATCACGAACCTGCCTCCCTCTGCTGGTTGTAGTACGGTATAGGTCGTGGTGGACCGATTCTCCAAGATGGCTCATTTTGTTCCACTGACCGGCCTACCTTCTGCTTCCCGACTGGTCAATCTCTTCATCCAACACATCTTCCGTCTACACGGCTTGCCTCTGAATATTGTGTCGGATCGGGGGGTTCAGTTCACCTCAAAGTTCTGAAGAGCCCTCTGCGAACTCCTCGGTGTGAAGTTGGACTTTTCCTCAGACTACCATCCCCAGTCCAATGGTCAAGTCGAGAGAATAAATCAGATTATGGAGAACTATCTACGACACTTTATCTCCAGGCAGCATGATGACTGGGTGCAGCTGCTTCCTTGGGATGAGTTCTCCTACAACAACCACACTAGTGAGCCCACCGCCTCCAGCCCATTCTTGTCTACGGCCAACACCCACGAATACCTCTCCCTGTTTCCACTACGTCGCTGTAAAGGATCTGCCAGACACAGCTTCTGTGTCGACGCCCATGGTTAATCAGTCTGCACCTGCTCCTAAGTCTGATAGAGTGACTCGATCTGCTACCACTCAGGCTGGGAGGCTGAGGAGTGGGAGAGCCTATCAGAGCCTGGCCAGACGGAGCTAGCTCCCGCCCTCTGTCTATTTATACCTTTATTTCCTGCTCCTCCTTTGCCTGTGATTCTGTCTGGTTTCCTGGCTCTGCTGCTCCTGCTAGTACTATTTACCTCTGCTTCATATTG
The DNA here is from genome assembly GCF_050947455.1 of Rhinoderma darwinii. Classification (NCBI taxonomy): domain Eukaryota; kingdom Metazoa; phylum Chordata; class Amphibia; order Anura; family Rhinodermatidae; genus Rhinoderma; species Rhinoderma darwinii. The sequence goes on along the minus strand of NC_134689.1, from coordinate 96,033,228 downwards.
ACCCTGGCTTTACTGACTACTCTCCTGCTCTGCGTTTGGTACCTCGTACACTCCTGGTTTGACTCGGCTCGTTCACTACTCTTGTTGCTCACGGTGTTGCCGTGGGCAACTGCCCCATTTCCCTTAGCTTCTGTGTACCCTTGTCTGTTTGTCTGTCGTGCACATATTGAGCGTAGTGACCTTCGCCCAGTTGTACGCCGTCGCCTAAGATGGGCCGTGCAAGTAGGCAGGGACTGAGTGGCGGGTAGATTAGGGCTCACCTGTCTGTCTCCCTACCCCGTCATTAGATAATCACAGGCCCATATACCTTTTCTACACTGGTCCCTGACACAACTATGGACCCCCTTGAGACCCTGGCTCAGAAAATGCAGGGCCTCTCCCTACAGGTCTAAGCCCTGGCTCAGAGGGACAACCAGCATGATGCTACCCTGGTAGTGCCCCCCACCTCACATCTTGAACCCCACCTCAAGTTGCCTGACTGGTTCTCAGGGGACCGGAAGACTTTTTTCTCCTTTCGGGAGAGTTGTAGGCTCTATTTCCGTCTAAAGCCCCACTCCTCAGGTTCTAAAAGCCATCGAGTGGGTATAATTATGTCCCGGCTCCAGGACGGGCCCCAAGAACGGGCCTTCTCCTTGGCTCCTGACGCCCCTGAACTTTCCTCTGTTGATCTTTTTTTTTCTGCTCTCGGGCTCATATATGACGAGACTGACAAGACTGCCTTTGCTGAGAATCAGCTGGTGACCTTACGTCAGGGTAAGAGACCCGTTGAGGAGTACTGTTCTGACTTTAGGAAGTGGTGTGTAGCTTCTCGGTGGAATGACCCTGCCTTGAGGTGCCAGTTTAGATTGGGTCTGTCGAACGCCCTGAAAGACCTGTTAGTTAGCTATCCCTCTTCTGACTCTCTAGATCAGGTTATGGCCTTAGCGGTACGTCTTGACCGACGTCTCAGGGAACGACGACTTGAAAGTTTTTGTGCTTTCTCCTCTGGCTCCCCCATGATGGCTCCCGAGGTTCCGTTGCTTCGTTCTTCCATGGAAAACTCGGATGAACCAATGCAACTCGGGGCCTCCGTGTCTCCCCAACAACGTAGAGAGCTCCGCAGGAAGAATGGTCTCTGCTTCTACTGTGGGGATGACAAGCATCAAGTGAACAACTGTCCTAGGCGTAAGAATAAGCAGCGGGAAGAACTTCCGCGCCTAAGTGACCATCGGGGAGGTCACTTGGGCGCACAGGTATTTCCTGTAAATATGAAACCTAATAAGATCTTGCTTCCCTTTCAGGTCTCTTTTGAGGGTAGGTCTGCTAACGGCAGTGCCTTCGTGGATTCAGGGTCTTCTGTGTAAAGGATCTGCCAGGCACAGCTTCGGGGTTAACTCCCATAGGTAATTAGTCTACACCTGAATCTACCTGAATCTACGTCAACCGAAAAATGTGTGTTTGGGGTACAGGAGATACCATTTTTGGGTCAAATCCTCACTCCTCATGAATTCCGCATGGACCCCGCCAAGGTTCAGGCTGTGGCGGAATGGGTCCATCCTGCCTCCCTGAAGGCGTTACAGTGTTTTTTGGGGTTCGCTAATTATTACAGGAGATTTATTGCTAACTTCTCGGTCATCGCTAAGCCTCTTACGGACCTCACTCGCAAAGGTGCTGATCTCCTCCGCTGGCCTCCTGAGGCTGTCCAGGCTTTTGAGGTCCTTAAGAAGTGCTTTATGTCGGCCCCAGTGCTGGTTCAGCCCAACCAAATGGAGCGATTTATCGTGGAAGTTGATGCATCTGAGGTGGGAGTGGGGGCTGTCTTGTCCCAGGGTACCAGGTCCCTCACCCATCTCCGCCCCTGTGCCTACTTCTCCAGGAAGTTTTCGCCCAACTGAGAGTAACTATGATATTGGCAACCGCAAACTCTTAGCCATTAAATGGGCATTTGAAGAGTGGCGCCACTTCCTCGAGGGGGCTAGGCACCAGGTAACGGTCCTTACCGACCAAAAGAATCTGGTTTTCCTAGAATCTGCCCGGAGGCTAAACCCGAGACAAGCTCGATGGGCGCTGATGTTTTTTCTAAAAAAGCCTCCGAAGTGTTACCTCCTCATAGAGAATACAATTGTGCAATCGATTTGGTACCAGGAGCTAAGCTCCCTAAGGGTAGGATATTTAATCTCTCTTGTCCCGAACGTGAAGCCATGAGAGAGTATATTCAGGAATGCCTGGCCAAGGGTTACATTCGCCCCTCTTCTTCTCCGGTAGGTGCTGGCTTCTTCTTCGTAGGGAAGAAGGATGGTGGTCTTAGGCCGTGCATCGATTACCGAAACTTGAATAAGGTCACTGTAAGGAACCAGTATCCCCTTCCTTTGATTCCTGATCTCTTCAATCAGGTTCAGGGGGCCCAATGGTTCTCTAAGTTTGATCTACCGGGGGCTTATAACCTTATCCGCATCAGAGAGGGGGATGAGTGGAAGACTGCGTTTAACATGCCCCCGAAGTTCATTCGAATACCTCGTCATGCCCTTTGGGTTGTGTAATGGTCCCGCAGTCTTCCAGAATTTCATAAATTAGATTTTAAGAGACTACCTGGGGGTATTTCTTGTAGTGTACCTTGATTACATACTTGTGTTTTCCAAGGACTGGTCCTCCAACATTGAGCATGTCAGGAAGGTGCTCCAGGCCCTTCGGGAAAACAAACTCTTTGCTAAAACCGAAAAATGTGTGTTTGGGGTGCAGGAGATACCATTTTTGGGTCAAATCCTTACTCCTCATGAATTCCGCATGGACCCTGCCAAGGTTCAGGCTGTGGCTGAATGGGTCCAACCTGCCTCCCTGAAGGCGTTACAGTCCTTCTTGGGGTTTGCTAATTATTACAGGAGAGTTATTGCTAAATTCTCGGTCATCGCTAAGCCTCTTACGGATCTTACTCGCAAAGGTGCTGATCTCCTCCACTGGCCTCCAGAGGCGGTCCAGGCTTTTGAGGTCCTTAAGAAGTGCTTTCTCTCGGCCCCAGTGCTGATTCAGCCTAACCAAATGGAGCCATTCATCGTGGAGGCTGACGCCTCTGAGGTGGGAGTGGGTGCTGTCTTGTCCCAGGGCACCAGGTCCCTCACCCATCTCCGTCCCTGTGCCTACTTCTCCAGGAAGTTCTCACCCACTGAGAGTAACTATGACATTGGCAACCGCGAACTCTTAGCCATTAAATGGGCATATAAGAAGAGTGGCGCCACTTCCTGAAGGGGGCTAGGCACCAGGTAACGGTCCTTACCGACCACAAGAATCTGGTTTTCCTAGAATCTGCCCGGATGCTAAACCCAAGACAAGCTCGATGGGCGTTGTTTTTTACCAGATTCAACTTTTTGGTCACCTATAGGGCTGGGTCTAAAAATATAAAATCTGATGCACTGTCGCGTAGCTTCATGGCCAGCCCTCCTTCGGAGGAAGATCCTGCTTGTGTTTTGCCCCAGGTATAATAATTTCCTCTGTTGATTCTGACTTAGTCTCCGAAATTGCGGCTGATCAAGGTTCAGCTCCCGGGAACCTTCCTGAGAACAAGTTGTTTGTTCCCCTGCAATTCCGGCTAAGGGTATTCAGGGAAAATCATGACTCTGCACTATCTGGCCATCCAGGCATCCTGGGTACCAAGCACTTCATTGCCAGAAACTATTGGTGGCCTGGGTTGCCTAAAGACGTTAAGGCCTACTTCGCCGCTTGTGAAATTTGTGCTAGGTCCAAGACTCCCAGGTCCCGACCAGCGGGCTTACTATGTTCTTTGCCCATTCCCCAGAGACCTTGGAACCATATCTCCATGGATTTTATCACCTATCTGCCTCCATCTCAAGGCAAGTCGGTGGTGTGGGTTGTAGTAGACCGCTTCAGTAAGATGTGCCAATTTGTGCCCCTCAAGAAACTACCCAATGCTAAGACGTTAGCTACCTTGTTTGTCAAACACATCCTGCGTCTCAATGGGGTTCCTGTTAATATAGTTTCTGACAGAGGGGTACAATTTGTTTCATTGTTTTGAAGAGCTTTCTGTAAAAAGTTGGAGATTGATCTGTCCTTCTCCTCGGCCTTCCATCCTGAAACTAATGGCCAAACCGAGAGGACTAATCAGTCTCTAGAACAATATTTAAGGTGTTTTATCTCTGACTGTCAATATGATTGGGTCTCCTTCATTTCCCTCGTCGAATTTTCCCTTAATAACCGGGTCAGTAATTAGTCAGGGGTCTCCCCCTTTTTCTGTAATTTTGGGTTTAATCCACGGTTCTCCTCTGTTTCACCTGGTGGTTCCAACAATCCCGAGGTAGATGTCGTTCATCGGGAACTGTGCACAGTCTGGGCCCAGGTTCAGAAGAACCTAGAGGCGTCCCAGAGCATACAAAAGACTCAGGCAGATAGAAGACGTTCTGCTAACCCCTTGTTTGTGGTCGGGGATCTGGTGTGGCTGTCTTCAAAAAATTTGCGCCTTAAAGTCCCGTACAAAATTTGCTCCCCGGTATATAGGGCCGTACAAGGTCATTGAAGTCCTTAATCCTGTCTCCTTCCGACTGGAGTTACCCCCGTCTTTTCGAATACACGACGTGTTTCATGCCTCCCTCCTGAAACGCTGCTCCCCGTCCTTGGCTACCTCGAGGAAACCTCCTGTCCCTGTTCTCACCCCTGAAGGGGTAGAATTCGAGGTGGCCAAGATTGTGGACAGCAGTATGGTCCAAGGCTCCCTCCAGTACCTGGTCCATTGGAGAGGATACCGGCCTGAGGAGAGGACTTGGGTACCCGCCCGGGATGTTCACGCTGGGGTATTGCTCAGGAGGTTCCATCTTCGGTTCCCCGATAAGCCAGGTCCACCTAGAAAGGGTACAGTGGCCTCTCATAAAAGGGGGGGTACTGTATAGGATCTGCCAGACACAGTTTCTGTGTCAACGCCCGTGATTAATCAGTCTGCACCTGCTCCTAAGTCTGATAGAGTACCTCGATCTGCTACCACTCAGGCTGGGAGGCGGAGGAGTGGGAGAGCCTATCAAAGCCTGGCCAGACGGAGCTAGCTCCCGCCCTCCGTCTATTTATACCTTCATTTCCTGCTCCTCCTTTGCCTGTGATTCCTGGCTCTGCTGCTCCTGCTAGTACTATTTACCTCTGCTTCGTACTGACCCTGGCTTTACTGACTACTCTCCTGCTCTGCGTTTGGTACCTCGTACACTCCTGGTTTGACTCGGCTCGTTCACTACTCTTGTTGCTCATGGTGTTACCGTGGGCAACTGCCCAATTTCCCTTAGCTTCTGTGTACCCTTGTCTGTTTGTCTGTCGTGCACATATTGAGCATAGGGACCGTCGCCCAGTTGTACGCCGTCGCCTAGGACGGGCCATGCAAGTAGGCAGGGACTGACTGGCGGGTAGATTAGGGCTCACCTGTCTGCCTCCCTACCCCGTCATTACAGTCGCAGGTACCTGCAGATGACTCTACATTTAGGGACTTTCTACAAATCTGGCAGCAGACCCCATCTTCTAATCTGCTGGCGGTCGACCGCATGAAAAGAAAGGTAGACACAAGAAGATGAGAGCCTCCCCAGTTTCTTCCAGGCACTAAGGTCTGGCTGTCCTTTAAGAACATCCAGCTGAGGGTGCCATCGTACAAGTTTGCTCCCAGGTTCCTCGGGCCCTTAAAGATTTTGCAACAAATCAACCCTGTCTCCTACAAGCTTCGGCTGCCTCCTACCCTCAAGATACCCAACACCTTCCATATTTCGCTTCTGAAACCTGTGGTCCTGAACCGATACTCCAAGATTCCTAGTCCTGCAGTGGCTCCCAGCGGTTCATCAGAACATTTTTGTAATTTAGGGTTCGTGGACCCACTGGGCTGTACCGACTTGGCGGTATGGCAGCTGGCCAACAGGGCGCAGGTTAAAGTCTATAGTTTGTATAGGGTACCTGTGGGAGTTCGGACAGGAGCAAGGCAGGCTCGGCTGGAACTAGGCAGCAGGCAGACATCAGGCGCGGTGAAGCAGGACAGGCGTGGTATACAGCACAGCACGACTGTGGCTCAGCACGGCACACGACCAGGATAGCAGGGATACAGATAACGGGAACAGGAACAAACTAGGAGACCATCGCATAGACAAACTTAGGGTACGACAACAACGCTCAGGCATAGAAGCAAGGGGCTGAACCCCTCTTATAGTCCAGGGCACTCATGGGCTAATAGTTCATCCCTACAGGATCCGGACGAGTTGAGTGGAAGTGAGCGCTGGCATCTCCTGAGGAGGAGACTGGGGCCAGCGCTCGCCGACCCATGGCTGCGGCCGTCAGGGGGAGAGTGAACCTGACGGCCCGCAGCCACGGACTTGATTTATTTAGTAGATTGGAGGGGGTTTCATCCAGAAGAGAGGTCCTGGAAGCCAGAGGAGAATCTCAATGCTCCTATCCTCATTAAGAAGTTTCTCTCTCGTTCTGGTACCAAGAGTAGGGGGAGTAAGAGGGGGGATACTGTAATGTCCGTGGAAGCTGACCACAAACTCCACCCATACTGTCGACGCCCTACTCTCCAGAGAGGTCTGCACATGCGGCCGCCCTGTTCCGCAGCCCCCACTAGGGTGTGCTCGCGAGCTCAGTCCAGCCTTAAGGAGCCAGAGCGCACACATGTGTGAGATTGAGCTGATTGCTCCCAGATCACCCTGGACTATAAGAAGGGCTCTGCCCCTCCCTGTATGGCCTGAGCTTTGTTGTCGTTACTCTAGTCTGTCTTTGCAAATTGTCTCCGGTTTTCCAGATCCCAGTGTTTCCCGTTCCTGCTACCTGTATCCTGTGCTATCCTGGTCAAAGTGCCGTATTGAGCTGGAGTCGTGCTGTGCTGAGTACTACGCCTGTCCTGCTACACCACGCCTGGTGCCTGCCTGCTGCCTAGTCCGAACCGAGTCTATCTTGCTACTGTCTGAGCTGCCACAGGTACACCTATACGAACAATAGACTGTGACCTGTGTCATGTTAGCCAGCTGCCATACCGTTAAGGCGGTACGGCCTAGTGGGTCCACGTACCCAACGTGGCAGTAACATCACAAAAATTAAAGGTTTTCTCCAGGACTTAAACATTTATGGCCTATCCACGAAGAGGACGCAGGAGCGCCACAGCTCCTTCACTGTGCCGACTGTGAAGGTTCCAGAGGTCGGATGCCCACCACTCAAACATTGATGTACAGGGTGGGCCATTTATATGGATACACCTAAATAAAATGGGAATGGTTGGTGATATTAACTTCCTGTTTGTGGCACATTAGTATATGGGAGGGGGGAAACTTTTCAAGCTGGGTGTTGAGAATGGGGGCCATTTTGAAGGCGGCCATTTTGTATCCAACTTTAGTTTTTTCAATGGGAAGAGGGTCAAGTGACACATCAAACCTATCGAGAATTTCACAAGAAAAACAATTTTGTGCTTGGTTTTAACGTTACTTTATTCTTTCATGAGTTATTTACAAGTTTCTGACCACTTATAAAATGTGTTCAAAGTGCTGCCCATTGTGTTGGATTGTCAATGCAACCCTCTTCTCCCACTCTTCACACACTGATAGCAACATCGCAGAAGAAATGCTAGCACAGGCTTCCAGTATCCGTAGTTTCAGTTGCTGCACAGCTCGTATCTTCGCAGCATAGACAATTGCCTTCAGATGACCCCAAAGTCTAAGGGGGTCAGATCGGGAGGCATTTCTTCTGCGGTGTTGCTATCAGTGTGTGAAGAGTGGGAGAAGAGGGTTGCATTGACAATCCAACACAATAAAGTAACGTTAAAAGCAAGCACACCATTGTTTTTCTTGTGAAATTCTCGATAAGTTTGATGTGTCACATGACCCTCTTCCCATTGAAAAAACTAAAGTTGGATACAAAATGGCCGACTTCAAAATGGCCGCCATAGTCAACACCCAGCTTGAAAAGTTCCCCCCCTCCCATATACTAATGTGCCACAAACAGGAAGTTAATATCACCAACCATTCCCATTTTATTTAGGTGTATCCATATAAATGGCCCACCCTGTACAATGATGATTTATACTTGAGTCCTAGAGATAGCTAAGGATTGTTCATATTTATGATGCTACTTTCGTTTTTTAGATCTATTCTGATATATCTATTCTTAGCTGTGAGTGATGAGTCTGGGCCTACTTACACTGCAGTGTCCATTGAAGCTATACATCAGGAAGTACCTTCAACGTATTCCACTACGCATACAGTAGCATGCATCGCCCATAAGCTTCCATTGTAAAAAAAAAAAAAACGTATACCACCCACTATACCTTTTTTATTATGTATGGAAAAGCACAGTTGAGTACACTATTCCATACAGCGAAATAGAATGTATACTGATATATACTAGCCCAACGAATTGCAATAGGACACTCTTTTGACATTCGTCGGGTGAATACACCGTGTTCCAAATTATTATGCGCATTGGATTTAAGTGTCATAAACATTTAATTATTAGTTTTTCAATTAAACTCATGGATGGTATTGTGTCTTAGGGCTCTTTGGATCATTGTAATCAATCTCAGAAACCTGTGATAATTAGTTTTCCGTGCGCCGAGCATGGTACTGTCCAGGGTGCTGAAAGAGTTACCGCCGATAAGTGCAGCCCATTAACTCTTTCAGCACCCTGGACAGTACCATGCTCGGCGCACGGAAACGGAAACGCGGAGTGCACACGGAAGTGCACACGGCACCTAAAACGGGCACACGGATCCATCACAAATGGCCGTGAAAACTGTGGCGAAAGTGTGCACGAGGCCTTAAGCAGGCCACAGGTTTCAAGCAATATGGGAAAGAAAAAGGATCTCTCTGCTGCCGAAAAGCGTGAAATAGTGCAATACCTTGGACAAGGTATGAAAACATTGGATATTTCAAGAAAACTCAAGCGTGATCATTGTACTGTGAAAAGATTTGTGGCGGATTCAGAGCATAGACGGGTTCGTTCAGATAAAGGCATAATGAGGAAGGTTTCTGCCAGACAAATTAATAGGATTAGGAGAGCAGCTGCTAAAATGCCATTGCAAAGCAGCAAACAGGTATTTGAAGCCGCTGGTGCCTCTGGAGTCCCGCGAACCTCAAGGTGTAGGATCCTCCAGAGGTTTGCAAGTGTGCATAAAGCTATTATTCGGCCACCCCTAAACAATGCTCACAAGCAGAAAAGGTTGTAGTGGGCTCAGAAATACATGAAGACTAATTTTCAAACCGTGCTGTTTACTGATGAGTGCCGTGCAACCCTGGATGGTCCAGATGGATGGAGTAGTGAATGGTTGGTGAAAGCCACCATGTCCCAACAAGGCTGCGACGTCAGCAAGGAGGTGGCAGAGTCATGTTTTGGGCTGGAATCATGGGGAGAGAGCTGGTAGGCCCCTTTAGGGTCCCTGACGGTGTGAAAATGACCTCTGCAAAGTACGTAGAGTTTATGACTGACCACTTTCTTCCGTGGTACAAAAAGAACCGTGCCTTCCGTAGCAAAATTATCTTCATGCATTACAATGCATCATCTCATGCTGCAAAGAATACCTCTGTGTCATTGGCTGATATGGGCATAAAAGGAGAGAAACTCATGGTGTGGCCCCCATGTTCCCCTGACCTCAACCCTATTGAGAACCTTTGGAGCATCCTCAAGCAAAATATCTATGAGGATGGGAGGCAGTTCACATCAAAACAGAAGCTCTGGGAGGATATTCTGACATCCTGCAAAAATATTCAAGCAGAAACTGTCCAAATACTCACAAATTCAATGGATGCAAGAATTGTGAAGGTGATATCAAAGCAGGGGTCCTATGTTAACATGTAACTTGGCCTAAGTTTTTTTTGATTGAAAGAGCTTTTGATTTCTGTAAATATGACCTCCTGATGCTGCAAATTCAACAAATTACCATTTTAGTTCTCTTTACAAGCTTTAAAATGTTTTGATCTCTGTTGTGCATAATAATTTGAAACAGTGCATTTTGAGTTTTTTACTTCCACAAAAAAATCTGTTATCATTAGAAGATTTGTTCAATAAAATTCGCATTATACGCCAACGGTTGATGACTTGAAGATTATACTGACTGTCATTTGCATCGACTATTTAGGAAAATCAGCGAAAAATAACATTTGCATAATAATTTGGAACGCGGTGTAGTGGTCTATGGATACATTTGGTAGAGGTGTAGATAGGTTCTTCCGCACCCGGGGCAAAGTTCAGATTGGCGTCCACCCACCCAACTTCTTTCCCGACATGTCCTTCCCTCTCGACATGTTTGTTTTCTCTACCAATACATTTTTTGAACATTTTTTTAAATGCAATTCAAGCATTAAACCATTTGTACTTTTTACAAGCAATATAGTTATATAGCAATAAATTAAAAGAAAATAAATTAAAGGGGCCACACACAGCCCCCTTGTAGATAACGCCATGCACAGCCCCCCTTGTAGATAGCGCCACACACAGCCCCCCTCTTGTAGATAGCGCCACACACAGTCCCCCTCTTGCAGATAATGCCACACAGCCCCTCTTGTAGATAGCGCCACACACACAGCCCCCTTGTAGATAGTGGCACACAACCCCCCTCTTGTAGATATTGCACACAGCCCCCCTTGTAGATAGTGCCACACAGCCCCCCTTGTAGATAGTGCCACACAGCCCCCTCCTTGCAGATGGTGCCACATAGCCACCCCTTGTAGCTAGTGCCACACAGGCCCCCTTGTAGATGGTGCCACACAGCCCCCCTTGTAGCTAGTGAAACACCCACACCACCTTGTAGATGGTGCCACACAGCCCCCCTTGTAGATGGTGCCACACAGCCCCCCATGCAGATGGTGCCACATAGCCCTCTTGTATATGGTGCCACACAGCCCCCCTTGTAGATGGTGCCACACCCATGTAAAAGGTGCCAGACATCCCCCTCTTGTAGAAACAAATAATACGCCTGCGTCTTATAGGCTGCAGGCCTAACGTAGCCTGTAGACTAGTGATGGCGGAGCGTCCTGTATATGTGACCTGAGGATGTAGATCCAATTGAATGTGGCCGTCGCTAGAACTCCTCCCCCCCACTGCCAGCAACGACACAGGGCATTAGGGGGTCCATGCTGCCCGGCCCATAAATGTAATGTAGGGGGGCCCTGAGAGGATGGGACCGCCGCAGAGCAGCGATATTGGCATATGCGTAGGGAGCTTTCCTGGTGCATACGCCGAATATGCAGTGTGATTAGGCACTAACATAACTGATATATAAACAAATCAGAGGGATTATTCTTCACATACCAATATATCTAGATGCTGATTGCTGGTCAGAGGAAGAGATCATGCTGGTCATGGAGTCTTTAGTACTGTGCTGGTGTCTCTGTCTAGTCTGCCTTTGTGTTTCATCCAGTGAATCACTAGTTCACGAGTCCACAGTAACAGACAGAAATTGTGTAATGTCTACAAATGACCTAATTTTTCCTTTAGGCATTGCCCAATTTGTTTTTCATACTTCTAGGTAAGTACTTTCCTTCTATGTCTAAATATAAGTATAGTTAATGGGGGATTTATTAAGACTTGCGTTTCATACGGCAGTCTTAATAAACAGTTCACTGGAGTGAGATCCAATTTATTTAGAGGTGAACGCTACTTAATAAATGTGTTGCATCTTTCGATTGGCCTTGCGCTACATCCTCACTTCCATCGGACATAAAATAATAATATGTATACGCACTTCACCGCTCTGCGTCTCCCCACCAGGTCCCCTCAGGCTCTTTTTGCAGCTCATAAATGGTACTGATGCCAAGCAGTGTCAGGGCCTTATATGCGTCACATCATTCAACGTCCTGAGTGCTGCGTCACATACAAAGTCCTGACGCTACCTGCGTCAGTCCCATGTATTATGAGCCTTGGCCTGCAATGAAAGCCAGAGTGGACCTGGTGGGGGGGAAGCAAAGCTGAGCATAAGCATTTTTTTGAATGGCGAGGTGGGGTGCTGGCGGGTAGTCAGATGAAGGAGGGTGGTAAGGTAGAGTGCCTGCTAAGGGTCCTTACGTTGCCAAGCCGCACATTTTACACCATTTTTCTTGCATAATTATAGTAAGTCTATCCCTTTTGTTAAGCCCTGCCCCTTTTTTCAAAAGTGAGGAGAGCGGTGTAAAATGCCCAAAAGTCAAAATTTTCACTGCAAAAACTGAAAACTGCTGGAAAAAAAGGTTAATAAATTCCCCCCATTGTGTCCATATTAACACACTATTTTTGTGTTGTAATTTGCCCTTTTTTTTAAAAAAGAAAACCAGTAGTAAGTACCAAAGAGAGGTAAAATATAAAATTTTTGCCTCTCCTGCATGCAAATGCAAACTGTAAAAGGGTGCACATACCATAGAAGCAGCTGCTGTTCCATGCCCTTGAGATGTTGTCAAGCAGGAGCTAATAGAGGCCTATTTTTTTACTTTGCTTCCCCTCCCCCATATACGCCACTTTCAATCGATTTTTTTTCTGCCCAGGACAAGAAGTGGGCATGAGCCCCTGACCCAACTTGATGGACTGTAACAACCACACAGCATTCCTGCACTGTGTATTTTGCTACTCTGTGGTGATCACTATTATATTAGCACTAGTAGTGTTATATGGACGCTATCAATGATATATATAATCTGTCACATTTGTACAGACACTAATATCATACCTCCCAACTTTCAAGCATAGCAAAGAGGGGCAACAGATGCGGCGTGCAAATTGTTTCCCCCGTTAAAGGGAATGTGTCGCTAGAAATTTATTTTAATTTTTTTCAGTTAAACAATTAGTATATAAGTGATTGCACATTGTTTTAATTTTTTCACAAGTAAGGAAATATTATAAATTAGATTCTAATTTATAACATTTCCATGTGCTGGCCACTAGACGGAGCAGTTCCCAAAATTGCATCATAGTCACTGTGGTAAAGCAACCTCATTGATTTATGCTGCAAATTTGTGGTGGACACACTCTCCTCTAGTGTCCTCACACAATCCCCCCTCCCTACTTCTGGCTAGTGCCAGGAGAAGAAGGGGTTTGAATGTCTTCAAACCTCCTACACTGTGTGCCGCCATTTTCTGAGCGAATGCACAGTGGTAGGAGGATTAGATACAGGTCTCAAGCAGACAGTATCACATGAATATACACGAACATAATACACACATCACATACACGAACATAAATTACCTGCTCCTGCCGCCGCCGCCTCCGCTGGTCTAACAAAGTTCTTGCCGCCTACGCTCCTCTTCCTTGCGCCTTCGCTTCATTGAACATATGGCTGGAAGCCACGGCTAGAAGTCATCATCTTACTATCCGGCAGCGGCTTCCGGTCCACATGAAAATGGCGCCACATGAAAACGAGCTTCGTTTTGGTCTGTGTGGGAGCGGCGCATGCGCCGTTCCCACACAGACGGCGCACACTTCTGAGAATGGAACGGCTCCCGTTCGCATTCTCTATGGGATTGTATGTGCCGTATAGCATCTTTGTATGTGTCGTTAATCGACACATACAGAGATGAAAAAAAAATGGCAGCCCCCATAGAGAAGTAAAAGTATGACTACAGTAAAAAGTTAAAAATGAGAACACAAATAAATAAATTTTTTGTTAATATTATATTCAAAGCAATATAATAAAAAAAAAATCATGACAACTTCCCTTTAAGCCACGTCTCTAACCCCACCCAATCCCTGCCCATAGACACTCAGTTCAGACCACATAGTATCATGCTTCTATAGTGCCTCCCCACAGTATAATGCCCCCATAGAGCCCCACCACACAGTATAATGCCCCCATAGTGACCTCCAGATGGTATAATGCCGCCATAGTGGCCTCTACACAGTATAATGCCCCCATCCAGTATAATGCCCCTATAGCTGCCCACACATAGCATAAGTATAATGCCACCATAGCTGCTCCCAGACAGTAGAATGCCGATAGTGCCGCCACATAGTATAATGCCCCCATAGTGTCTCCCATACAGTATAATGCCCCATAGTACCCCACACAAAGTATAATGCCCCTATCGTGCCCCACAAAGCATAATGCCCCATAGCTGCCCCCACACAGTATAATTCCTCAATAGCTACCCCCATACATTATACTGCCCCATAGCTGCCCCCACAGTATAATGCCCCATAGATGCCCCCTCAGTATGCCACATAGCTGCCCCATACAGTATAATGCCCCCATATCCAGTTTAATGCCCCCTCAGTGCCTAATAAAAAAAAAAAAAATACTCACCTAATCCTGTCCCCACGACGATTGGAGATCCTTCTGCAGGTCTCATCCGGACTGTGCTTTGCGTGGCTCGGTGCAGACAGGCGCAATGACGTCACTGCACTACGCCTGTCTGTCACAAGGCTGGCTTTACATATTGAATAATGGAGCAGGGAGCTGACAGCTCCCTGCTCTACCAGTGGATTCAACTGTATCTGCATCATGAGGAAAACTGGGACATGCCACCGTCCTCCCGTCACAGCGCCCAGAATCCAGGACTGTCGGCTGGATATGGGACGGTTGGGAGGTTTGCTAATATGACTGAGACATCCAAAAAGCTTGTCCCCACACTGCTTCTCAAGGAGGAATATCGTACTGTGCTGTTACACTTGTTAAAGACAGAAAAGAAGGCACTGGATTAGAATACTTGTTACCACTAGAAAAAAAAAACATAACATGCTAATTGCAAAAACCACTGATTGCTGTGAGCCGTGAGAATACTATCAGAGGGGTGTTGAGTCGTTTGGTTTCCTGAGTTGTAACAGAGGATGTTTAAGTCTAAATAAGAATGCTTCCAACATTATATATTTGAGATCTTCTGGAGAACTTTAGGCTCTTCTATTACATGTTAGGCTTCGTTTACTTCAGCGTCGGGGTTCCGTTCGTGGGTTCTGTCGGACCTTTCTGTCAGGGGAACGCACGAACGGAAACCATAGCTTTCCGTTAGCATTACCATTGATGTCAATGGTAATGCTTCCGTTGTTCATGGTTTCCGTTTGTCTCCGTTAATGTTAATGGTAATGTTTCCGTTTTTTTGACGGTATCGATAGCTCAATCGCATTTAGGGGCTTTCTACCAGATCGACTCACACCCTCCATGACGTGATCGCAGGGTGTGCCGATCGTTGGAATAGCATCCAGAGGCTTGACAATGGCCTCTGGGTCTGACATGTACGGAAGGCTATGAAGCTATTACAGCTGTAGTGCACTACACTACATAGGTAGTGCAATGTATTATAGCAGAGATCAGAGCTGCAGTTCTTCGGTTCTCCTAGTGGGACAAAAAAAAAAGTTTAAAAAAGTTAATAAAAATGTTGTATAAAAGTTTAAAAATAAAAGTTATAAGTTAAAAAAAAACAAAAACTACCTTTATCCTATAATGTCTTTTATTACAGAAAAAAAAATGAAACCGTTAAAAAAAGTATTTCGTATTACCACGTTCGTAACGACCCAAACTATAATATTATTTTTCCCACCTGGTGAACACCACAAAAAATTAAATAAATAATGTCAGAATCGCAATTTTTTGGTCACCACCACAAACAAAATATAGAATAAAAAGTCATCAAAGGTCGTATATACCCCAAAATAGTACAAGTAAATCTACAACCTGTCCTGCAAAAAACAAGCCCTTTCACAGCTTTTTTGACTGAAAAATAAAAAAAATGATGGCTCTAAGAATATGGTGACACAAAAAATAATGCTTTAACCCCTTAAGGACGCAGCCTAGTTTTGGCCTTAAGGCTCAGAGCCCATTTTTCAAATCTGACATATTTCACTTTATGTGGTAATAACGTCGGAATGCTTAAACCTATCCAAGCGATTCTGAGATTGTTTTCTCGTGACACATTGGGCTTCATGTTCGTGGTAAAATTTGGTCGATATATTCAGTGTTTATTGGTGAAAAATTGCAAAATTTAGAGAAAATGTGGAAAAAATAGAATTTTTCAGAATTTTAATGCATCTGCTTATAAAACAGACGGTTATACCACCCAAAATAGTTACTAGTTCACATTTCCCATATGTCTACTTTAGATTGGCATCGTTTTTTGAACATTCTTTTATTTTTCTTGGACGTTGCAAGGCTTAGAACCTAAACAGCAATTTCTCATATTTTTAAGAAAATTTCAAAAGCCTTTTTTTTAAGGTACCTGTTAAGTTCTGAAGTGGCTTTGAGGGGCCTATGTATTAGAAACCCCATAAAACACCCCATTTTAAAAACTAGACCCCTCAAAGTATTCAAAACAGCATTTAGAAAGTTTTTTAACCCTTCAGGCATTTCACAAGAATTAAAGCAAAGTGGAGGTGAAATTTGCAAATTTCATTTTTCTTGCTGAATTTCAATTTTATTCAATTTTTTTTCTGTAACACAGAAGGTTTTACCAGAGAAACACTACTAAATATGTATTGTCCAGATTCTGCAGTTTTTAGAAATGTCCCACATGTGGCTCTAGTGCGCTCGTGGACTAAAACACAAGCCCTAGAAGCAAAGAAGGACCTAGTGCATTCTGAGGCCTCTTTTTTATTAGAATATATTTTAGGCAGCATGCCAGGTTTGAAGAGGTGTTGAGGTGCCAAAACAGTAGGAATCCCCGAATAGTGACCCCATTTTGGAAACTACACCCCTCAAGGAATTCATTTATGGTTGTTGTTACCATTTTGACCGCACAGTTTTTTCACAGCACCTATTTGAATTGGGCTGTGAAATTAAAAAAATGACATTTTTTCCAATAAGATGTCATTTGTGATCAAAATTTCTTATTTTCACAGGGAACAAAATACCCCATTTTGTTGCCCAATTTGTCCTTAGTGCGGCAATACCCCATTTGTGGTGATAAACTGCCGTTTGGGCCCATGGGAGGGCTTAGAATGAAAGGAGCGCTATGTGTTTGTTGGAGTCCAGATTTTGCTGGATTGGTTTTCGGGTGCAATGTTACATTTGCAGAGCCCCAGAGGTATCAAAGCAATGGAAACCCACAGAAGTGACCCCATTTTGGAAACTACACCCCTCAAGGAATTCAAATATGGTTGTTGTTACAATTTTGACCGCACAGTTTTTTCACAGCACCTATTTGAATTGGGCTGTGTAATGAAAAAAATTTCATTTTTTCCAATATGATGTCATTTTTTATCAAAATTTCTTATTTTCACAGGGAACAAAATACCCCATTTTGTTGCCCAATTTCTCCTGAGTGCAGCAAAACCCGATTTGTGGCGATAAACTGCAGTTTGGACCCATGGGAGGCCTCAGAAGTGAAGTAGCGCTGTGTGTTCTTTGGAGTGCAGATTTTGCTGGTTTGGTTTTCGGGTGCCATCTCGCATTTGCAGAGCCCCAGAGGTATCAAAGCAATGGAAACCCACCAGAACTGACCCCATTTTGGAAACTACACCCCTCAAGGAATTCATTTATGGGTAATGTGACCATTTAGACACCATAGTTTCTTCACAGAACTTATTTGAATTGGGCTGGGAATTAAAAAAAATAATATTTTTTCCAATAATATGTCGTTTTAGCTCAAAAATTCTTATTTTCACAAGAAATAAAATACTACATTTTGTTGCCCAATTTGTCCTGAGTGCGGCAATACCCCATTTGTGATGATAAACTGCCATTTGGGCTCATGGGAGGGCTCAGAAGGAAAAGAGCGCTATTTGTTCTTTGGAGTCCAGATTTTGCTGGATTGGTTTTCGGGTGCCATGTCGCATTTGCGGAGCCCCAAAGGTATCAAAGCAATGGAAACCCACCAGAAGTGACCCCATTTTGGAAACTACACCCCTCAAGGAATTCATTTATGGGTGTTGTGACCATTTTGACCCCATAGTTTTTTCACAGAACTTATTTGAATTGGGCTGGGAATTAAAACAAAATTAATTTTTTCCAATAATATGTAGTTTTGGCCGAAAATGTCTTATTTTCACAAGAAATAAAATACCCCATTCTGTTGCGCAATTTGTTCTGAGTGCCGCAATACCCCATTTGTGGTGATAAACTGCCGTTTGGGCCCATGGGAGGGCTCAGAACGAAAGGACCACCATTTGGCCTACTGGGGATTTTCTCGTGCGAAGTCATGTATGCAGAAGCCCCTGAGGTACCAGTACAGTTGAAACCCCCAAGAAGTGACCCCGTTTTAAAAACTACACCCTTAAGGCATTCATCTAGAGGTGTAGTGAGCATTTTGACCAGAGAGATACACCCCATAAACTGTAATGTGGGTTCTCCCGGGTATGGCAATACCCTCAATGTGGCTGTTATCAGCTGCTTGGGCACACAGCAGGGCTCAGAAGGGAAAGATAAGGGGGGATAAGCTGTGCGGAGTACATCAGGGTAAGTAGAATTGGGGTAAATTATAAATCAAGGGATGTATGATAAATTTTAAAACACTCTTTCATACAGAGCTCTGGTTTTTCGGGACACGCGTTACATTGATATATTGTGTCCTCCCTTATACCCCTCTTATAGCAGACTTTGCACCTCTTTTGACTTTTTCCCTTCTTGCCAGTTTGGGGAACTTCTCCTGGAAAGTGTTGCCCTGGTACGATGTGTGTGGCCCCGCTTCCAGAAGTACTGGGTGCCCCCCCCTTCCTGGTCCCTAAAGATTAGGTTCTTGATAACCACCTCTCGAAATTCCAGGAAAGTTCCCCTCTGGCCTCTACATCGACATAGCACGTACACATTGTACAATGCCATCTGTAGGATGTGCACGGCCAGCTTCTTATACCACACCGCATGGCGCTGTAGGGCTTCAGGACTTGATCTGACAAGTCCACCCTTCCCATGTACCTATTGTAGTCCAGGATGCAGTCTGGTTTAGGGGTCTCTGTACTGGTACCTCGTACAGGTACATGGGTACTGGTGTGACATCTCTCTTGTCCTTGTACTTGACCCACAATATGTTGCTGCTAGAATGTGCCCTGCGCTCACCCCTTCTTGTTTGCCCTGCAGAGTCTTAGGGAGGCCTTTCAGATTTCTTCTAGCAGTGCCGCATGCCACAGGACTGGAAGCGAGGCAGTTGAAGAGTGGGACGCCGGTATAAAAATTATCCAGGTAGAGGTGGTAACCCTGGTCCAGCAGTGGGTGCACCAAATCCCACACAATTTTTGCATTAACTCCCAGTAAGGGGGGGGCATTCTGGGGGCTGAATACGGGTGTCCTTCCCTTCATATATCCTAAACCTGTAGGTATACCCTGATGCACTCTCGCACAGCTTATACATCTTCACGCCATACCTTGCCTTCTTACCCGGCAGGTACTCGCGGAATTGAACCCTCCCTTTAAAATCCACCAAGGACTCATCAATAGAAATACACTTCTCGGGGGTGTATGCTTGCGAAAACCGGGCACTGAAACGGTCTAATAGGGGTCTCCGTTTATACAAACGGTCAAAACTGGGGTCATCTCGGGGTGGGCACTGCTCATTATCAGTATAATGTAAGAAGCGAAGTATTGCCTGATTTATTTATTTTTTTAGGTTACAGTTCAGTTCTGAAGTTGCTTTGATGGACCTATATATTAGAAACCCCTATCAAACACCCCATTTTAGAAACTAGACCCCTCAAAGTATTCACAACAGCATTTAGAAAGTTTATGAACCCTTTAGGTGTTTCACAGGAATTTAGAGCAAAGTAGAGGTGAAATGTACATTTTTTTGTTTGTCAGAAAATCCTTTTTATACCATTTTTTTTATAACACAAAAGGTTTTATCAGAGAACCACAACTTAATACTTATTGCCCAGATTCTGCAGTTTTGAGAAATATCCCACACGTGGCCCTAGTGCAGTAATGGACTGAAGCACCGGTCTCCGTAGCAAAGGAGCACCTAGAGGATTTTGAGGCCTCCTTTTTATTAGGCACCATGTCCGGTTTGAAGAGGTCTTGTGGTGCCAAAACAGTGGAAAACCCCCAAAAGTGACCCCATTTTGAAAACTAGACCCCTTGAGGAATTCATTGCAGTTTTCATGGGGTGCATGTGACTTTTTGATCAGTTTTTATTCTATTTTTAGGTGGCGTGGTGACTAAAAAACAGAAATTCTACTATTGTTTTTTTAATCTATTTTTTTTACAGCGTGCACCGTGCGCTATAAATGACATATTCACTTTATTTTGCGGGGCGATACGATTACGGCGATGCCAGATGTTTATAGGTTTTTTTTATGTCTTATGGCGTTTGCACAATAAAATACTTTTTGTAAAAAATCATTTACTTTTTGTGTTACCTTATTCTAAGAGCCATAACGTTTTTATTTTTCCATCAATAAAGCCGTGCGAGGAATTATTTTTTGCATAACGAACTGTAGTTTCGATCAGTACCATTTTTCGGTACATGCGACTTTTTGATCTCTTTTTATTCCATTTTTTGGGAGGTGAAGTGACCAAACAATTGTGATTGTGGTACGGTTTATTATAATTTTCTTTTATGGCGTTCACCGCGCGGGATAAATAACAAAATAATTTTGTAGTTCAGGCCGTTACGGACGTGGCGATACCGATTATGTATAGTTTATTTGTTTGTTTATATATTTTTATTAGTAATAAAGGACTGATAAGGGAAAAAGGGGGATTTTTAGTTTTATTACTTTTAAAACTTTTATTTTCTTATTTTTACACATCTTTTTTTAACTTTTTTTTTACTTTATTACTTTGTCCCACTAGGGGACTTGAGGGCAGGAGGCCCTGATCGCTATTCTAATACACTGCACTACATGCGTAGTGCAGTGTATTAGAGCTGTCAGCTACTCACTGACAGCAAGCATAGTGGGTCCTGACTTCGTCAGGACCCACTAGGCTTCCGTCGATGGCAGAGCCGGACGCCATTGTTTGGTGTCCGGTTGCCATAGCCACCATCGCCAGCCGCTATCACGTAGCAGGCTGGCGATTGTAGCTTAACCCCTAAAATCCCGTGATCACTATTGAACACGGCTTTTAAGGGGTTAATCAGCGGGAACACAGCGATCGGTCCCCGCTGTAGGAGCTGTGACAGCTGCTGAACGAGACAGCAGCTGTCACAGCTCCTGCATGTGTCGGGAGGACGGCCGAAATGGCCGTTATCCCCGCGACGTAATAGTCCGTCGCTGAGCGCTAACAATACAGTTAGCGCGACGGATTATTACGTCGCTGAGCGCGAAGGAGTTAAAAAAACCAAAACGATTTTGTTGTGCAAACGCTGCAAAAATAAAATAAACGATATACATATTGTACCGCTGTAATCATATTGCCCCGCAGAATAAAGTAAAGTTGTCATTTATAGCCCACAGTGAACTCTGTAAAAAAAAGCGGAATAAAAAACACTGTCAGAATTGATGGTTCTTGGACACCTTGCTTACCAAAAAATGCAATAAAAAGGGAGAAAAAATGAAAAAGTTCTGGCTCTCAGAATATTGCAACACAAAATGTGCAGAGCGTTCTAAAACGGGATAAGATTGGGCACCATTTATTAGTGCGACATTATTATACCCTCTTATTATGCCCTGATGTACTTCGCACAGCCTACATATGCCCCCACATTATAAACTGAAATAACAGTAAAACCCCAAACAGAACTACTACCAAGCAAAATCTGCTCCAAAAGCCAAATGGCGCTCCCTCACTTCTGAACCCTAAAGCGTGCCCAAACAGCAGTTTACGTACACATATATGGCATCGCCAAACCAGGGAGAACCGGCTTAACGTTTTATGAGCTATTTGTGTACAGTGGCCCAGACTGGGCATAACATATTTTGCTCCAAAATGGTATATCAGTGGAAAATTGCAATTTTCACTTCGCACCATGCGCTGCGCATTAACCCCTTCACACAACATGACATATTAGCACGTCATGGTGCAGAGGGTGATGTATGGAGTAGGCTCACGTGTTGAGCCTGCTCCTTACGCTGCGGGTGTCATCTGTGTATACTACAGCTAAGAACCGGGTCTAACGGCCAGGAACAGTGATAGCGCTGTTACAGAAACCTGTTTAACTGACAATATACTGCAATACAGATTTGTATTTTTCAAATGCCCTTTTTTTGTCATGTATTGCCCTTTTTACAGAAAGTGTAAGGTGTAATGTGGGGTTTTCATTTTAGTCGTTTATACTGGTTACCTATAGGAATACATTTTGCACTATAATTACCCAAAGTAGAATTTAAGATTTCCCATTTATCATTTGTACCATTATTTGACATTAGCTCTTCCAGTCTATGTCCTGAATTGCAGCCCTCATCCTGGGGAAATTGGCCTTCTTAAAATTAAGTGTTTTTGCCCTTCCAGCTTGTGTTTGTTTTTTACAGTATAGGTAAAATGTAACTATATTGTGACATTCCCAACAAGCTCTGCATTATTAGAAATGACCAGATCCAACAGAGCTTCACCTTTAGTCGGGTCTTTCACAACTTAGCTCTCAAAAAAGATTTAAAAGGTGATCAAAAAGTTTAATGTATCAAAAAATGGTACCAATAAAAATTACAGCTCGTCTCGCAAAGAATAAGCCCTCACACCGCTCAATCGACCAAAAAATAAGTTATGACTCTCAGAATGTGGTAAAACAAAACAATTTTTTTTCTTTAACAAATAGTTATTTTTTTATAAAAGTTGTAAAATATATTAAAAAAACTATATAAATTTGGTATCACCGTAATCATATTGAACCGCAGAATAAAGTTATGTAATCGTTTTTACCACATGGTGAAAGTCGTAAAAACAAAACCCAAAAAACTTTGGCGGATTCACAGTTTTTTTCCACTTTCAGCCCGCAAAGAACTTTTTTTCAGTTTCCCAGTACATTATATGGTACTTTTGTAATGACAGGGATAGGGAAACAGACAAGTGAGCCCTAATCTACCCACCACTCAGTCCCTGCCTACTTGCAACGACCCGCCCTAGGCGACGGGGTACAACTGGGCGACAGTCCCTACGCTCAATAAGTGCACGACAGACAAACAAACAGACAAGGGTACAAAGAGCTAGGGGGAGAAAGGGGCAGTTGCCCACGGCAACACCGTGAGCAACAAGAGAAGTAAACAAGCCGAGTCAAACCAGGAGTGTACGCGGTACCAAACGCAGAGCAGAAGAGTAGTCAGCAAGCCGGGGTCAATATGAAGCAAGGACAATAGTACAAGAAGCTGCAGCG